>NW_025335409.1:7077817-7153416 GCF_004798865.1 Varanus komodoensis
CTTCCCTTCCCTTCCCTTCCCTTCCCTTCCCTTCCCTTCCCTTCCCGACTTCATTTGGCAAATTCACTCCCATTACTACTTTTCTTGAGCAAGTACATGCTAATTGCACATCACTCTGTGTTTGAAATTCAATACTATGAAATCAAGTTTCCTGTAGCATATGAATCCATGCTGAATGGTCTATTCCACTTTCTTGCCAGAGCAGGAGTCCTCATTATGAGAAAAAGACATAACGGGTGGCAAAGATTTGAAAGCAATTTATTTGCATGTGGAATAACTTCATTCATCGTGTTTCCATATGACTTTGACTGACAGCACACCAGCACTCAGGAGAAATGGTTTCTACATTCACTTACAAAATTTTGGTGACACTTAATTACTGCCATAATAAGAGATAGAGAATGAAAAATAAGAAATTATCACGAATGAATTCAAATATTGTGATTTTAAGGACGGCATAATGTTCTTCACTTTTGTCTTGATCATCTTGCTTATTTCTGCAATCATGTATCAATCACCATCTCTGTTGGCTGTATCCATCAGAAATTGTCTTTAGGAAATAGTATCTCATGCCTTGGTGTCCTTATCGTGCCAGTTCCAGTGCCAGGCCCCCCTGCATAATGAGGTGGATGAGAAGAGTGACAGATCTTGTGCACCACTGCTGAGAGCCCCAAAGCCGCCAGCCTGTGCCTCTCAAACTGAGGCAAAGGGCAGGAGAATGTGTCTCTAGGTGGGGGAATGGACTGTCTGGGCTTCTGCTGCTGCCACCAGCTGCCCTCTGCTTGAGAAGATGGCCACTCTGCAGGGCTGTACCAGCAGTTCCCCAGCTGCAGCAAAGACCTCAGCAAGAGAATATCCAGAGAGCCCAACCAGCCCATGGGTTTCCCTCTGAGAAGTCCTTTTTTCAGAGCGAGACACTGGGGGAGAGCTGATCCTGGGAACTGCCTGTGCTCCCCCAACAAAAGCTATTTCTAGGGCCCCTTCCCCACCAGTACCTGGCTCTGGAAAAGTCCACCTCAAGGTGAGATGTTCAGGTTTACCTTTCCCCCACCCCATCAAAACTGCAGCAGAACCTCACCCCACCCCACCCTCAGCAGCTGGGTTGGACTCCCCCAACCCTGGCTGTGGCATAACACTGCGCATGGACCACTGTGAGCAGCCATGTGGGGCCCATTTGGCAGGAGCACATAGCTGCAAGCAGATCATGTTCCCATGTAGCAAGTTTCCCCCAGCTATGCCTATACATGGGTTTAGGAAGGAGACAGTTCTGTGACCCTGAAAGACAAGGCTATGCCGTCGCCTATTTACATTCCTGGAATATGTGATAAAAAAGGAAGCTGTATTTTCCTCAGGGCTCCAGTTTGCCTACTTTGTGCATGGAGACCCTTTTTCTGCAGAATGAATTTTTTTCCCACCTCACACCCTGGAGTGTTTGCTTGGCTATTACGCATGCCAGGACTGAATCCCACTTTTGTGGACAACAGAACTGTGTACCGACTGTAAGTGCAGTTAGGGAGGATCTGTAGTTCAGTAGGAGAACATTTAGAAGATACCCGATTGAGAAGATGCCTTATTCGAACCCAAGTATCTCCAGATAGGGCTAGGAAAAACTCCTTCCTGCAGCCCTGGGAAGCCATGGCTGCCAGTCAGTGCTGACAATACTAAGCTGGATGGGCCAAAGGTCTGGCTCCATATAAGGCAGCTTCTGATGCTTCTGTGGCCGTAAACCTCTCCAGCTGAGTCAGAGGAAGCCACACAGGTTACAGGTAACAGTGGAGCTCAAATGAGATTGACCTGAACTGGATCGTGCCTTGCACTACTGGTTTGGGCAATTAGTTCACTCTCATCACAGCCATCTAGGAAGGAAGGTCAGCAGATTTTGTTCTGCAAGATCACCTCACAACAGGAAGCTGGCACCATGCACATTTTAAATGCATTAAATCTATTGCTATAAACCAATGAACTTTTCATAACATATGACTATTATATTCTCAGCCATGAGTTTAGTTCATTTCCTTGGACAAAGCAAAGAAACTCTTAAATAACAGTGTACCATTGTGAAGCCTTCTCCAGTGTTAGGACTGGAGAAGGCCTGGCAAGCTGTTTTCCGTTTCAGATTTCCCCCTAATATTCCATTGCCAAAACCACACAATAGATATTAACTGCTTGCTGCCAATTAGGCTGACTAGAACAGCAGGAATTTGTAAGGAGGATGTTGACCAGACTAATTGAGGGATCGTTGCCAGGGCTTCTGGCTTCCAAGAACTGGATTTCAACTTTAGGCACTCTAAATTATTTTATATAGAGGGAATATTATATAACCTATATATGGCTGCTGTACTTTCAAGTTACTAGGAAACTTGTACTCTCCCAAAGAATTGCCACTGTCATTTCCCTTTCTAAATGACACTGAATGTAAAATGTACAGAGCTTGTCAGAATAAATAAGTATTGTAATAAATAATCTACAGGTGGCTTCTGTGTTTTTCTATTCTTGCTGTTCACAATTCAGGTGGTTTCTTCTGGAAGCACAGTCAGGGCACCTTGTTGAAAGAAAACAATGAGATCAATGAAACTTAAAAGCATGACACGTTCTCCACGTTGCATACATTTGTCAGAACTGAGCCATAGGCAGCTGTTAGAGAGGTCTGAGGATCCATAATGCCAGGGGAACAGGCTGAGAGTTGGAGGAGAAGCTAAAACATGCAAGAGCTGAGATGGCATTTTTGCTCCAAGGCCCAACCCAAGCAGGAGGCTTTTTACAGCCCTTCCTCTGTAGGAGAGCTCAACAGCCAGCCCAAGCAGGTGATGCCAATCCAGAGCGGGAGAATGCTGCTACAGTGCCTGTCAGAAGATGCTCTGAACTGCAGCTCTGGTGACTTACCATCTTGAGGAGCTGCGCCACAGAGCCAAGGCTTCTGGCACCTGCCCCCACTGCACTAGGCCGAAGCCAGAGGGAGCTCTAGAGTGGACAAGTAAGCCTGACAGGATGAATTCTGAGAGCCTGTTCCTGACCCACAACTTTCTCCAGTTTCCACAGTGAGAATAGCTGTGGTTGCTGGTCTAGAAAGGTAATAAGAAGGAGGGCAAGGAGGGAGATGGGCTATGCAAGGAATTACTCGTCACAAATAGCCAGCCTTTATCTGTTTTGTACAAGCCCCCAAATGCTGGCAGAGCAGAAGCCTCCATATCAGAGGCAGACTTTTAGAGGCCTTTAGATACATTTGGCGATTTGAAAAACTGTTCTGGGTGCCACTACAAAATGGCTGCAACAAGAATGAGATCTGTTGATTACAGATAAGGGAGTTTGTGTCATGCCAATACTTGTGAAAAGATTTGAGTATGTTGCAGCATGCAAGCTCAGAGTCTGTGCTGTCAGGATTTCAGACCTGTAAAGAATGAATGTCCAAAATGGAGCATACAGTCAAGCAATTCAACAGTTTATTAACAGCAGCAGATATTTTTAGAGTACAAGAGCACTGAGGGGCAGTCACTGTAAGACTAACTACAAGGAACAGAACATAACAAGTGATTTAGGGAGTTTGTGTCACATACAAATGGCAGGGAAGGTAATAAGACTTTGAATGGACAATATGCAAGAACAATATAGAAGTGCAAAATTACAGTACAAAACATCGAGAAATCATCAGAGACATGAGGAAAACAACATGATGCATCAAGGGCATAAGTAACAGATAAAAATAAAACAATCAGAAGCTACAGAATTTAACTACAATGTTTGCTTTTTACAGTCTGAGGCAGGAAATTCCTTAAAGACAAAGCATGAGCTGGCCAGGTATTTGAACTGTAATGAGAAGCACAGCTGGTGGCAATTAATGAGTCTCCACAAGGTTGCAGCTGCAACAGTTTTCATTTGCTGATTGGAAAACAAGAGATCTTTATGCAATCCAACCAATCAGAGAGAGATACATTTTGCGGATTCAAAACTTGCAATATTGTATCAATTCTCCTGCTTGTACTGCTCTGCATTCAAGAGCAATCTGTCAGCAAGTGAATCATTCGCTTATCCTGGGATTCATTCTCCTTTCCTTTAGAAGGAATCAGAATGGGGGAAAAAACCCTGCAGATTGGGGATTGGGAGTAAAGGAAGGGAGGCAAAGTTTTCTGTGTTTCAAAATATAAAACCTATAACTTTAATTGGGACAATTCCAACAGTGCCACTAGTTAATGTCAAGCGCAAAAGTGGAATTCATATGACTGTTTTGTGGTGGTGAGATTTTCATTATACAGGATTTTACTATGTTTCTTCTTCAGTTCTGAGGACCCAATTGTGTGCTTGCATTACTGTGTGACAAGCCCTTAGTATACAATTGTAGAGCTTTTGAAAATGGGATGAATGCACAGTCTTTTTGGCCTTGAGGGCCACATGTGATGGTGACTTAGAGGTCACACACCCCACATGGGTGTACATGCACACATAAACATACATTTCCACCAGTTATTCTGGTACGGAACTGCTCTTTCCTTGCTGCTAGCAGCAGTGAGGACAGTGGGGGGAAGCAATCTGTATCAAGATGAATGGGGAGAGGGTTGGCAGCCCCTCCACCTCCATCTTTCAGAGGCCTTCATTCAAATCACTCTTCTCTCACTGGAAAGATAGTCTTTATTGCTTGTAGCAATGACACAATCAATGCAAAACCATGCATGCTGGTGGTGGTAGCAGTGAGAACCTAGGACCATAGACTTGTATACCACCACTCTAAAAGAATGGGAATTCCTAATTCTTAGCTTAGCTCTGATTAAAAGCACCAATTTATAAATGAAAAGGAAGAATGAGTGTTGCTTAAACTTCCTCCACATTTGCGGTCTTAACTGATCCCAAACAGATATTAAATATGTAAAACGTTTTCCTCTAATTTGTATCATTACAGACTCCATATGTTACATTGCATTGTAACAACAATAAAGGAGTGGATTGTTCTGTGGTGTTGCAACATCCCTTCCTGGGGTGCGTGTGTGGGTGTGTACTTTAAATACCAAGGTTTCCTAGAACTGTGTGGCAGCAGGCATTAGCTGCTGCCCCCCTAATCACTTAGCCATGGCCCTGTGGCCTTTTTAAAGAAATGTGCCGCGCCTTGAGTGTGGGAAGGCAGCATGGATTAGGCGTCCTTGTCACGGTATTCTGCTGTCACTTCGCATTGATGGGTGCCTTCCGTGCATGGCTACTATCCAACTTTGTCAATTAGTGGGTGATGTCATAATTAGTGGGCAGTGATGATATTGCAGGAATCGTGGGTGTGTTTTCTTTTCTATTATTATTCTTGTGTTTTCTTCATATTGCTGCTTGAAGAACATATAAATCAGTTCTACCAGTGCCAGCATTAGTTTAGCAATGGTTATTTTTGCATTGCCTTGTAGAACCCAAAGCATAGGTGCTTATGACTTCGCTGTAGGCACCTACCTGCCCTTCCACTGGAGTCACTCCATTCAAATTGTTTACCCAGATTCCTAATTGTCCTCCAGCCTCATAAGATTGGTAGACTGGCTCTTACTTAGAAAAGGATCCTTAAGAGGAAAAAACACAAATGAAAGCAAAGGATGATAACTAAAACTCTCAAAATGGAAAGTCTTGCTCAAAACACACCATACTGCCAGGTTGCCTGACAGTATTGAAATGAAATGGAGCCACTGTTTGTACACAGCAGTAATATGGGACTTTCCTTGGTAAACCTATCACTTTAGAAGTTTCAATGGGAAGGGAATGCAAGTATATGTAATCAAAGGGCATAACTCAATTCCTTTCCCATGATGACAAGAAAAGAAAAGGTGGTGGTAATTACTCTGTGAAGTGCTATGTGAATATTCCCAAATGGAGGACTGAAAAAAAAAAAAAAACTACTTGTGGATCTAGAAACACCTTGAACCGAAGCTGCCCCGGCCCTGCCATTAGGCAAATTGAATCAGCCAACTGCAAAAAAAAAAAAAGCAGATTTGTGGCTACCATTAAAGGGTGGCAAATGTCAGTGTATTAGTTATGATTAACCACAAAGGCAGAATCATGTGTGTTCTATTCCTCAAGCTCCAAAATGTCTGCAGAGAATCAAAATGCAGATTGGGGAGGGGGGAAACTTCCAAGGTAGGCTTTTACGACACCCCCCCACCCCCCGCTTTATTCATGAATTTTTACAAGAGAAGCATACATTCTTGTACTTCTGGTCCTCTGTGTTCTTGCACCACTCTTTCAATCGCCTTCCTTTCTGCAGAAGATCTGCTTCACAGTATGCCATTTTGATTATTAGAAATCCTCCATCTAGAAACACCCCAGGCCAGAGAGAAAGAGAATGAGAGAGAGGGAAAAACATATCAGCCAAATTGTGAACCCTATTTGGGCAGGCCCCTTAAGTAATTATTAGAAAAAGTAGCATTCCTTGAAGATGATGTCATCTTTCAGCAGTACCTTTCACCAAGTTTTCCATTAACCACTTTTTTCTTTCTTGTACAAAACCCACCTCTCAGCAACCTCCCACATAAAGTTCTGTTCACACCCACAGATGCACAAACCCCAAGGCATACACGTAGAACCCAAGGCATATTCTCTCTCTCTCACACAGACACACACGTCAAGCCATTCACACACACTCACAGTTCTCTATCCGACCTGCCTCCTCTTGTCCCTCAGAGACCTATGAAGCTGCTTCTTTTGCTCCCACCTGTGTGGGAAGGGCTGGCTCTGGGCACCTCTGAGGTGGCAGCTTCCTGCACAGCACATTTCCCACATCCCTTGCCCCCGTTCCGAGGAAAGGTGAGCAATGGGGGACACCCTTGGGAAGTCCTTCTTATGGGAAGGCCAAGAGAAAGCCTTCGGGAAGACTTGCTGCAAGGAGTTCTGTGCTGAGGCAGCTCCCAACGGACCTGCCTTCTCTCCCTGTATTGCCGCCTGCAGAAAATGAATATGGAGAAGGGGTGAAACCACTTTTAAGAGAACACTGTGAGGTCTGTGCATGTCCCCACGCACACCAGTATGTGCACCAGTGCTATACACCTGCCTGGGGGCCTGGGCACCCCTCGCTGCCTCCCCCTGCACAACTGTTCAAACATTGCAGCGTTTTGTGAACGTGAAACATTTCTTACTGAATAAAAGAGAGCTCCCAGGATCTTTATCATCAAATGGAGCTAATGCATAGGATTTCAAAAATACTGAAACCTGGGACTGGCTCACATAATCACTTTGCATCGTGTTCAGACATTTCCCCTCCCAAGCTAAATTACATACGTATTACGTGTATTACATTCTCAACTTACCTTGAAAGAATTCAAAGTGCGTGCGCACACACAATTCCAAGGGAGGGTCTCGTCTGGAGTCAGACATGCTTGATGCTGTGAAAAAAGCTGCATTATGCCGTGATTTGGCATGCTGCCACTGACCTAATTGAAAGTGGTTTGCAGTCAGTCTTCTAGTGTTGTCCAGGTGTATGGTACAATGGAGTCCAAATGGGTGAGGAGAAGGCAGCATCCAGATAAAGTTTTGTAAATAGGCACTTTGTATATTATGAATTACTTACGTAGCTCTTAAGTCATCACACACATACACATCCATCCGTTCATGTTGCTCAGGGCAGCCTATGTGAAACTTGCAGGAGGCCTTTCAGCCCCTGATATGCTTAGCTTCAGCAAAGTTTCATTATGGGTGGTAAGATTCTGCCTTTGACCAATACACCATCGTTCTTTCCTTCTAATACTTATACAAGTTTCCTGTACATGTAGATCCAGAGCCCGAACCGCACCAGTCACGCACAAGAGAGAGAAATGGGATTGCAGACTCAGGGCTACCCAAACATACAGAAACAAGCACTGAAAAATCCTGAAGGGGGAGAAGCTAATCCCTGCAGCACGTCTCTATAATGCTCAGAAAGTTGGCTGATTGAGTTGAAAACAACCATTGCAAAGCAGGTGGGAGCACGAATAGAGTATAGAGTGACTGGTAAGGGAGAAGGGTACCCATAGATGCACAAAAAGCAAAAGCAGAACCATCTGATTGATTAGATTAGTCAGTTTCTTGTTTACATTGAGAATCTGTCTCCAAGGATATATGTGGAAATTGTCCATACACATCAAAGGAGAAATCAGTGGCTTTCATGCTGGAATCAGGCATGACCCCCTCCCCAAATCCCCCCAGTAGCTGGAAAAAATAGAGACGACGCTACCTAGTCAATAAGCATGGAGGATATTCAGTGGACACGGAATGCTCACTGACTTACCAGTAAAAAGACAGCAAACAGCAGGGGTGTGGATAGCACGGGATGACTGGGGCCTTGAACAGAAGTACCTGACACTGTGGCAGGGCCCCACAGGCTCCCTTTGTTTGTGCTGTTCAGGCATGGATGCTGGGGCTTATGTAGCACAAAGAGAACAGTATGAGTAGACTTGGGAGAACCCCACATTTGCAGAAGTACGAGAGAGAGAGAGAGAGAGAGAGAGAGAGAGAGAGAGAGAGAGAGAGAGACTCTGAAAGGCAAAAGGCATGTTGTTGGGGAGGGAAGAGACCACCTGAGTGCCCTTGCATGTAGAAGAGATGAAGGAGCATGGAGCAAAAGTCCGGCAAGGCCTCGGGGTCCTGTTCCCCCTGGGAAATGCTAAACCACTGCCCAGCCCTTCTCCTCAGTTTCTTCCTTCTCAGGCAAGGAACCTTTCCAGTGCTGTGCAGCCTCGCACTTGAGGCAGAATTCCTTTGCAGGTGTGGGTTATGTCTGTTGACACCTGACCTGTTCCCTACCATACCTAGGCTTCCTCAGGTGGGAGAGGCTTCTCCTCTGATCATTCTCCCCATTTGAGAAAGGAGAGCTTTGAAGCATCCTTGTGCATGTATAAAACATTTTGTTGCAAGGCCCCACTTGCCACCTTGTACGTCCCTCCGTATAACCCTCCATAAATCAGTGTCATTGTGTTAAAGCACAAAGTGTCTGGAATCAACACACTTGTCGCATCTGGTCCTCACCCTCTGCCTGTCAGCTGCACCTCCACCATGCGTGGTTGCACTCCCAGCTGGCTTGGAGGTTTTAAGGTCATCAGGCGAGGAGCTTGGTGCCACAGCCAGGTGCCAGCTCCTTTCCCTCTGACGGGCTGCTGTTGAACAGCGTTGTGCATTGCCACTGCAGAGCACCTGCTGCAGGAACCAGCAATCTGACCCAGCCAACGTGGTCTCCTGGAATAACTTGTTCTGTAAGCACAGTGCTGATGCGTGAAATGATTCTGCCACAGTAGGCATGCTCCTAAACACGTAAGTGCTGACAGCATGTCATAGAACTCAAATTTCATTTCATTCCTTTCATAAGAACCACAGCTTAATTTGTCTCAAAATCTTTGGCAATAATGACTGTTCTTTTGAGCACATTACTCTATTTTTGGCAGCCTGAATAACCCTTTTAAGTATGAAAAATAGCATGCAGTCTCTGGACTTAAGCATCATAAAGGTTCAGTAGATATTGTAGCTTTAGTCTACCCAAAGAAACCACAGACATTTTTTAAAAGCTGATTTCTAGTACTAATTAACACCGAGAAGCATGATTCGCAGGGGACATTAATGGTGTAAAACCTATCAGTTTAATTAGCTATACCTAATTTGAACCCCTGAAACCTCTTAGTAAAAAGGGTTAGCATAGGGCACAAATCTAACACTTTGGGCACTGTCTTATCTTAAGGAGAATAAAAATCTCCAGTAACTGATTTTCACATTTTTCTTACTTGCTGGGAATGAGGGGCATTTGAGAGACTGGCAAAACTGCCTAGAAAATGCCCCAGAGAATGTCTGAAGGGCAGATCAAGATTTTAGTTCTACTGCTAAATCTAAGTGTATTTGATCCTCCCAAGTCAGGTGCAGGCAAACTTCAGGCTTGTAGAATTTATTTTGCTTTTCATTTGAACTCTGAGGTCTTCCCACCAAAGGCATACACAAAATGCTAGCACAAGAGATGCAGTCAATTGTCCGCTACAGCCCACGATCATATAAGTAAAGCTGCATGTGAATTACTAGAAATCAGGGTTAATGTAATATTTCCAAAGCGGACAGCAAAATTGAATGAAGACCTGGCCAAAAGAAATGTATCAAATTCTTTCTTTTTGCAGATGAGGAACTCTGAGGCTGCCAGATGAGCAATTAGCACCAGACCAGCCATATCAAAGGGTTTTTTTCCCTTGCCATTTCACTGTTTGTGAAAGTACTGGGAGTCAAAAGCCTTTGAAGATCTACTGCATATCACCCAGTGATCTCATAGTAGATCCTAATCAATCTTTTGCCAGCATTGCTACAAAAAAGATCAATTGAAGGACTTTCTAAGGACCATGGTATAATTGTTTGGGAGGAAGTGTGGGATCTAATTGTGCCAATTAGAACTTTAAGAATAAGGTGAATTTTCTCTGGACATTGACTGGATCTTATTTTAAACAGGTGGCACTTGACAAAACCCTAATAGCCCAAGCATGTTTGCTGAGAAGAAAATTCAACTATGTGAAAATTGGCTAACTCCTATGCAAGTATTGCAGCCTTGATTGCTAATTTTCTAGTTTTCCAGACCATGCGCTCAAGATGGTAACACAGCATTTCAGAATGCATCATACTACTAGCTTTTCACAAAGCAAAATTCCAGCGGCTTGTTTTTAAGCACATGCCCTTCCTTCCATCAATTTTTAAATTGCTTCTGCAATGCATTCTCTTTTGAGGGGAGGGGGCTAATGAACAGTGCGCAACCTTTCTCATTAAAGTTCCTCTGCTGTAATAGATGTTCATCATTCTGTCTGATAACCATTGTTACTTTTAGAACATTGCTCTTTGTATCAAAACAATGCATTTGCTCTGACTCAGAATAAGTCACAGACAAAAGTGGGACCTTTGTTCAAGGCAGGCAGCAATGATGAGTAAGTCCTGGTGTTCTTAGAAAAAACAAAGTCAAAGGAGAGGTAAGCAAAAGCCACTGAAGAGACACTGAAATTAGATACATGTCCACACTCATTCTTCAGATGGGCCAGGCAACCTGGTGCCCTCCAGGTGCTTAGAACTACAGCTCTCCAAATCTTTAAAAAAGCCAAGTCGACACGATTATGAGGTTTAACATTCAAAATATCTGGAGGATACCAACGTACCCACCACAGTTGTCACTTCGTTTTGATTGGTCTTTCTCACAGAATGAACACTTCTTCCAAATGTGTCTCCATCTCGCCTCATTGTGTGATCCAGGAACCTAGTTCTTCTGAGTCAAAGGTTCTAAAGGTTCTGGTGGAATATGCAATTTTACTTTATTTAGAAGTAAAACACAAACTGATAGACATTCTCCTTTCATTGAGACTTAGCTACTATCAAAAATAAATGCAAGAACAGCTACACAGCTTTTTAAGCTTAACTGCCTTAGTTCATTCCAAAGAACCCTGGCATTTTGGAATTCTGTGTCAAAGCTCCTTTTTCTTTCCTTCTTGTTGCCAGGTTTTCATGGGGGAAAGAATGATTATTTTATCAGTTTAAATATGTGGTGAAGATATGCCCATAGTTTTAAAAAACCGCATGCAAGCAGTTTTACAGATATATGAAAATGTTATATGGAGTATACATGATCTTATGTTTTCTTCTGATACACTGGCCATGGCTGAAAGAGCTACTTTACACATGCTCAGACATTTGGGCTTGTCCAGTGTGACTTTCCCCAATTTCTTTGAAGAACCCTTTCCCACCTGTGGCATAATGCACTCTGCTTTCGAAATTCTTTCAAGATTAAAAGTAATCTGTTACATGATGTAGGAAGATCCTGGCCAAGAAACTCATGCCTGAAGTCCCCTTTATCACATGGATCTAGTGATATCATTCCTTCCATCGTGAGTATAAACTATGTTTTTATATGTATACGTATGCACACACACACGTGCGCACATGCACACACACACACACACACACACACACACAATTTAGCTGTGTCTTCAACCAGAAACATAAGATACAGGCTGATTATGTGTGTGTGCTAAGGTTGATTGACATCTTCAACTCTGGGGAAAGTTCCCTTAGGCATGTCACAGCCTGTAGAAGAAAGGAACAACCTCCTTCCGTGCGGCAGTGTTTGAGCACATTTCTATTTATCCGTAAAGTACACTTCTTCCTTCTTCTTCCTTTTCCATTACAGGAAAAGACTAGTTTTTGTCCTATTTTCATCATCAAAGCATAGCTTTTGGGAGAAAGGAAAACATGTTCCTCAGCTATAAGTCAGTGCATTTGCAATTATATCACCTGGCCCCATTAGTCAGCAAGATGCATTAAGAATTCCTCATGGGCTCCCTTTGGTGCCACACTTACTAAAATGAGGGTAAACTGTATTTAGGTATGCTTAGGGATCCTGCACTAGGGCTAAAACATTAGACTATGGTCTTTTTCATAATTGTTGTGTGCATTTCATCTCAAGCAGACATGGTAGTTACAAGTCTATGGTCTCCTGGGTCTGGCATGGTCAGGAACTAGGCCAGTTGGTCAGGCTAAATGGTTGCTCCCAACATATTTCAAGAGCAGTGCAGACTCTATGCACACTAAAGCAGTTCCCATGCCATTCTGGCAGTATGAACTGGCTATAAAAGTCCACAAAATGGCTTCTACTTTCTGAATAGGTGATGAAATATAGATGACTATATTATAATCCAAAGGGCTAGGTTTAGTGCAGGAGTTTTTAAATCTTTCAGACTCAGAACCCATCCTTAATCAAAACATGCATTTGGAAACCCACTTCTTAATTTTTGTACCGTATATTTGTATGGCAATAGAGGTGTTGCTGTAACCCACCTTAGATCAGGCTGTAACATTGCAGGGGTCCCCAGCACACCAGCTGAAGACCAGTAGCTGCTGCCTGTGTTCTTCCCCCCCCCCCCCGTCATGCGATCTCCTTCTTATTCTCATAAAATCTTGGATAGAGCAGCCTGGGAGGGCTCATAATTGCCTTTCCATTGGCAAAAAAGCAAAACAGGCTATTATACAACAAAACAAAGAAGAATATCTTTGCTTCCATGCCATAATTCACATCAATTTTTATTTAGAAGGTAATGCAAACAGGGAATCTGTTGATATGCTTGTCTTGATAATATACAAGAATAATAACAAAGTGCAATCCATCTTTCTTCAGCTCTGGCAGGCCTGCATAATTATCTTGGTCCTGCTGATTGCCCATGTAATCAATGTCTCCATACTGAAGATCCTGATGATTGCAACAGAGACATATTGTAGTATTAAAATAATAATAATACAGTGAAGGAAAGTTATCATTTAACTTGGACTAATACCATGGTAAAAGCTGGAATGGAAATTCTCCTACATCATCCTGCTATGGATTACATAAAACACTGAGCCTAAATTTTAGAAGTATTGTTTTAAAATATGCATATTAAAATAAAAATAAACTAACCACTGCTGTTGCCTTAGTATAAGTCAATTCTGGAAGCAATAATAATTCTGTTAGTATTTAGTATACAGCTAAAACAGCACCAACATGGATTAATATTAATGTTATGCTAGCAGCAGCATTCTAATATCGATATCATTAACTTATTATCCTAGCAATTGCTGTTACTCATTTTGCCCCAGGGAAGCTAAGTCAAATCCTCATTGCAAAGACCACACTTACAGGTGGGATGATATATTGCTCCCTGCACCTAATAGTTCACTTTACTACATCAATGTTGGAAGATCCCCATCACAAGAAAGCAGTAGGGAGGAACATGTGGCTTTCCAATGGCCTTAGAAACAAATGAAGTCCCAGGATTTCTGTCTTTTTTAAAAAGGTGGCTGAGAATTTTGGAGTTACGGTACCAAAGACAGTTATTGCTATTAAGATGTAAATAAATCCATATTGCACAAGAAAATTTGGTAAGGTCATTCTAATGCAAAAAACTAACTCCATTCTGCTTAGAGCAGAGGTCTGATCTTTGGTCTCTGAAAAAATCAAAAGCTTCAGGTAAGGCTGGCATTAAGAGCAGACATGTTTAGAGACCTACTGAAGACCCATGCCCAGCAGAAACCCCTGAACAAGAGCCCCTTTCTCTTCATCATTGCAAGCTGCTAGTCGTTTTGGCTTCCAAGGTAGAGGGGGTGAGAAGGGGGAGCAGAAGAGGTCATTTTCTGTTCATTGGCTTTCAGCCGGTAGAGCAAGCAAGTGGCAGAGATGCAGTGGCAGTTGGTGACAATGGCAATGAGAAGGTTCATGAGCAGGTGACGTGGCTGGGAAGGAGCCTAGCCAAGGACCTCAAAGAACTGGAGCCATCACTGACTTCAGCATAACAAAGTAAAGGTTCGGCTGAGAGGTGTGTTTCTCTAGCAGAGTTTGTTTTCAGGATATTAGACTGTCAATTTTGTGACACAAAACTTGAGCGCTTGTGTTTGCTCCAAATTAAAAACAATTATTATGCATACTTCCTTCTTGGGGCTTTTAAGAGAGCAAAGAGAGATTGCAGCCATTGTTGATTTTTAACAAATTATTTGGATTTCCATATTCAAGGGTGTTGGCGTGTACAAAGTAGCTAGGAAAGTTGTTTGTTTATTGGCTTTTTAAAGAAGCAACTTGTCACAAAGAAACAAGACGAGCTCTACAGTGAAAATAAAGAACAGCAAGGAATATCCACACAATAGTTTTTGAAGTCAAAACAAACAAAAAACAAAACAAACAAAAACCCAGGTCCAAAAAGTAGTTATTCTGAGCAGAGGGTGCCAGAATACAAACGAAATGTTTCCTCCAGACAGAGGGGTGCAAAAAATAACTAAAAGCTAGCTATGTGGAAGAACTGTCACAAGGTAATTCTGCTCCTTAAGCCTCACACACTCATAGAAATAATCCTGTGAAGGCAGGCCAACAGAATAAGGTAATAGCTCACTACCTCCTGAAAAAGTGCACCATTTTCTAGCATTTTCCAGTATGTGTTGTCTGCAACAATGGCTTTGCCTTAGTGGAAAGTGCTTTTTTTCACACAGGCCAGGGCACTCCATTTTTGTTGATTCCCTCTACAGATGGTAGCCCTCTTACTAGTTCATGATATGTTATGTTGTGTTATGTTATGACTTATGATTACAACAATAAACTTATTTACATAGTAGCCCTCTCTGCCATGTCTTATTCAGTGCCAGAGGGTCCCCAAACTTCAGGAGAAGCCTTTTTGGAGATACAGTGGGGCTTAGGTGGGATGGAGGGCTTGATAAAAATTGAGCACCCCACCCTGTGTGAGCAGACATGCTTTTCCACTAAAGTAAAGTCTCCATACTAATGTTGCAATGGGGGAGTCCTGCCACAGACCACCTTCTATTGACTTTTCCATCTCAAATACAGTAACCTCATATATCCTAGACCAGTGATGGTGAGCCTTTTAGAGACCAAGTGTCCAAACTGCAACTCAGAACCCACTTATTTATCGCAAAGTGCCAACACTGCAATAAAACCCAAATTTGCTGACCCCCAGCTCAAGGGGACAATGCTCCACTGACCACCAGCTTTTGGCTGACCCTGAAAAAGGCATCTGAGTGTATTTCCTACTTTCTGCCAACCGACGACTGGCGACCTTCTGCCAATTTTGATCAGTTTTGAACCTTTGGATCAACTAGCCCCACAGCACAGCAGTTTAAACCACTGCACCACCTGCATCCCTCTAAAATCACAGTCCATGCAAATTCCTGGCAGCTCACTGACCAGCCAAGTCTCATCTAATGATGGCTAATGAGCGACCTCTTTGCCTGGTGCCCTTAATCTTTCCGAATATGCGCATGGCTGCTGGGGCAATCCCATGCCGATAGAGAGGGCTCTGCTTGCCCCTTTGGGCACAGGTCCCATAGATTCACCATCCCTGTCCTAGACCATGCTTATTCTGCAGTCCTCACTACTTCTGCAAGTTTGGAAGGTTGTATGCAAAGCACAAAGAGGAGATCTTTGCTAATCCAGGACAATTCGAGCTGATCACAGGCTTTATCTTTTATCCACGCAAAGTATTTCTCAGGCTTGTCCTCAGCTGCTGAGCAACAGAACATGGGCAGGTTTGCACAATGTGTAGACTTCCCTCACCCCAGGAATTTTTATCAGCTACTGCAGGTAAAATTCTCCTGTGCCTGATGGACAATCCTCCCTCATTCCTCCTACTACTACTGCAAAAGCAACAGCACTGAGGGATCCAGATGACACTGACCTAAAGTTGGCACTTTGGGCTGCTGTCATCCCCTTCCACACCCAGTATTCCTGCCAAGGTCAGCAGAACAGGGTTGCTTGTGAGCCATCCTACTCTCCCAGCATCAACAGCAGCCCAGGGGAAACTAACGACAGCCACGCTTTGCTGGCTATCATATGCTACTGCCCGTTGGATGAAGAAGAAATGCCTTTTCACCACTCTGGCCAAGGGACTCTTGATTTTTGGTTTGAGTGTGTCTTAGTGTGTCGTCCGTGTTTGGATGACACATAAAGCCATTGTGGATTGATTAAGCCCTGTAACAAGCCATTCCAAGGGTACAGCGCTGACCAGTCAAAGTGTGTCTTAAGCACCATGGATTAAAGTTCATGATACAGAATTACATTCTTTCTCATACTCATGATTTTGTCATGAGTATGAGAAAATCATATTCATGATTTTGTTTTTAAAATTCAACTCCATGGTCCACAAAACTACAAGTAAGATCCCAGCAGCTTATACCCCTGCCTATTTAATAGACCAGCCAGTGTGTGGACCTTACTGAAATTGTCTCCATACTCCTGTTATAGTTTGTGCTCCACTTGTCTGGTTTTCTTTAACTGCATCTAAAACGTAAACTGGAATTCCACAGTGGAGACACCATCTTTAGTTCGTCTGCTTTACCGGTACCTAATACCATGTTTTTAGACCAGAATTACCCAACCTGATACCCAACTCCAAAGCTGCACTACACTATCCATCATCCCTAGCAACCACAAATTGTTGGCTGGGGATTATTTATATTTATTTAAACTGCACTTCTAAGCCAAAAAGGCACCTGGAATGATTTAGATGTAATTATAATAAAAAAGACAACTCCTGCCTGCAGGCTTCCTGCCTAAAAATGCACAACACACAAGAGAAAAAGAATGTGGAGGAAGAAGAAAATGATGAGAAGTGTTGCTAGGGGTCTGCTTTAGATACTAATTAAATCTGCTTTAGATGCTAATATTGTTCTGCTGATTCAGTGTTTAAAATTATGCTGGCTGTGGTTCCTTCCACACACTGGCTCCATCCAGTCCTCAGTTTCTTCAGAGACCTTACCAATTAGTCTAACTTGTAAAAAGCAAACCTTTAATTAAATCAATACATTCTAAACTTTCCAGTCAAAATTCTGCTATTTTAATGCCACAGTCTACTAAACTACCTCATCAAAAAGTTGGTGTTTATTCAGAGCTCCCTATATTTTAAAGATTTGTGCACACCTCCGCAGGTTAGAATGCTTTCTGAAACGCAAGCTAATTGAGACCAGCTACTCATTGCACAGTCCCTTGGTATGATGTAGCTAAACATTCACAAATCACTGAATGACAAATGCAACTGCAAACTCCTTGACAACTTTACACAAGATGCCTTGCCATCTGTAGGGAGGAACTGAAGACAGTGGATCCCCAAGGCCAGCAAATGTCAAAGTGTTTTAAATTTTGTAGCATTGCCCTGTAAAGGCCAGTCCTGGATGAGGACCTTCACAGGTGATATCGAGGGAGACGCAGATATTAGAGCTGCCGTTCTGCAGAAAGCATTTTCTTTTCACAAGACAGACCCTCCGTCAACACCTTCTCACAAGCCAGACTAAGTTGATGCTGACATTAGAGCTCAAGGGTGAGGGTTGTGCCCATTAGTTAGCCTTTAGGAGCATCCTGGTTTGTACAGTGGTTATTCTTTCAAGACAGTTTGACCCCTGCATTTTCCTGTAATAGATTCAGTTATGTAACTGTTCTCTCAAGCTTGCAAACATCAGGTGCAACCTAAGGCAAGACTGCATTTTGCTACAGGCCCCCAGAGGAAATTACATTTAAGGTTGAACAAATACAAGAAAACTTTGCTTGCAAGGTGGGATTAACTTTTTCAACAATTTTCCCAAGTTCATTAGGCTGGAGCATCTAAGGTAAACTTAATTCAAATCAACCGAATTTCAAAAAGAATGTCAAAGTATGACATCTGGGAAAACAAATGTTCCTTAATTTAATTATGCCTTAGATTGTCTCTGTAATGGATCCTCCTGAAACATCCCAATAAAGCTAGTGACATATGGTACCTATTCCAGATGGACCCACTGAAGCAGAGATGTTGGTAGACCAAGAATTTCTGTTTAATTTGATGTTACCAGAATAGAGTTTATTTTCTTGAAATATATTCTCAGTACATAGTTTTTGATATGTTTTGCAAAACTATGCAGAACAAAGATGATGGCAGTATAATCTGTGAAAGTAATAAAATAAACTGTGAAGAAGAATTGTTAAAAACTGGGGAAAGCTAAAGATTCAGGACACTAACAAGAACAAAATAATGAGGCCATCTCCAAGAGGAAAAATGCATGAGTTTTCTTCCTGCTGACTGGAAGGTGTTAACATACTGAAAGAATGTGAGAGGGGGGTGTTGCGAGCCTTCACAGACTAGCCGGACCTAACTCTACATCACACTGCAGAAAGACTTCTCCATCGCTGACAAGCTCAAGTGATTATATCATTCTGCACTTTAAAAAAGTTTGATTGATAAAATGAAGGGCACAAAGAAATTATTATACCCTTAACAAGAAGACTGAAAGGCATTGGAGTATCCACAAATGAAGCTTGTCAGGGAGAAGGTATGTATGTTAGAGATGCTAGGTTTCTATGTGCAAGGAGATTTGATGGAGAGGATTTTCATCCTACTTATGCAAAAGGAGTACAGTCCATTGGGGAGGAAAAGGTTGTGCACACTCCACCCACCTATTTAGCAGAACATCTGAGCATAGTCAGCATCAATTGGCATTCTTTTTCTGGCTTAACATTATGGTCTGCAATCATGTTGTCACAGAAGAAGTTACACATGAAGTCATTTTATTCAGCTTTGTTCTGGGACTTATCAGAATCATATTAGAATTTTTGCTGGACAGGAATTAGTACCATATCTTCTTAACTCCCTAATCAGAAGCTGTAGGAGACAAAAACAGAGAGCAACTGACTGTTACCAATTTGGGGGGGTGGGGTAAAGGTTATACTCATCAAACTAAACCCTTTCTCTCAGGTATCCCTCTTGCATTTAATATTCCCAGCCAACATTCACCTGTTTATTAATGTTCTAATAACAGAACTGGGCATTTTAAAGAAGGTGGCTGCAGAAATAATGTCCCTGGGAAATTATCTCAGTGAGCGTTCTCATATTTTCCCTGATTTTCATAGAAGTAGAGAACATGAGGTGATAGTCATTACCTATTTATTCAACAAGACTGAGGTAATGCTTAGACTGTTCTTACAGCTCCAACCGTTACTTCCACCAACATAAGGATGAAACGTAAAGTACCAGGCATTGCCAACTGACATCAAGGTCTAACTTCCTATGTTCAGTTGCCATTTGCTTGCTTTCTGTCATTTGAGATGTCAAGTGAGATAGTGGAGGTCTTCCTAAAAGTTAGTTGTTTTATTGGGATTTCATTCAGACCTTGGAGTAATTGTGCACAACAATATGAGCCAGCAAGACAATGCAGCCACCAAAAGGGCAAAAGCTATTTTGGGATGCATTAATATAAGTATTACTTCCAAATCATGAGAAGTAGTAGTTCTCCTATACTACTACTCTAGTCAGACCTCTTCTGGAATACTGTGTCCATTGCTGGGTACCAATATTTAAGAAAGATGCAGAAAAATTAGAAAGGGTTCAGAGGAGGACAACAAAAATGATCCAGGGTTTGGAAGCACTACCCTGTGAGGAGAGACTGAGAGAACTGGGCATGTTCAGCCTTGAGAAGAGAAGACTGAGGGGGGACCTGATATCCCTCTCTACCTCAAAGGCTGTCACAAAGAGGAAGGTCAAGATCTCTTTTTGCTGATACCAGAATGTAGAACATAGAATAATCAATTCAAGCTGCAACAACCCAGATTCAGGCTAGATAGCAGGAAAAAGTTTCCTCGCTATCAGAGCAATATGACAGTGGAACCAGCTGCCTAGAGAGGTGGTGGGCTCTCCCACACTAGAGACATTCAAAAAGAAACTAGACACCCATATGAGTGGGATCATGTAACTTGGTGTCCTGCAATAGTAGGGGGGCTGGACACAATGGCCTTCATGGCCCCTTCCAGCTCTACTGTTCTATGAATCCATGATATGGGTTAGAGTGGATTTCTGAAGATTTGTTTGTTAAAACAAATAAATAGCACTTATAAGAGAAGAAAGCCCCAAAGTTGTAGTTAATACTGGCATTTTCTCAGTAATTTCCCCATTCCACTATAACTGGTACAGCAATAAAAGAGAGGATTAAGTTATAGTGCAGTTATAGCCAATTGTGTTGTTCTACCAGCAGAAGGGTTGGGAATCATCTGAAGAAGATTGTGTAGGCCATCATTGGATGACAAGAACATTTATGTTTGGCACAGCAGTTGGACACATACCTATTGCAGGACCTATGTTGTCACCTCTTTCCCCAGTCCCCATTCTGTTGATGTCCATGTATATCGAGATCTGCCAAGTGAGATCAACCTACAGATCCTGAAGTGGGCTCTGATTAACAAAGGTCTATGCCACAATACACTTCAAAGTCTTTAAAATGTCTGTAATATGCCACCCAGGATTGTTTGCTGATTATGGGAAAGGTTGTTATTTTAAAACCGGAGGAGGAAAAAGATCCTGAAGGAGAAAAAGAAAAAAGAAAGGAAAATACCACCTTCTTTCAGGAGCAGATTAGATAACAGTGGTAATGCTCCTGAAATGTTCACCTGAGGATTAGGGATGGTTGCTGTGAACATTTATGCCAATTATTTTGCAAGGAATGTCTCTCTCAGCGGCATGCCTTCAAAATGAGATGAGCAAGACAAAGGAATGCAGAACAGTAGCAGTAATTCTTTCTTGTGGGATTTGGTGCTCTTCTCAGGAATGCAAGGATTCACAGGTGGCATTAAAGGGGCTGTAATCAGAGCTCCCGCTTTAATGAGGATAATTTACTGTAAAGGCGTTCTGTGCTTTGAGCAACCATGGTTACTTCACGCTAGAAGAAAACGCAGCATCTTGAGGAAAGGGAGTGAGCAGTAGGAGGAGTAAAATAAACAAATCCCAATTTAACATAGGGTATAAATCCTTGGCAAGATGTGTGGAGGGCATAGAAATAATTCCAGTATTCCTTTCATGTTATTCTATTGTTTATTCCATTTATGATGCCTTGGAAGCTGCCCAGGTGCGAGATCGACAAACATTAGCATTTAGCAATATTACATTCTATGTAATCATTTTATGGCAACTGCAGCTTCTGCTACAGAAGCATCAACAATGTCACAGGATCACAGCCTACATCTTATTGTTCCTTTTACATTTCCCATCTGTCTTGTGTGTATTAAAAGCCAAGGGATTTTAAGAAGAACCAATATAAAAGTTGTCAAACTGGTTTCTGAGGATGCATAATAAGTTCTTACATCAACAAGCCTTTGTTTGTTTGTTATTGCAAAGAACTTTACAATCAAAGGAGATGATTTTCACAGTGTACCTGGCTTCATTCCTGAGTTCCTGTCTCATCAGTAGAGGACAATCCCACCTGTAAAGCCATGACCAATTTCTTTGGCAACAAGTAAAGATTTTGCTTAGTTTTTGATGCCTAAACAGAGTTCTCAGGTAACCTCTGTGTGTTGCTGGACTACATTTTCAGGATTTGGGACAAAGAAGCTATAGGAATTAAAACTCTTTCCAGTGGTGCGGAAGGTCAAAGCTGGCTCTAGACTCAACATGACATTTGAAGGGAAAAAAACAGATGTGTGGCATTCAACATAAATTACCTCCGGCCAAGCCATGCGATATGTCTTGAACTCTTCTGTACATGATGGTTAAGTAGGTCACTCAAGCACTTAACAGAAATCTACCCACACATTCCATCGGGCAAGCTCAAAATATTTATCATTGCCAGAACTAATGTTTACTAAACAGAAACAGGCACTCCTTGAAACTGATCTCAGCAAGTACAGAACCCAAAGCACATGAAAATATGAAAGCAAGGGACTGAGAAATGGTAGCATCTGACCTTCAATTGTGAAGCACAGTAGCATTAAAAAAATGTCAGGGTTCCTTTAAAAAAAGGTTCACTAACTCCAGACAACCTCAGCAGTCCTTAAATATAGATCTGGCTGCAATACATGCTTATTTTCTAGCCTCTGCTGGGCTCAGAGATATATTTTATCGCTTTAGGAAAGATTCCTCTTTTCGAAAATTACAGAGCGAGATTAATACAGTAAAGCGACCATAGCAACGGGCAAAGCTATTCCTCATCAACAGTATACAGGGCAAATCTAAATGGACTTATTTCAATTGTATGAAGCCCTGAGGGTTTTTTAAAATCATCTTCAGATTCACAGGCATTTATTTTTAATAGTTTATCACACTTTTTAGTGAAACAGTCACATTTTGCCTCATTTAACAATAACAAGAGGCACATCTTTTGGAGTAGTTTATTACAAATTCATGACACTTTAGGAATGATACTTTGAGAATCTTGTGATGTTGTTTTAGTAAAATTAAAACATTTTTAACCAAAGGAAGATACTTTTATTTCTCAGTACAGGACATAAACTAGCATAATCAGACCACCATATCTCATCCTAGAGTGTTAACCAGATGATCCAAGGACAGTGCAATTTTATACATTTCTATGCAGAAGCAAACCCCACTGAATTCACTGGAATTTATCCTCAAGTATGTGTGCATAAAAGCCTTCTTCAACCCAGTGCCTTCAAGTTGTTTTGGAC
Source organism: Varanus komodoensis (assembly GCF_004798865.1). Lineage (NCBI taxonomy): Eukaryota > Metazoa > Chordata > Lepidosauria > Squamata > Varanidae > Varanus > Varanus komodoensis. The sequence continues at coordinate 7,100,700 of NW_025335409.1, forward strand.
TACAACTCCCATTAGCCCCAACCTACATGCCCAGTGACCATAAATGCTGGGAATTTTAGTGAAAACCTATTCACTAAAGAGGATGGTACCAAATTAGGAAAGTCTGGTGTCTAGAATGGCAGCCCTAATCCTGGATCAATCAACTGTGATTCATATTAACATTTCGTTTACCCTCAGTATTCACAAATGCTGCTCAGAGCACAATTAGAATAATTAAATGTTCTTTGGGTGGCCAAAAAAGTCAAACAGTTTGGTTGAAGCAAGTTAGTCATGTCTTTAGTGCCACTGAAGCAACTTCTGTTAGTTATCATTAACATGTTCCATTGATTTAAATTCTAAGTTTCCATCTACCCTGAAGTGCCTGATCCTGCTTAATCCTGGAAGCTAAGCAGGGTCAGGCCTGCTTGACATATGGATGGGTGACTTAATGGTGTGAACTGCCCAGAGAGCTTTGGCTCTGAGCAGTATAGAAATGTAATGAATAATAATAATAGCTAGACTAAAGTATGACTAATTTAATTTCAGTTTAGCTCTACATTTTATAATAATTTGTACAAATAAAGTCTATGAAGTAAAAACATAGCTGCAATATGATCTATGGCTATAATATATGGTAGCAGTACAAAGCTCTGAATGAGCTACGATGCATATATGAAGCTCCTCAAAGTGATCCTTCTCTACTGCCCCCACCCCAAGTTTTGTTCTTCTGTACATACAGAGATAGGGAATGAAAAACATCAAACAGCACTTCAAACAAGTTTGTTCTGGATTCCAGGAGGATCCAGATTAGCAATAACATAACAGAAAAGCAAATCAAAATATTTAGGCTTCTGCCTTCTTCAGATGCTCTTATATGAATTAAAAGGTACTGCAGCCAAATAGGCAGCAAACAGCTGAGGGATGTGAAAACCAAAATATTTTGCATGATGACATTAATATCTCTGTTATGCTAATCATTGTGATAAAGAAATGAATGAATGAGTAAATATTTCCTTGAAAATTTGCAGATGTTTTATCCAAACATGAATCTCCAGCATTTGATTTGGAATTCAGTGACAAGCTACATATTTTTTCTAACTTATCAAAACTCTTTTCAGGTTTTCCCATGAGAGTTTCCAATAACCAAACACCAAATTCAGTGGAAGCTACCACAATCCAGGAGAAAGAAATGTACTAATAAAAATATATACACATTTTAAAAGCAACCCATCTCAGCATGCAAATCATAGCCAAATGTTATGTGAAATGGATCTAAACTGGAAGGAAAAGCAGATGATAGGATGTGGTAAAGCTCAAAGGAGAACTATGTAAGCCACCTTGCGTTCTTGGAAAAATGGTGGGACATAAATGCAAAGTAATAATAAAATGTAGGGGCATGGAAAAGCTTAACTGACAACTAAAGTGTAAACCAGCTATTGTGATGGTATGCAAAAGTGATAGACAGAAAGACAGACAGAGTTGTGGTAGTTGTGGAATGAGCTTTTTGCACAAGTTCTGGAAAGAGAATTCTGTGGTTTGCTCACTAGAAGCAGAAAACATAGGAGCCATCAAGATGGGCCTCAGGGAAAGAGTAGGATGCACAGTCAAAGGCACAATCCTATGCATGCTTGGCTGGAGAAAGGCCTCTGAAGATGATCGTAGGGTCCAGGCAGGTGGGCATGTGTGTGCGTGCATGCACACATGTGTGCACACATGTGTAACCTGGTCCCAAGCCAGGGGAGACTGGTATCTCCTGGTTCCTCATCCATTGCAGCTTTTGCTTCCAGCACCTTGGGAGCTATCCATGGCTCTGTGCTCCATCCCCGAAATAAGTTCACCAACATGGAGCAAAATGTTGACCATTTCAGCTCATCCCCTTCCAATCAACCTGTGTCACTGCAACCAACTTGCTATGGTTCACCCAAGCAGGCAACTGCTAAGCCCCCAAGAAAGGTGATGTCTACCTCCTGGGGACACAGGTGTCCCCCTCTACACACACGCACACACCACATTGCTGCTAAGAACAATGTTGCTTTTGTTCATGAAACTTGAAAGAATCATCCTGAAATGCAGAGATCAAACCTACTTTTCAGCCTTCTGAGAATTGGCCCTTCACTTTCTTCTCTGCATCCTAATGATGGAACATGCAGGAATAACTGGCAACTGCATCTAGCAAGGCTTCTTTGCCAACCAGCTATTAAGATTTGAGGTGCTTTGCATCGCCCTGGACTGACACTAGCTGGGGGACGAAATGGGAAACCTCAGGCCTGATCAAGCCTGATTTTACTTTGATTTTCTAGTTTTGCCTTCTTTCTCTCAGGACCCTCCAATATTTATTTCAGCTAAACGACCTATGTAACTCATAGGCGCATTCTAATTAGCCTGTTCTGTTATGCTTGCTGCTACAGTGAACCTTTGCCTTGAACAACGTATTTATGTATGGCTGTCCTTGTTAAACTGTGGATTTGATACAATAAATTAAGCAGAATTGTCTGGCAAAGGAACATGTGGAATTGACATTTCTCTTAATGGAAATTACTTGCTATTAGGGACTTTGATCATATGAAGTGGAAGATCAAATTAACCAATGGACGAATTAAGAGGAATGTTCTCCACACCCAAATGAGTCAATTACCACAGCTATTTATTGCTTTTGTATTACATCCTTTCAGAGCCGTGTTCATACAGTTTGACAGAACACAAGCCATTTAGCCTAGGACAAATGCCTTATTTGTGTGGGTTTCAGTGACTTCCCCCATGCCAAGCACCATGAATGCATATGGCACACCCTCCCATCAAGCACACACACATGCGCACACACGCACACACAAGAACTTGGTCTCTATATAAGAATTTCCTTCCTGGGTTTTCTTTCCATGCCTGAATTATGTGAAAATTTGCTGTCACAGGCCTTCCAGAGAAGAAACATGCCTATAGAGCAAACAGGGAGCAGCAGAAGTATTCTGACATTAGAGGGAGATGTTGCGGGAAAGGTTGTGCCCTTTTATTTGTCTGTATTACATATCAGTGTGCATGATGCTAGGTCCCTGCACCAAGGAGCTTATAATATAAATTCAGTATAGAGGAAACAACAAATGAAGGACAAGAAGTGTGGTGCGGGGAGTGGATGAAGGAGGCAGAAGGAAAGCAATATGTAGTTGTAATATGCACATGCTTTGTCTTAGTTATAGGCTAACTTCCCCAAGCTGCCACCTTCTATATGTTTTGGACTACAACTCCCAACATTCCTGGTCATTGGCCATGTTGGTTGAGGCTGATGAAAGCTGAAGTTCAAGCCATGGAAGCCTGAACCCAAGACATCTGGCAGGCACTATACCGGGTCATGCTGCACTAGGAAATCGGAAGTGTTGGGCTTCTGATACATAACATTAAAAGGGGTCAACCACAAAACAAAAATGGTGCACTTGTGAAGAGAAAAGGAGAAAGGGAACAGAGCCTGGAATCCAGAACTGAGCAAGGGTCAACCCACCTGCCCACTCACAGAAGGAGCACCATTCCAAAACAGAGAGAATGCACTTGTGGCAAGACTGTGGAGAACAGAGAGGCAAGACGGGGTATGCAGAGGGAAGCTGAAGGACACAGAAAAGCTGAGCACGGAAGCACCCAGAGGATCCAGCATTACAGTTTGTGCTTACATTCCTTCAGTTCGGAAGTTCAGCTAATTTCTGTTACTTTCCTTGGATTCCCAAAAGACTGCAGGAAAAAATGAGCCAAACTAAAGTGGCAGCAAAGCATGAAGTGCCTACATTTGGAAGCCTACAAGCCAGCTTACACACTCAGAGAGTACCATGTTTGCTGTTTTGTCTGTAAATGTCATATCTGAAAATGGGTGTTTCATTCCAAACACTGTACAGCAGGCTTCGAAATATACATGACTATTTTTAACTTCTCATCGAGAGAGCTGACTCAGGAGCCCAGGAAGCGTGAGGCTGCCTTTCTAACTGGCTCTTGAACTTAACAGCACAAGTAAGACGTGCAGAAAGACTGTCTTGGTGAAAAACATCAAGAGAAAGTGTAACCAGAATGGAACAGGGGTGCAACTTGGAAAACAAATATGGATTAACAATGTCTTGGTTTATTTTTAGGAGGCAGAATGTAACTCATTTAGCTGCAGCATTTCATGGACGACTGAAAAGCAGAGGATGAAACATGGTCACTTGCTGTCTGAGCCTTAGATCTTCGCATGGCTCAAAAGCTTTGTTCCATTTCATCTTCTTCTGTTTTCTTCCCAGAATTGTTCCAGGCATGGCCCTTTCCCCCTTCGTTATGTGGACTGCTAGGAAGCTTTGCATGCTTTCACAGTTGCAAGACTCTGGTGATTCTGAGACATGTCATTATGGTGTACAGGAATTTGCCATGTATGCCCTGCTGGGCCCTTTCGGTACTTTCTGCAGTTCCATCTTCGCAAACCACCCACATGACTGCAGTTGTTTATTGCTGGGCAGTGTGGGTCAAAGCCCTTTCAAATTGGCAAAATGTGGGGCAGGTGTCGGATGCATGTGGTTTTCTTTCTTTCTTTTTTTCTTTTGCTTTCTTTTTTCTTTTTTTTTTTTATGAATAAGTTTTATTCTTAATATATACCTAACAAAAAAAACCCTAAAAAGCATAAATCATCGATAACATCAGACCTACTGGGCCAGCCCCCCACATTTTTTCTTTTTATGTTAAACTATAAACATATTTAAGTCTATGCGTAGTCCCGTTTCTCTAGCCAATGATAAAAAGAGCCCCAAGTTTGATAGAAGTCTGTATCGTCTTTCTCCTTCAGAGACTGTCCATTTCTGCACAGAACAAGATCTTTTTTAGAATCAGTTTATCAGTAGGTGGCTCTTCACTCTTCCAGTGTTGGGCAAATGCAATCCTCGCCACAGCGGTTACATGTAGAGTCAAATACATTGCTTGTTTACTAAGATCATCAGGTACAATGCCTAATTTAAAAAAGTCAGGTTTAAATGTTAGAGGTTTTTGTAACATCTCCTCAAGTCATTTGTATATTTTAATCCAATACTTTTTTGCCTTATCACATGTCCACCACATATGATAAAAAGTACCCAATTTGTGTTTACATTTCCAACAGCCATTTGACATGTTTGGAAACATCTTAGCTAACCTATTTGGCGACAGATACCATCTATAAAACATTTTATACAGGTTTTCTTTATACGAAGTTGCTAAAGTTACCTTAATATTTCTCTCCCATAACGTTTGCCATTTCTCTAACTCAATATTATATCCAAAGTTTTGTGCCCACGTTATCATAGTTTCCTTAATCTGTTCATCTTCCATTCTCCTATCTAGTAGGAAGTTATACAATCTTTTAATCATTTTCTCATCTGATTTAAGAATCACATGATCAAATGCTGTTGGCTCCTTATAAAAGCCCCACATTCTATAGCCTTTAGCATATTTTGATTGCATTTGAACCTTGTGCCACCTAGAAATATTATTTCCTTGTTCTTGTATTTCTTGATTCAATTTTAATCCTCTATAATTATCCAAATATCATCATATTGCACGATCATATCAAAATTCACCGCTTTTGGATATACAAGAGCTTCCATAGGTGAAAGCCACCTTGGTAATTTAGTATAGTTTTATGGGTGCACGTGGTTTTCTATGACCATTTGATATTGTTCTTTCATTATTTTACAGGCAGACACTCTGCTCCTCAAACCTTCAGAGACACTTGGAGTTTGGCAATGAAAGATTTCAATACAAGTCATCTTTCAATTTCCTTGGTTTATAGATTTTTTTTGGTATAGATTTTGGTAATAGATTTTTTTGTCTTGGTCAAGCTTTAATCTTGGTGTGTGTGTGTGTCTGTGTGTGTACAGTGGTCCTTGGCTCACAAATGCCTCAGTTCACGACCAAATTGGGTCGCAAACAGAAATTTCATAAAAATTTGGCCCAGGTCACGAACTCTGCATTGGGTGACCATTGCGAGCGCACTTGCCTTCCCTGCACGGGCATGATCGCCATCAAGCTGTGTGTGTGGGGGGGGGGAGATGGCCGAGTTCGTGTTGGGGAGAGATGACTGCGATTGCACCCATGTTCCCTGCCGGAGCGCATGCGCTCTCGCACCCACCTCCCCCACTTGCCCGCGCCTGTCCCCCCCCTGCACGATTGCTGGGGGGGGGAGATGGCTTTGATCTTTGTTGTTCTTTGTCACTTTGCTTCAAATTTTTGTGAGTAAAAAAAATATTTGCAGAATGGATTAACCTTGTTTACATTGACCCTTATGGGGAAATTTGACTTGGCTCACAATCAATTTGGGTCATGACCAGAGTCCTGGAACCAATTAAGTTTGTGAGCCAAGGTACCACTGTGTGTGTGTACACACACACACACACACACACACACACACACACACACACATATATATATATATATATATATATATATTTGGTACTAGAAAGGATTTGCTCAAATGTCCCATACCTTCTCACCATCTGTACCGTGTTAAAGGTTATATCTGTTTGAAAATGCCTTTGTTTTTTTTAAAGAAGCAGAGGTCTAAGTAAATAAATATAATGTATGCATTTTAAGAAGAACACTATGCTTGCAGGATGTTACTCAAAATTTACTTTATAAATGTACAGTACACCTAATTTCCTCATTCCCCCCCCCCCCTTTCCCCTGCTTTTTTGTCTATTATTCTTCCCCTTCCCCCAGCCCTTCACAACTGTGCACAAAGCAGCCTCTGCAGCAGTCTTACCTTGTTGGTTTCCCTGCATGTCACTTTCCTTGTATGTGACCTACCCCACTTTGGTGCTCCTGTTGACAGGAGAAAGATACAAGGAAGTGGGCAAGGCGAGAACACACATATCAGGCCATCAAATCTGTGCTCTTGTGCAGTTGCAAAAGACTGACAGGATTTTCTAAAAATGACCCTGTTAGGGCAAATTTCAAGACCAACACAAACAAAAAAAATCTAATTTGTACAAATTACTGCCATTAAAAAGAACAATGGAACCTGCATGTCAAATTGATGCACTATAGATCAAGTCAATGCCAGTGAGTGGAAATGAGAAAAAAATCTGTGAGGGACGAAGAAAAATCTGCCAAGTTTTCTCCTACATCCCTGTTCTCCACATATCGCTGTCAAGCACAGTAAGGTAGATAGCTTCTTATTGGTAGCATGAAACTTTTTTTATTCATTAAGACCTTTCAGACAACCCTTACAATTGCACTATCTTAGCATGGGTTTTAATCTAAGCTGCATGTTGCTTTGTTCTCTCTCCATTAGAAAAGTTTCTGTGTTGCATTTTGTACCACTTGTGTTTGTTTTCATTGTTGTTTGCATTTTTTAAAAAATGCATATTTTGTTTTTTCAGCCATTAAGTATATTAGTTAAAATAGGATAAAAGCTGGTAAAGTGAAGGATTTAACAAAACCTACCTTAGTTGGAGATATTACCATTATTTCATATATGCTATAAGTGACTATAATTCACAGAGGCTCTGATTCATTAGATGGTGCCTTACAGTAGTCATCCATGTGTGCTGGGTTATTTCATGGTGTTGTCTATGTTATCTATTTATGTAATAAAGCTGCATGGTTCTGATCCATAAGCCACCCAGAATTGTGGAAGAATGGTCATATACATGTAATCTGTCAATCAATGCCTGAGCAAAAGTTGGTCAACTATTCAGTAGCAAGAAGGCCTCTGTAGATTAAAACACACACTCCGAAGAACAGATTCTTAAATCACACCACTAAATACCAAAAGCAAATGAAAGCAAATCAAAGTCATCCTTAACAAAATTGATCATGCCCACCAAGAAGAATGGCTGTGTTGGGGCCTGCACAAATTGGATTTTGCAATTGTGTATTGCTTCCAAGAGAGGCTGCAGCTTAAAACAATGGCATTTTTAATCATTCTAATCACTTTTCCCTGTGCTGACAGCAAACCCTCTCACTGCAAACAGGGCTCATGTTTGTCACCAGAATCTATTTATAATGAATGAACTCTGGAGCAGCAGATTGGAAATTAGCGAAGATTTTGATTGGATCTGGTTACTTGTTTCTCGCCTTCCCAGCTGCAATGTTTAACAAAGCGTTGCACTCGAGTCAATATAGCAGAGAAATGGCCCTGGCTGGAAAAAGATTTTCTGACTTGTATTACAAATGGCATGCACATCTGAAGTCATTCAAGGGAGCAGATATGGCTGGGACCTGAAGAATGATTGCATACAAATGAGCAAAGCAATGCTCCATCTCATTTGGTACCCTGTTACCACAACATAATTGTTCGCAAAGACTTTAAGGGAAATATTAAACTGCTGTACTTTGTTTCTTGACAAATGAGATAACACAGAATCCTGTTATTCCCAAGTATAGGGCTACTCTTTGGCTTCAGTGCAAGCATCTAAGAATTTCAGCAGGAAGCAGCTTGACAGCAACCCAAATCCTTATGGGGGGCATTTGTACCTATAGCACTGGACCCACAAGTATGGCTGACCCCAGTAGCACAGGGAGTCAGTGCGGTCACATAAGGAGTTCTCCTGCAGGTATCAGGACAATCAAATGAGTAAAGAATGTCTATGGGTTAGTGTCATCCATCACTCGTCAATCATCCTTTATCCCTGCCACAGTGCCTTCCTCTGAGCTGCTGTTAAACACAGTGGAAGGTTCTGCTGTATTCATAGACCGAAGATCTGAAATGCCTTCATTTTGCCACAGTATAAAGCATGGGAGACAGCTCAAACAGGGGCCTACAGTGAGTGGACCCCAGCATCTTCTCCTCTTCAGCACTGTGTCAGCTCCCCAGAAGAAAGCAGCTGGCCTGATATCCTCTGCACTTGGGTGTCACTAGGAATGTATGAGATTTTTTGTTTCCGTCTACAAATCAGACAAACACATCTCATTCACAAACCTGAATGTGAACAGGAGTGCTTTTTTCCCCAAGAAATGTTCATGAATTTGCAAATGCATTCCAAAACAATTAATTTTTTAAAGTGCACCTTGAAATGTGCATTAATTTTTCTCACATTTGGGTAAATGTACACTTTTGAAAAGCATGCACATTTCCCCTTGTAAACAAGCTAAAAACAGTTTGAAGTGAAGAAAGTGGTGAGCCAAGAATAACTTTGAAGTGATTCTTGAAGAATTTAGATGAATTTGAAAAGCACCAATTCCTCTATCCCTACATGCCACCGGTGCATCTGGCTGAGCAGAGATGGAGGCAGCGCATTTCTGTAGTTCTCAAAAGACACAATGGATTCCAGGGGCCTTCCCCCATCAGGTGCCCTTGCAGATTTTTTGGACTTCCTATCAGCCCCAGCCAGCATGGCCAAGGCTCAGGAACACTGGGGCATGTGCTACAACACATGCCCTGTGCACCTGGTTATGAAAGACAGACCTCCATGATTGCACATGGCCATATAAAGCAGGTGTGGGTAGGCTTCTATGCCCATGAAAGAAAGAAAAGGATGGATGAGGCACCTCCTGAACCTGAGGAAACCTGAACTTGCCAGCCAAGGCTCCTCCTGTCAGCCTTTGGGATAATATATTCATGAGCAGAACATATGACATATTTTCTTAGTATATACCATATTCATAAGAGGTCATATTTGGATGTCTACTCAATTTAACACTACAGTCCTTACTACTTAAATGATTGGACAGAGCCCTGGCCTATTAGCCCCCAAGTTCTGCCTAATGCTCATACAGTTTGGCCACTACAAACATTCTCTGTGTAGAAGCTGCCATACTGACAGCAATATAAACACACTGCAAGAATGTTCACTCCCTGTACTTGTCCTCTTCTGATGTGGTGTCTCTTTTCTTCTTAGAAATCTGACATTTTTACCACACAGGACACTGCTAAATATCACACAATTCAGATTTGCTCCCAGATTTGGAACACAAGGAATTAACAAAACACTCCATCTCTTTGCAAAAGACAGATTCTACATACCTATGCACATACCCATGAAAATGAATGAAGGGATGGTATCCAGTGGCAATTTTCTGCCAAAGGAAGCACTTCCATCTGTGGGATGTGTTCCCTATATAGCCTGCTGCAGCCCACCCTCAAATCTGTTCAGTTTGTGGGGTGTACGGAGTGGAATGGCAGGGAGAGGTGCAGATGGGAAAGTTTTGGTGACTGGGCAGACATCCATTTGAGACACAGTGGATTCAAACCTACATGAAGGATGGTTTGAGCAGTGGCCAAGATTCTGCAAAGGCCCACAAATTATACCGCAGGTATAGAAGCATTTGGATCATTCTCTCGACACAATTTATCCTTCATTCAAACATTCCAATGCAGCTGGGAGAAGTGTCAGGCAGCTTCACTGGCTGATTATTGATTGCTTTTTGCAATAGTTTATATTCAAAGAAGCACAATCGGTTCCTTTCATTATTTAGAATACTATGGCCTCGCACTGCAGCAGCTGGTTGTGCAAATTTTCTTTTCAGATGTTGATGTTCCTGAATATTTATTATTGGTGTTTCCTTTTACAGGTTCTTCCAAAATGCTCGACTGCAACCTTCCCCAAACTGGTGCCATCCAGCTGTATTCTACTACAATTCACAGCATCCCATGGGAGTTTATTTTATTTTTTTGTCTCACTGTTAACCGTCTCAGGACTTCGGTAAGGGACAGTCTAAAAAAGTTTTAAATAAATAAATGCTAGCATACTCATTAATAGTGCTGGCTGGGATGATGAGAGCTGTAGCATAGCTCATCTGGAGAAGCCCAGTCTACTTTATTCCCAAGCCCTGATTAAACCTTTTTAACACCTTTATCCAGGATTTTGCTTTAAGGAAGCTGTATATTCTGTCTTGTAAGTTCCTGGCTGGAATACATGGAGATACATCCTATATCAGCATTGTTCTCAATTGTTTTCCAGTTCCTGTTGCATATTCTTATTGCACCAAAATGAATAAATGAATAAATGGCTAAGAATGTGTCTATTTGATCTTGCACTTTTAAATGTTACATTCTACATTCCTTAGGATGGCTTTCCCAGGTGAATTTATATCTGGTTACTGTTTCACTGAAATGTATGGTGGCAAATCACTGACAAAATATTGATCCTTTCTCACTGAAATAAACAAGGGGCCCCATGAGACTCTGTACCCAATACAAGAAACTGAATATCTATCCATTTAGCTATCCATAAGCTTTTCTACATGAGGCAATTATTGTGCACTTATGATAACTTGCTCAGGGTTGTTTACAGGCTGAAATGGGCTGATGAGGCTGAAAGGAGATACAGCGATTAACAGGCTCCTATAGAAAAGTAGGGATAGGCAACATTTTGAGTCCGTTTAGAAGTGTAAGATTCTGCCCAGAGCACAACCCTGAAATGGCTGGTATGTCTGGGCATGGTTAACTACACAGGTTGAGGTCAAACTCCATATTTGCCTCAAAGCAATTCCTGCTGCCAAGAAGATAAGATAAAGAAATCTTTGACATAAACATTGGGAAAAATAGGATGTCTTGGTGGGCAACAAGAAAGCATCATGTTGCCCCCCCCCATAAATATTTTATTTTGGAATGTATACTTAAAAGAAGCATACAATATAAAATGTGCTCTGTTTAAACACATGTCCCATGGTGGAAAGAGGGGGGCAATGTAATGGGAACTGGAGTATAAATAGGCCAGGGACTAGAGGAGAGCTAGCCATCTGTGGCTTTCCAAATGATGCTAGACTACAACTCCCACCATCCCTGACTATCAGTCATGCTGGTGGGGACTGGTAGGAGCTGTTGTCCAGCAATATGTCAGGAGCCATAGGTTCTTCACTAATGGATCAGAAAGTAAAACCTGGATTTCTAACACCTGGATCCAAACTCTTTAGACTCAAAAGGTAGCAAGCATAAAACCCCTTGTATAGAATGGAGTGTTACTGACATTCTTAGAGTTGCCCTGGGAAGGGAAATGAGTTTTAAAAACTATAGGAAAACATTACAAGATAGAACACTTCCCCTTTTAGTCCCAGAGCTTTTCTACACAAAGCTGCTATTTACTGTATTTGCTTTCAGTTCTGTCACATAATTGAGATCCAAATACTACCCAAAGACTACTTCCTTTTCTGCTTTTCTACCACATAACCTCTAGGTGGAACTGTAGTATAGCAGAATAATGAAATTACACAAGTGGAAAAGGCATTTTCTTTCACTATTACATGCCATAGTGTTCCCTGCCCTTAAAAAAAATCCTCTGTGAAAGTGCAGTCTAAAAACAGAGCCAAAACTGGAGGGTGACAGCATCATCTACAGAACCATAAACAACTGGGAATGGGACTGAGCAGCACACAATAAATTCCTTATGTAGAAAAGCTCCCAGGCATGGCTTTCCTAGTCTATTATCCTTTCTTTTTCTGTGTGTCAGTGAGCTTGCTAATATAAATATGTTCACGGTGAATGACTTTAGTGACTGGGAAGTCAAGCATGCCTAAGTCCCACTGCAAACAATGAGACAAGCCACACAATCCTAAAGCAAAAATGCCACTCAGTCCAATGAGACTCCCAAATAAGCTTTTCTAGCATCGTAGTCCTGAGCATGTGCTTCAGAGTTTATGTTCCATTGCATTCAGAGGGACATTCTTGTTTGTCTGCTCTCATCACATGCCAGCAATCAAATGAGAGAAATATATGCTAATAGCAGAATTCATGTTGGGGAAGCATCTCTCTAGACTGCTGGCTTAAAAGGGGGTAAAGGATGTTCTACATTGTCACTTTCTTCCATGTCTTGCTAGCTCACATTGTAGTGCCAACGCCAACACCCTAAGCAACCCATGGCTCCGGAGCTGCACGTGGCTCTTGAATCCCTTTGCTGTGGCTCCATTGCTCAAAATACACGGCACAGCCACCAATCTGCAACCTGCGCCGGCACAGCCACCGATCTGCGACACGCGCCAATTTACTGAGCTTTTCACCATTTACTGAGCTTTTTCCCCCGGTAGGCCAACCATGGATAAATCAAAGAAAAGTTTCTGAAGAAAACCAAATGTTTAATGGTACGTGGGTAGATTCTTTTGCTTTTACTGCTGACGAACTTATGGGGTTTGCTGTTTAATGCATACAGCCCTTTAGCACTGACTTTGACTCTAGCTGTTCTCCTATTCAAAGTATGTGAAAGGAGTCCTACTATTTTATAATGTAAGGTTAAAAATAACAGTTATTAGTGACTGAACAAGAGCTGCAGCTAAATCATAATGAAGATATAGATCTACTTCTTTATTTTAAGAAGATTCTTATAAAAATTCCAGCAACATTATTACATTGGGAGAGAGATGTTTCTTCAATATTTCACCAGACTATTATTTATATTTGTTGTATTGCAGCAACTCTACTTACTGTATGAAAGTATCAAGTAGTCCTTTTTTTATTCAGGTTGACAGCTGACTGCACCCTCCAGTACACGTGATAAAAGGATGAGGGCACACAAAAGCAGATGGCATTTTTGGTTTGCTGCAGGTGGATAATTTAAGTTTGGCTTTCTATTTCATAAATACGAGGAGGACTCAAATGGACATTGAGTATTTTATTTGAAAGTAACCTTCAAAGATGCAACCCAGCATCTTTTTTTCGAAGTTCAAAATGTTTTTGTTGCATGCAGAAATAAAAATTTGTTTATAGTTTCTTTTATACATAACATAAAGGTAAAAAATGATATATGCAGTGTTATCTTCATTTCATGTCAAAAGGGTTTTGTGGCTCCTGGTGTTTTCTTTTCCGTGGAAAACGGGTCCAAATGGCTCTTTGAGTGTTAAAGGTTGCCGACCCCTGCCCCAACCTGTACAGAAGCAATGGCAGAATATGAAACCAGAAGCATTCCTAAGCACAATGTCTGTGAAGTTTACACAGTTGGACTGAAACTCTAACATTCATATTGATCAACTTCATGTTTCATACGGCAAAGAGCTGTGTCTGAGTCATGTCCCGTAATAACATTTCCCATCACCATCATCATCATCATCTCTCTTGTTCATATAATAATGTTTCATTCATGCTATCATCTTTTGCTAAAAGCTGTTAACCATGCATTGCATTAAAAATTAATTCTTCAGTAGCAAAATGTCAAGTAGATGTCAAGAACATGCATTAGCCTCTGAGATAGGATGCATGATTTTTTTGGTGTGGGGCAGGGGGGGCAGCCCTCACAGGCAATATCATGCTGCCAAGCGCCTCACTTTGCTGCAGATAAACATATTAACCAAGGGTGCCCTCTAGCTTCTTCTATTCTGCAGTTCCTTGTCCCCTTTTCATACAGCTGGCAATGCCATCAAAACCAAATTGAAAAAAATTAAAACTCAGCACCCTGCTCACACAGCATGATGCTATATTTAGCAACTGTCAATAAACATTGCATGTATATGCATGCGCATGCATGGATGCACAGACACACACATCTATAAACACTGCCTGTGGTTTTCCCTTATAGGTATGTATGAAGTAGCTCTTAGGAATATTGTTACCAGTCCATAACATGTTGCTGCCTGAAATAGACAAGGCTGTTCAGAGAGCCGGCAAAGCTGGGTGAACAGTGTGCAAAATAAATAAATAAAATATAAATAAATAATTAAGATGGTGCCACCTCCATTCTATGTCCAAAAGCTGATTAAACTGGCAATTCAGTAGAAGTAACTGGTAGTTACTTAGGGGATGCAGGGAAGGCTGCTTGGCATACACAGCTGTCTGTTCTGCATCGTTCAGTGACAAGGTTCAGACAACACAACAGCCAACACTCAAGGATTGAGTGCAGGTTGTCACTGAAACATGGGTAGTCATTGATCCTTTGATTCATGTCGTCAAACCCAGCTGTGCTTACAATCCATAGAGTGTTAATGAAGAACAACCTACAGTCCACAACCTAAGAACAAACGATGGGTTCTCTTCATGGGTTCTTTGTGGTTAACAAACTATGGTTTGTTTGTATAGCTGAGTTCAGACAATAACCTACATTTCAACAAGCCAAGTCAGTGTGTGGATTACTGTGGTGTTTCAACTCAGCCATTATCTACCACCTGAACTGGCTGCCTTGTTCTACCTAATGGAAGGGCCAGCCCTGTTAGTTAAATATTCAACAGAGGCTGATCTATGTCTAGATGTCTAGAAACCCCTTTGAAATATCTCACCAACAGGTAGATACAAATCGCATTAATTACAGGTCAAGTTGCAAATACCACTCAGCAGCTCAGAAAATCAAGCCACATTTTAAGAAGGTACCCAACTCTTAGGTCTTGGGAGATGGACACTGGGTGATCCTGGCCCAATCCACTGCAGTCCACTTCATTGGATGTTATCCTGATTTACAGGATAAACACTAAGTTGTGGAGGATTATAAACAAAAAGGTCAGAGAGAAATGAAATGCTGGAAATATAGATCATAAAAATTACATTATTAACAATAGCCATTAACAGCATCTGAAGTAGTTATTGTCTTGGGAAAAAACCAGTTTTATTTATTTATTTATTTAAAGTTTTTATATGCTGTCCCCATTGTTACACAGCCTCGGGATGGCTCACAACAACAGTTTTCTGTCTCAGTTTTCTGGGAAAGGAAGAAAACAAAAGCAGCCACAGGAAGGATGCAGATTGTATTTAAAACACACATTTGATCAGTACAACAGGAAACTGCTGCCAGATGAAAGAGGCATTCTGCTGAGTTTTGTTTTACAGAAAACAAGTGCTGAGGAAGGAACTGAAATGAAGTGTGTCTGTGTACTGAGGGATCAGAGAGAGACTTGATGAACGGTACTGAATTATGAAGGTAAGGAGGTGTTTTCAGAATTCCACAAATTTTGCAGTACAAAGAACACCCATTCCTGGAAGATGTTTGGCCTTGAGCCTTTGTATGCAAAACTGAAGTATTAGGAGGCATTCCTAAACAAACTAGCTAAGCAATACATTTCACATAGAGCTCAGTGGGACCTACTGAGTACAGATGCTTAGAAGCATGCTGACAGCATTTTCACAGGCTTGAATCCTAATTAGACTTCCACAAATGGAGAGATTCTTTCTGATCATTGACAGGACTGCAATCTGACAGAAAATTGTGCTGGCACAAGTGGGAGAAAGATTTTTTGTGGACCCCACCCCCTTTCCCTGCAAGATTCCCCATCCCGGCAGTTCCAGAGGGTTCTCAGTCCTCAGGGCAGATTTGCAGGGGGCTTGATGGGGTGCAGCGAGAAAGGTGAATCCATGAAAATAATCCCCTCCCTTCTGCTAGCAAAAATATCCCAGGAGCTGAACTCCATTTAGAGTACCAGTATGGGTTCCCCTTTGCTCAGCACTGATTAGGCCACATCTGGCATATTGTGTCCAGTTCTGGGCACCACAGCTTAAGAAAGATGCAGACAAACTGGAAAGGGTTCAGAGAAGGGCAACAGGGACTGGAAACAAAGCCCAGAGATTGAAAGAAGTGGGCATGTTCAGCCTTGAGAAAACAAGACCAAGAGGAGATATGATAGCACTCTCCAGGTACCTGAAATGTTGTCACAGAGAGGAGGGACAGGATCTCGTCTTGATCATCCCAGAGTGCAGGATATTGAGCAACGGGCTCAAGTTACAGAAAGCCAGATTCCTGCTAGGTATCAGGAAAAGGTTCCTGACTGTTAGAGCAGTACAACAATGGAACCAAGGACCTAGTGAGGTTGTGGGCTCTCCCACACTAGAAGCAATCAAGATGTACCTGGACAGTCATCTGAGAGGAATGGTTTCAATTGGAGCCCTGCGCTAGCAGGAGGGTGGACCTTCTAAGCCCCTCCCAAATCTACTATTCTGTGATTCTATGATTCTAAAGGATGCTTCTGTCAGTGGCCACAAACTCAGGCACTCAGCCACTTTTCCTAAGTGTTCAGAGCACTGACTGGATTAGTATCCTAAAAACTGACAAAAAAGGTTGTGTGTTGGCATCCTTAGGTAATCTGAAGAGAAGCCAGAATATTATTGTTACTATTCCCAAATTATGCAAAAGGATTGACTGTACACTCAGCTTTACCCTTGAGGCATGGCAGGACCCAAATCTGAAATAGAAAGACTCACCCAGTGAAACTTATTGGCAATAGCTTTGGGACAAACAAAAGAAAAAGCTTCATCCAGTGAACAATTAACTTACTGTATTCTCTGCCACAGCACTGGTGATGGCCACTTGGTTAGACAGCTTCGAAAGGCAGTTAGGCTTCCCGTGGAAAAGCTGTACTTGTTTATAATTGACTTAGAAGAAAGAGAAAGCCCTCTCGAAGTTTTTTAAGCAGCAACTGACATACGAGAGAATGTGAAGACTCTTACCTGAATTGAAGCCAAAGAGAAAGATTTTTCTTCTAATCTCTCTAAGGGCAAAGGCAAAGTGAATAATTGCTATGGAACTAAATCAAAGGATAGAAGATTAGAAGTTGAAGTGTACACTTTGGATGCCTGTTTGGACTTCTGCCAAGGCTAATTGGACACTAGCCAGGAAAGTTTTTGTTACATGGTATTTCCTCTCTACTGTGATGACTTTCTGGTGAGCATTTTTACTTTGTTTTACTTACTTTCTTTTTGCAATATTACCTGTGGAAAAAGTATATCTGTTGATAACTGGCATAAAGTAGAAAGAAAAAGCCCCTAATTTGCCAGTGGCCATTATTTTTTGGCCAGCTTCCAATCTTCCTGGGTCTGACGACATTTTTTCATTTTTAAATAGCCTTTTGCCTTTTAAATAGCCTTTTGCTGCCACCCGGTGGCTATCAGAATTATTGCAAGCTACTTTCATTTTCTCTCTCTCTCTCTCTCTCTCTCTCTCTCTCTCTTTTTCCCTCCTTTTTCTTTTGGTATATTGAAATTTCTTTGGTGAACAACTTCCATCATGAGGAAAACTCAGCCCTCTTCAGCACCTTCTTCAGTGGGTCAGAGTCCAATTCATCAGCCTAAGACAGAAGATGTTGCAAAAAGCTTAATGGCGATACAGGCGGTTTTAACAACTTTGCAAGCATCTCAAGAGGCGATGTCAATATGGCTGGAAAGCTTATCAAATGAGCAAAAAGAGCTATGACAAATTAGATAATTCGATTAGAGAGGTGACAACTCAATTATCCGACTTAAAGCGGAACAGAATACACAAAAAATACAACAAGTATGTGAAAAACTGGAGACAGTAGATAAAGAAATATATTTAATTAAGCAAACAAATAAGTCAACATGGGACTCAATGGCTACATTAGAGATGGAGAAGGCATCTTATTATCTAAGATTTCAGAATATACCTGAAGGGAAAAGTGAGGACCTCTGAGAGATCATAACTGTCATGTTGGCAGAGCTTTTAGAAATCGAGAACAAAGTCATGAGTATGGGATTTGATCTTGTTTTTAGGGTCAACTCCTCTTATACCAGAAGAAATAAACTTCCGAGAGAAGTCCATGTCAAATTTGCTCTAAGGTCTATAAGAGATAATGTTTTGAAGGCCATATGGGAGAAGCTGTTAAAGAGAGATGATCATCAGGAGGTGACAGTCCTGAAACAAATTCCATGGAGGATTAGAGCGGGAAGAAAGAAATATTAATTCCTTACTACAAAATTGATCAAGAAAGAGATTATCTTTAAGTGGCTAACACCAGAAGGAATATTTTTTACATGGAACTCTGTAGGATATAAATTGGATTCAATTCTTAAAGCACAAGAGTTCTATGAAAAATTTAGAGTTATGCTAGAAGAGGAGGATCCTGTCATCTCTAAAGAGGTGCCGAAGCAATGGAAATAACAGCGTACCACTCTGAAGAAGGAGAAATACTGAAGGCTGATTCACAACAAGAAGTACAGACTCTGGACTCAAAGGTGGGGAAAAAAGGTAGAACTGTAAAGGCAAAGAATAAGTAAATAATTTTATTAAATATGGTTCTTAAAAAGGAAGGGAAAATTGAATTGCTCTCTTTAAATGTTAATGGACTAAATGGACCATCTAAGAGAAGAAGGATTTTTGCTCAACTTCAAAAACAGAAATTAGATATAATTTGTCTACAAGAAACACATATTAAGAAACAATACGTTAAACTTCTGGAATGTTCAAATCTGGGAAAATTGTTCATATCTTCTACATTGCAAAAGAAAAGAGGTTTAGCACTGTATGTTAAAGAAAAATTGGACCCTAAATATATTCTGGCTGATGAGGATGGTAGGATCTTGATGGTAGAAATTACAATTAAACTTAAAAAGGTGCTCTTAGTGGCAATATATGCACCAAATGACTATCAGGAAACTTTTTATCAAAAACTACATATGTTACTTTTACAAGTGGACTATCAGTCTATGTGTGTAATGGGCGATTTTAATGCAATTGTGAATAAGGGAATCGATTACAAGAATGAAAGTAAGGGAAAAAAGGGTAGGAGGATGCTTCCAAAGTCTTGTTCCAACTTGATTGAAGAATTCAGATCGATAGATGCCTGAAGGCATAAAAACCCATCTTCAGCCAATTATTCTTTTTACTCAAACAGACATAGGTCATGGTCTAGAATTGATATGGTTTGGATAACTCCAGACTTAAGCAAAGAGATGCAAATATTCTTTCAAATAAACAAAGCGGAAGAAACTTCTTTACAGAATGTCTGGGATACAGCTAAAGCCTATGTCAGGGACTGATAATAACCTACTCAGCAAAAATAAGAAAAAGAAAAAGCAAGAGCGAGCAACATTAGTAGAAGAATTGAGGAAACAGGAACAAGAACTGCAGGCGGATCCAACAAAAAGAAATCTTAAGGTCCAAATGAAAATTTTAAAGCACAAAATGAATCTCTTGGATACAAATGAACTTACTAAGCAAAGGAAATTGGCTAAACAGAATTTTTTTGAAAATGCTAATAAACTGGGGAGATGGCTAGCATATAAAGTAAAAAAAGAAAGAGAGAAGCAATTGATTTCGAAACTGAAAGATGGAGAAGGACGACTACAGGTACAAAATACACAAATTAAGAAAATAGCTGAAGATTTTTTTGCAAGGTTATACCGGAAGGAGGAGTTTTCAATCGAGAAGGTAAAAGAATACATTCAAAAGGGATATTTACCAAAATTACCAGAAAAGTATCAAAAAATATTTAATCAAGAAGTAACAACTATGGAAATAACAGAGGCAATCATGCGACAAAAGAACGATAAAACCCCTGGTCCGGATGGGCTACCAGCTGAATTTTACAAATCTTTTGAGGGAATTTTTGCTACCTTGCTCAAAGACATATGTAATGAAGCATTGTTAACTGCTAAAATACCAGATACCTGGACAGAGGCAAATATCACATTAATACCAAAAGAAGATATGGAAACACAGATTCAAAATTACAGACCCATATCACTATTAAATGTGGACTATAAAATTTTTGCCTCTATATTGGCAGAAAGGTTGAAGAAGTTATTAATAGACTTTATTCATCTAGACCAAAATGGTTTTCTGCCTAAAAGACAAATGAAGAACAATCTGAGGAGTATTTTGGATATCCTAGAATACTACGAGACACACACGGAAAAATCAATGGCTCTACTGTTTTTAGATGCCCAGAAAGCCATTGATAATGTTAATTGGCAATTCATGATGCAACAGATGGACCAAATGGAGTTTGGGGGAAAATTTATGAATGCAATATCAAGCATCTATCAAAGACAATCGGCCAGGATTTTAATTAATGGAGAACGTACAAGGGCTATAGAGATACAAAAAGGGTACAAGGCAGGGATGCCCACTGTCACCCCTGCTGTTCATCCTGACTTTAGAGGTCTTGAATAGAAATATTAGGGATGAAGAGGACATTAAAGGAACTAAAATTAGGGATGAAAAGTATAAATTGCAAGCATTCGCAGATGATTTGGTCTGTATAATAGAGGAACCTTTTGTAACAATTCCTAAACTTTTACAACGGATTGAAGAATATGGTGAGGTTACGGGGATGAAAATAAATAAGGAAAAAATGAAACTTTTAGTTAAAAATCTTACACAAGATCAGAAAAAAAGACACCAGGAACAAGTGGACTTGCAGATTGTCAAAAAGGTTAAATACTTGGGAATCTATCTTACAGCTAAATGCACAACTTTGAAAGAAGACAATTATGATAAATTATTGAAAGGTATTAAAGGTGATCTGGAAAGATGGGCCAATTTGCAACTGTCTTTGATGGGAAGAGTTGCACTGGTTAAAATGAACATACTACCAAAACTTTTGTTTTTGTTCCAAATGATTCCCGTAAAAATTGATAAAAAAATTTTTGAGGTTTTAAATTTTCAAATTTCAAGATTTATTTGGAGAAAAAAGAAAGCAAGGATTAAACTGAAAATGCTTCAGGAAACCAAAAAGAATGGGGGATTTGGTTTACTGGATTGGATGTTGTACTATCAAGCGTCTATTTTAACTTTGCTAAAAGAATGGATAACCTTCCGAAATAAGAGAATCTTGTATCTTGAAGGACATGATTTGCAAATGGGTTGGCACGCTTATATGTGGTATGAGAAGGTCAAGTCTCATGGGACTTTTTTAAGTCACTTTATTAGAAGATCATTAATATCAGTGTGGGAAAAGTTAAAGTCAAAATTGTATAATAAGTTACCAAGATGGCTTTCACCTATGGAAGCTTTTGTGTATCCAAATGTATTGAATTTTGAAGGGATCATAAGATATGATGATATTTTGGATAAGGATGGAAGCCTGAACCTAGATCAAGAAATACAAGAACAGGGACTCAATATCATGGTGGTATAAGGTGCAGATGCAATCAAGATATGCTAAAGATTGTAAAATATGGGGGTTTTATAAAGACCTAACAGCCTTGGATCAAGTGATGTTAAAAACATATGAGAAAATGATTAAAAGAATTTATGGGTTCCTACTTGACAGGGAAATGGAAGGGGAACAGGTTAAGGATACTATGATAACATGGGCACAAAATTTTGGATATAATATTGAATTAGAAAAGTGGCAAAAGTTATGGGAGAGAAATATTAAGGTAACTTTACCAACTTTGTATAAAGAAAATTTATATAAAATGTTTTATAGATGGCATTTGTCGCCAAATCGGTTAGCTAAAATGTTGCCAAATATGTCAAACAGATGTTGGAAATGTAAACATGATGTGGGTACTTTTTACCATATGTGGTGGTCTTGTGAATATGTGAAAAAGTATTGGATTAAAATACATAAATGGCTTGAGGAAATCCTACAAAAACCCTTAGCAGTTAAACCTGAAATTTTCTTGTTAGGTATTGTACCGGAAAATATTAGCAAACAAGAAATGTATTTGATACTATATTTAATCACAGCAGCGAGGATTGCACTTGCTCAATACTGGAAGAGTGAGGAACTACCCACTGAGGAACTGATTTTTAAAAAGATTCTGGACTGTGCAGAAATGGACAGATTGACTCTATTACTGAAGGAGAAAGAAGATACTGACTTCTTTCAAACTTGGGATCTTTTTTACGAGTGGCTGGAGAAACGGGACTTGGCTTACATTTAAAGATGTTTTAAAATTTTTATAAATCGATTTGAATATGATTATAGAATGTTTAAAAGATATGTTATAGGGGGCTGACCAAGTACATCCGATGCATTTGATGATTATTTTTTTAGTTTTTAGTTTAAAATCTTAATAAAAAATGTGCAAAAAAAAAAAAGAAAGAAAGAAAGGCAGTTAGGCTTGTTAGGGGCTTACTGGCCCATGAACTGGACAGCAGCCCCATATTCAGGGGCTCTTAGAGACACCCTGACTTACTAACTACACGTTCCATGAGTAATAGAGCACTAAGTTGCAAATGATTCAAGTTATTCCAAATAAAGAATAGAGGGTTGTTGTTGTTTTTTTGTTACCAGCTATTGCAAAATAGTTTGGTTCTCATTTATTATCTATTGTTAGAGAAAACTTTGCTCCATCAGCTATCATGCTTCAGAAAGAGCAATTGCAACATTATAGCAATCCTAAATAATATACGCTTATTAAAATTAAAGCCCATTGTCTAAGTGGGATAACATAAACGCCTTTATAATCTCTAATTTCGAGAGAAAATCCTCAGCCCAGACACAACTAACTATATACTGTAGTCAAAATGAACATGCTAATGTTTGAAAAGGATTTTGTTTTCTCATACTGCACAAAAACGGCTCTGGGTATCATATCTTCTGGAATGATTGTGGCATTCATGTTGAAAGAAATCTGGACTTTGCCCCCTTTTATGTGCATGTGGCACATTTAGGACAGAATCCAGAAATTGTTTCTTGCGACTGAAATGCTCTAACTGAAGTGCTAGAACAAGGTGCTGTGACTAAAGTCACAATCTTATGTACACTATCTTGGACAAAGTCCTGCTGGATGCAGGTGAATTACCAGTTAGCTAAATGCACTTCAGAACATTGCATTGCTTTCAGGAGAAGACAGCTGTTCTTGCTGCCATTTTCCATGTGCTTTAAACATCCAAATTAATCGTTAGATACTTTTTAGAAATGTATTCACAGTCACATGAAAGCTACTCATCCACAATGCTTAGGAAAATTATGGCTTCCATCATTCACACACAGTCCCCAGACATATCCGGATTCATATGATGGGAAAGTGATTACCATACGGTTGTGGCATACCTTCGTCTTGGTTTTGCAGAGCTGAAAATTTCCTCAGTCTTCCAAAGATTTTCTTGCATGTACACATGATGGGCAGCTTCAGGGGACAGCACGTGCATGCCACACGCATATGCAACACAGTAGATGTGTGATTCTTTCATATGAAAGCCTAAGAGCAAATAATATACTTTTCCCTGCACAAGGCTGTGAGTGTACAATGTAAACCTTCCATGTACAAGCTGAAGAGTACCAGAGCTTGGCATCCTTCCGAAAAGGGATTATGGAAAGCACATGCATTGCCTCTGTGGCCCATCTTTCTTCATTTGCATGCCTGTTTGGCATTTTTTACCTGAAGAACTCTACTTTCAGGAAAGACAAGGAATAATTTCCCCCACACTACTTCTGTGACAAATAGATCTTACACTGAGGACAGAAAGGATAATTTTTCTTTTCTTTTCATGCTGAACCAAGCAGTAATACATGAGAAATGGTGCTCATCTCAGTTCTGTCACTGCCTTTTTCCTTTTTCTGTTTGATAAAACACCCAACAAACAACCAAACTTAAACATATCTTGTACTCACAGCACCATTTTCACAGATTTTCTTATCACTTTAAACCAAAGAGATGAATCATCGACAAATTCTGTGTCATAGCTGGTGTCTGTCAGCATCGGTAAGAGGGGCTGGATCTTGAGTGGAACTTCCAGTTGTGGGTTGTTAGGATCATAGATCTAGAACAGCATGTAAAAACAAATAGCAGGGTTCAAGTAGTTTGCTGTGCATAAATGAGATGGATGCTTAAACTATTCCTTCCCCCACTTTCTTTAACTCACCTTAAAACTGACTCTGTCTTCAGTCTGAAACTCTCCCTCCAATGCAATTTGAGAAATGTCATGAGGTTACTTCATGGCTTGACCGTGGTGTCCTGAAAAATACACAGAGCCATTTATCTTCTATGCCGTACCTTCCGCAAGGGACAATGCAGTTCTCTGTATCTTTAGTAAGCATACATATTCAACATCTTGCCCTAATGGTCAATTTGTGTACCTAAATCAAGGCTAATGAACTGTGTTAAATGGACATGCCATGTCATTTACCTTAGTTTAACCAAAAATATGCTGGCACTTTTTGATATTTTGCTAAAAGGAAATCTAGTGACTGACATGCACAGAGGCAAAAGGAAAGACCAATGCTGCACAACACATACATGGAAAGTGAGTAGTATGTAAAGCAAGAGATGGGGCAGTTAAATATCAGAATATTTGTGATGAGTGGACTATGGGAGATAGAATGGGACATTTTCAGTCAGACAAACACAAAGTGTTTTACTCTGGAAACAATAGATTCAGATGGAAGGGAATAGTTCTGATACTGAGGCCCAGCAGTAAGCAGCTATATTGCAAAGTCTGAGCGAATAATAACAAACAGAATTCTTGGAAAGCCTATCAACAAAAGAATAATTCAGAACTATGCACCAGAGGCAGATGTTGAAGAAGAAAAAATCCAAACATTTTGTGCAGGTGTACAGGAAGAAATAGATATCCCCCCAGCTAGTCATTCTGATAATCATAGGTGAGTCAAATGCAAAAGTGGGAAACAAGCAGAATCCAATGTAATGGGAGAATTTATCCATGGATTCAGACTTGAAGCAGAATGATTCATAGAATTATGTGAAGCCAACAATCTTTATTGCAGATACATAGTTGAGGCAACCAGTCAAATGACTGTACACATGGATATCACCAGATGGCTTATACAGGAATCAAAGAGACTATGTAATCATAAGTAGAAGATGAAGAAGCTGTATTCTCATTGCCAAAACAAGATCAAGAGCAGTGTGTGATAGTATCCATGAATGATTAAAAGGAAAAATTGGAGTAAAGCTGAAAAGGTCAGAAACAGAAGCTTAGTGCCAAGATACAACTGAAGCAACATCCCTGAGGAATTTGAAGTACACGTAAAGCACAGATTTGCATACCTGAACTCAATTGACCATCAACCAGAAGAACTGTGGATTTAAATCAGAGATATTATTAGGGAAAAATACAAAAAAGGCAATTGCAGTAGCAAAAAGTGGGGAAAATCTGCTCTAGATGAATGATGGTAGAAAAAAATTGTGCAGGACAGGCAAGAAGTAAAAGCAAGAGGTAACAGAAATAGGGTCAACATGGAGACAAAAAGAATTATTACAAAGACCAGTGCACAGAACTAAAAGAGGAGGAGGAGAAACATCCAAGTCACAAAGATGTGAGCAGCCAAAGTTTCATGGGACCATTACCTGCTGCCTACAGATAAGTTTGCAGATTAGGGAAGCGGGACAAAGGGCCATCAGTGGAGCAGAAGTGTATGCACCTCTGAAATATCTGCAGTGAAGCACTGAGAAGTGATGCCTGCACCTGCCCTTCCTCCTCCTCTGAAGTCATTCCAAGCAAGAACAGGATCTATTTTTATAGCATTGTCTCTCTGTGCTCTTTTGGATGTTATGGAGTGGGGGCAGGAAATGCCACTCAGAAATGACATAATGGGGAGCATGTAAGATTAGTTGGCCCCTAGGATATGAAGGAGTAGCCATTGTTTCAAAACATTATAGAAAAGCAAATGAAATCCCACCATACAAAGTACATCTATTTTGACCAAGCTCTGGAAATATTAATTGCTGGCCTTCTGATTACAATGAAATGTAATTATATTCATTCAATTTAACAGCATATCATGAAAGTGATGCTCTTTCATTAAGAGAGCAGTGTCAAAGCTGCACAAAGATCCACCACAGACCACTGTGAAGGAGAAAGCTGTGATTGCAGCAATATTCATAATGATTTCCAGCTAGGGGTTGTTTGGGGTCATGACAGCCATTCATTCAATGTCTTGGAAACTAATTCATCCACTTCTATAGTAGGTAGGTTTGTGAGATGCAATTATTTTGCTGCTTGCTACCCTCCAGGTAGCAATCTATAAGGTGACTGTTAATCATCCTCTAAGATACCACCACCCACTTGGGGTCACATGGTACATTGATTGTTGCTTGTAGTTGAGGGTCTTTCTTCTTTTACTTGGAAGAGAGAATAAAATCCTACTTTGTTTGCCTCTTGAACCCCTGCCCCTTTCCTTAAAAGTGGGGTGGATTCTCCATTAGCTTCAATAGAGGCTTCCCCTCCTTTTTTTTTTTTTTTTTTTTTAAGAGGGGGGATTTCTGGAAGCAAAAGGTACAATATGTTTGTCCCAGCATGTGATGGTCCTATTTGAATCAGGGTTATGAAAATTTATTGTAGCATATAAAATGAAATGAACCTTAGCTACATACTAGAGCCAGTGTGGCATAGTGGTTAGAGTTTTGGACTGTGGATCTGGGAGCTCCAGGTTCTAGTTCCCATTCAAGTCATAGAGCTCACAGGATGACTTTGGGCCAGACACAGACTCTCAGCCTAAACTAGCTCATAGGGTTCCTGTTGTAAGGATAAAGTTGAGAGGAGAAGAATTATAGAAGCTGTATTGAATTCCTAAAAAGGAAAAAAGGTGGGATCAATAAAATAAATAAATATGCAATTCATGTAGCATCAATGCTTTGACAGTAAATTTAGAAGTGTGGGTGCTCATCATGTGAGTCCAAAAGAGGCCATATTGACCAGTTTGGTACACAAATGTGGAGGCCAAGTCCAAACACCAGGGCCTTTCCAGCTGGAGACCATCAAACTGGGGCCTGCAAAGAACTGCAGACCTTAACAGTCTCAGGATTCTCAGCCTGCATGGGCTTCATATGCTACTGAGCTGACCATGGTGAGCAAGTGATATGCCAATACAACCCTGCTGAAGGCACTTCCATGGCTTCATCTGGGGAGTGGCCAAAAGCTCTTAACAGTTCAGCCCAGCCCAGCATCAGAAGAAACTCCATGCAAGGCAGAAGGCCTACAGCTTGGGATTTTCCAGGTAAAACTTGCCCCTCATTTCACAAATACTTGTGAAGTCTCCAATCAATTTCCTTCATAGGATCTGTTATTGGTAATGCTGTAGATGAAAAGGAGGAACATTCTTCGTTCCTTTCAATAGGAAAAGGTGGGGATAACAATGATAATGATGATGATGATGAGTAGTAGTAGCAATAATAATAATAATAATAATAATAATAATAATAAATGTTGTAACTGAATTATAAAGTTGACATGTTGTACAGATCTATATCTAGGAACAGATAATAGCAAACCAGTGAAGTGTTGGGCTCCAGGTTGGAGGGCCGTTCCTTTAAGGACCTCCATTTTCCAGCAAGGATGCAGGGATTGGGCAAGTTACCAGGCCTCAAGAGGACCCTGTAAACACCCTGAAGTCACATAAAGTGAGTTTTCTCTGATGACAAAAAATGTGTTTACCAAGCTGTCTCCCGATTCTGCACACACTACTCATACTTAAGTACTGCTGAATTACATGGGAATTTATCCTAAGAGTATTTCTTTAAAGAGAACAGCAGTTATCATTCTTTCAGGAATGTTAGGAACGACTCGAAGATGGACTCCTTCATGAAGGGCAAACTGTCTGTCTCTCAGAGCATCCCCTCTGTTTGTGACCAAGTGACCGGTTTAAAAAAGCAGGCCATGTGTGCTTGGCCATTTAAAATACCTTGAATGTTCTTGATAAGCAGGATCTGCATAATGTGATGCTGTTATTCTGGGAAGTGCAGTACAGCAGGAACCCAGTTTGATTTTGACTGTTCTGTGGCATATTTAGCATAATGCCAGCCTGATGTACAGAATTGTTCACTGTACCATTTTACACAAAAAACAAACCACTACCACCAGCGGCGGTTTTCTCTGAGTGAATGAAATCATTTTCCATATTGTTCTCTCTGCAAAAAAAGAAAGGAACTAAAGAATTCCACATTCTTTAATTCCTAGATAAAACATCAATAGAGCATTTTAATTTCAGATCTGAACTGGCACAAAAGCATCTAGAACTGGGGTGGGGGAATAAAATCCTGCCTGAGTTGACATTAACTAAAGCTTGTGCTGCCCACTGGTGGTTTTTTCCAAACATTCTTATTGACAGAATGCAGATGCTTGAATACATTGGATTTTACATATGGGTGGCTGTTTAAATCCTCAACCCTTGACAGCCACGCTTGGTTCTTCCAAATTCAAGGTCATGGCTTCCTTTATGGTTTCAATCCATCTCATATTTGGTATTCCTTTTCTTCTCCTGCCTTTAACTTTCCCAAGCACAATTGTCTTCTCCAGGAAGTTTTGCCTTCTGTTGATATGCCTGAAGTTACAAAAGCCTCAGTTTTGTCATTTTTCTTTTAAGGAAAGTTCTGCTTTGTTTTGAACTAGGACCCACTTGTTCATCTTTCTGTCAGTCCAGAGTATTTGCAAAGCATTCCTCCATGTTTCAAATGCATACATTTTCTTGTCAGCTTTCTTTTTCTCCTGTCAGTCATTTTTTAAAGCCTGTATTCCATAATAGCCACATGCAGTTCACACCAAAATTCGGTTAGCTCATTTTAATTTGGGATGGTTATGATTAAGTGTAACCAACCCAGGAGCAAAGATGTTCTTCATTTCATCTGTTAACGACACTTCAGAACTAGTGTTGGTTGGATTCTGGCCAAAGTCCCAAATATAGAAGCAGAGCAAATAGGCCATGGGACAGGGTGGATAACTTGTGGGCTTCTGGATCTTTTGACCTACATCTTCTATGATCTCTTCTTTATTTATTAGATTTATATCCTGCCTTTTCCTTTTTAAAAGAACTTAAGCTGGCTAACATTGTTCTCCTCCTGCTGCTCTCAATCTTATCCCCACAACAACAACCCTGTGAGGGAGGTTGGGCTGAGAGTTTGTGACTAGCCCAAAATCACCCAGTTGGCTCCATGGGTGAGTGGAGACCAGAAACCAGTTCTCCAGAGTCCCAGTCCCATGCTTTTAACCACTATAGCACACTGGTTCTCAAATGGAAATTATAGATCAAACCATTTCGAGTGCCATGACTCCCCCCCCCCCCGCCCCCCAGTTTCTGGAACCAAAATACTTTTAGTATGGAGCTGGGAGCTTGTTTCACTGAAAGACCAAACACAGCTGCTTATCGAGGTCAAGCAGGTGTGTGAACATCCACACAAATGGATTGATAACAGCAACAGAAAAAATCCAAGAAGAAAGAAGCTGGCTGCACAAGAGATAAAATTCCCACTGCATTTTGAGGAAGGCCTTTATCAGAAGAAATGTCTCCGGCTTCTTGATTTTTTAATGCTTAAAGCAATGGCTCTGCTAGAGCTCACATACACAGACAGCCGCTACAGAATTTTAAACACTATTATTAACAACCCAAGGAACTTTATAAAAGTGGGGGTGGAGGGTAGCAGTGGCAATGGGACAGAAACTTTTAACCCTTTCCTTTGGGCCTTTTGTAATGGGATCTCTCCACCCCATAGGCACTTCTGTGGCCTGGAAAGCAGTTGGAGGCAAGGGGGGAATTTGATTGCACAAATAGCCAGGAAACAGTTAATCAGACCATCTTCCCAGCTGCTGCTCATGCTGCAATCACTTTTAAAGCCCTCCAACATTTCCCTTAAATACTGGATTACATTACAGGTTTCTCAAAGAAGTGTTGAATGTGTTTTAGCAGAGGGGCAGATTTCCATTTCTGAGAAGCCAGTGATGAATGGTGCCAAAGGCAACAGAAATGGGGTCAAAATACCAAAAAAGGTCTTTAAGAGTTTATCTTAAAACTCTTTTGGCCTTAGGAGACGAAGGGAAATGGCACCAACTCCAGGTAAGCACCACACAATCAGGGGTTTGACTGGGAGGGGGTGGTCAGGCGACAAGCTTGTGACCAGAGGCGCAGATTGGAAGCTCAGGAGGGTCAAATTTGTCCCCCAGGCCTGGGCCTTTGTGCCTTTGCTGTGCATTGGACTCGCACCCTTTTTAAGTCCTCTCCCAGAATATTGGTAGAATGGCATTGGACTTAAATGCAGACTTATCTAAGCCCCACAGCTTCTTTCCCTCCTTGTGCTGTCAAGTGAGATCTGCAACAAGACATTCAAATGATGGCCCATATTTGTAGTTTCACTGACAGGACATTTGTTTTTTAAGAAAAACATTTTTAAAATCTCACAAAAAAATCTGAGTAGGAGCAGGAATACTAATCATTATCCCTAACTTGTCATCTCCACCTGCTCCATCCCACAAATTATAGTCTTGCTAAGATTTTCCTCAGAGTAACCTGCCTGGCTGTTTTCATACATTAATTTTATAATACAAATGGAGCCTCTTACTCCAGCTCTGAAATGGAAAAAGACTGTTTCATGGCACAATTCAAAGTGACCTAAAAACTCCAAAACAGCTCAGGACATAAGGCCTTTCTTTCTCTCTAGCTGAAAATGTTTCTAGATTGGCAGTAGTCCTTCCAGAACAGGAAACTCACTGAAAGGTATTTTAAATAAGCACTTCCTGTTCCGGAGTTAGAGAGACTATTGCACTAGTTGAGCTTTTGGTATGTGAACCAGCTATTGAATGTGGGGTGACAAGTTACCTTATACAAAGAACAGCTATATTACAGAGGTGGCTTATGTGTGGCGTCATCTTGGCTTTAAAACTCTTTTGAGTTCCTTGTTTGTTGTTCTTTTGGAACTAAGACAACAACATTTTCCTAGGCAAATTCCTTTAATATTTTTTTTTCAGACAAAATTTAGTCAACTCTGCTGAGCTATGGAAATTTTGTATTCAACTATTCCAAGAGTTTGTGGTACTTAACTGAAGGTGCCAGGCACAGAGAAATAAAATCATCTGCAGGTTTTCTTTCTGTATCACGTTACATTGCACAGTTTTGCTGAACGTTATTTTGGGATGTGACTTTGCATGTGAATTGCTTAATATCTTTACTAACATGTATAGTGCCCTGTGGCTGTTCATGCATGCAAAACAATACATCCTGTATGTGTGCTTGGCTGCGTGCAAAAAATAAAGCCTCCTTTGGGGCAAAACACAAGGATGCTTATGCATCTTTCCCAACAACATGAATAATAATGAAACTTTTAATAAATGTTTATAACCCTTATTTTCAAAACAAAAATGCTTTGCGATATTACAGTAAAATCCCAGTTAAAGCAATAAACAGAGCAAGCAGCCATGCCGTGTCAGGTTAAAAATGAAATATAGTTCCAGGATGATTATAAAGAACTCTTATAATAAAAAAGTTATTTTGTTCTTTTATTTAACATCACCCTATATTATAAAGGGTGAACTCAGTTCACCCTTTCAGACCTGTCAGGACTTTAAAAAAATGCCTAATTTCAGAAGCATTTATCTGATAAGACTTCTTTGGGGAGGGAGCCCCAAGATGTGGGGCCTCTGCCAAGATTGTCCTGCCCTTCATTCTTGACATTGTAAGGTAAGACTAAAGTGGAATGTGGAGGCCAGCCTTCTCTGAGGAATCCTGTGCACATGAAATATGGAAGAACAGTCTTAACTATCCTGACCTTTGTATTTTTACTGTGAAAAGCAACTTCAAGGATAAGAAGGTCTGATTTGTATTATTAACAACTTGACTTTCCCCCATTTTTGAATATTATATGAATAAACATTTTCCTCATTTATTTATTTTCTGATTTATATCCTGCCTTTTTCCTACAAAGGGCTCAAGGCAGCTTACATCCTTCTCCTCCTCCATCTTATCCCCACAACAACAACCCTGTGAGGTAGGTTGGGCTGAGAGTCTGTGACTGGCCCAAAGTCACCCAGTCGGCTCCATGGCTGAGCGGGGACTCGAACCCAGATCCTCTGAGTCCCAGTCCCATGCTCTTAACCACTACACCACACTGGCTCTCTCATCTTGTTTCCGTGCCCCACTTCCTTCTATTTTGGTTTCCCTGTGCCACCTTTGTATCATTGTGTATTCAAAGAATGACAGTATATACAAGTAAAATATTACTTGTATATACAAGTAAAAACATTAAGCAAAAATTGAATAGTTACACAGAATTAAAAAGTGCTGTGCATGTCTCTGTGGGCCTGCACTGTGGGCCTCACATTACTTCACAGAAGTAAAATAAGTCCCTTTATTAACTGAGATTTGTTGGTAATTTGATATGATTTATTTTTCCATAGGTATCTACGGTGCATAGATGTTTGATTCAGTGGACAGCTATGGATGTGTTCAAGATGCAGGAAGCAGGATTTAGATAGAACCACCTCTGGCTTTTACACTGAGGACTTAGTAGGAACTTCAGGAACTTGGTTTCTGCTGGGCAAATGGCTTTGATTACTTTTTGACCACCTGCTTTCTGACTGCTTCTCTGCAAAAATGCAAATTTTGTATCAGGAAATTTTGCATCTCATAGTTCAACTAAATATATTTCATTTCTATACCACTCAATAGCAGAAGCTTTCCTGTTTGAAATATGTATCAGCTGTTGTGCAAATATGGTTTTTCCAGTCTTCTTTCGAGCTTGGGAACTGTGGTCAGTGTGGTTTTTGCAAGTCCTGTTACTCCATCAACTTTATCTTGGCACATCTGTTTCCAGCCAACTCTATGGTACAGCAACAGATAAGGGATTGCAGGAGGTACAGTGTAAAATATTTCTGGTTTGGGAAATAAGCTTCAGGTGGTGAATACTCAAGCAGGAATTCTATTCTGCTGTCCAACAGACCTGGGTTCTTCCCTCAGACTAGCCCTTCCTTATAGAGTTTCTGTGAAGCAAATGAAAATATTTTTATTTGAAAGCTTTCTTCAGATTGCTCTAGAGAATTTTAGCACAGGTTTGATTGCTGTGCATGGTGGGTTGGTGTTTTTCGACATTGGTCTGTTCCCATTCCGCAGTGCACAAAACAAATGAGCAAGAAGTAGAGTGGAAATCTTTTTATCATTTTGGGAAAAGCCAAAGGGGAGAAGAGTAGGGGGTAAAAACATAAAACTTATTTCCCTATAACTTATCCACAATATACATATGGACTGACACCAGTGAGTGTCATTGTTCCCTTAATTACTGATCAGGTTGTACTATTAGGCGTGTTCTTTCCTGTTGCCTGTATTTTTATTTTGGCTACAAAATAAATTTTCATATTAAAAAAAACAAACATTTTTCCTGACCATATTTGACTTACAAGCAATAATAAAGTTAGACCTATGAAGAAACTGCTGACTTTTAATAGCTAATTAAAGGTTTATTTGTATTAAAGCATATAAGAAGAAATTAAGCAATGTATGTGTGCTGTTATTTGTTTGAATTCCACTGAATTCCATTAGGAAATGACATTCTCTCTCATTCTCTCTCTTTATATTTGGAGCTTGTGGAGTTTCACCCTAGAATATCAATTTCTTCTTCAGTAGCGTGCCAAATAAAGGCAGTGACAATCACAGTTCACATTCAGTTGTTTTTTTTATTTTAGCATCAACTACTACAAGCTGTACATTTACAAGCTCATATTCTCTGCAAGCAAACCCAGCAACACAATAAAACACTGATTCTGGCTCTAGTATACACTTTTAAAACTTGCTGAATTTACAAATTAATGACCTGAAAAGCTAGATAAATTATACATCCCTCTCACTCAATATCCACACTCTAACAGCATTTTAAAAATTCTCACACAGGCGCATTGTTATTATAGTCCGTCTTTACAACCCATGTATGTACACAGCCTTTGTTGACACTGTTGGTACAGTTCGTTTAAGTACCCACCAAAGTTCACAAACATATTTAAAATATATTAGCAGCACATCAGATTATTAGATTAAAAGAAAGGACACCTTGCCTTTTTTAAATAAAACAAAAAGGGTGAGATGATAGAAAGAGGTCCATAAGAAAAATAGGTATTTTGTAAGAATACTGTGGTAGGCAAAGCACTAATAAAATGTTAACAATTCAATAGCATTTTAGTCTAGTCCTGAGCACAGAGGAGACACAGCTGCACAACTTTGGTCAACAAGAAGACATGCTAACAATTAATCCAGATCGCAGGGCAGTCACTGTTAGCATGACACAGTCAGGGCAGTCATCTGTTTCTATTTATTGAGATTCCAGTCTTAACATTTATTACAGCAGCAAACATAAGTAAACATTTTAGGAACGCCCCCCCTG
Organism: Varanus komodoensis; assembly: GCF_004798865.1. Classification (NCBI taxonomy): domain Eukaryota; kingdom Metazoa; phylum Chordata; class Lepidosauria; order Squamata; family Varanidae; genus Varanus; species Varanus komodoensis. Next base: position 7,135,285 of record NW_025335409.1, read on the forward strand.
ACCCTCATTGTTCCAGTTCTCTTCTCTTAAAGGCTTTGGAAACGAGACTACAGATACACCAGCACATTCCATACAACTGTGAAGTGACATTCAGCTGAACAGAAGGGTCACTGAGTGAGGTACACAGGGCACTTTATTATTCTAGATTACAGTTTAAGACTGTCATTCAAGACAACAGCCTTCTGGTTTGTTTAACTTACAAGGCTTACGTATGCACACAAATCAGCCACTATATGTGAGGCAAGCAAGTCTATATAACCAACAGACTAGTGATTTAGATACAGTACACAGGGAAGTTCTTAAGGGCAGCAGTTTTAGCAGAACACAACACACTTAAGAGCAGGGTTGAGCTGTATCTTCCAGGCTTCTTCCATCCCAGCTGCTACTATTTGCTTTCCAAATGCAAGACAGCTTGCAGTGAGAACAGTCTGTTGCCATCGCTGAAGATGCCTGGCCCTGCAACTCCTGTTTAATTACTGGCAACATCTTCACTTGTATCACCAGGATCTGAGATCTGTCCATCTAGATAGTTTGGAGCTTTCCAGATTCTCACAGTCCGATCACTGTAAAACACATATAAACAATCAAATAAACAAGGAAACAAGCTGCAAAACTTTGTTTTTCAGTTTATCTATCTATAAATTAAGAACTAATCAATCTTTGGACTCTTTCCTTAAGCAGGTAGTTGCTGGAAGTGGCTTTTTGAGACTTAATCTCAAACAAAGACTTTCCAGTATTTTTCACTACACTGATTGAATATGTTACTGTGGAATATATGCAACAGATTTGTTTCAAAAGACAGGTTCCTAGTTTCAAATCACTGTAATATTTTTCTTATAAACAGAAGATAATCTGTATGTTTCTAAAAGTCTCCATAAAGTATCATATTTAGAAGTAACCAGTAGGATTTCTAGAAACAATTAACAGAATCAAGAGGCATTTAGCACATGATTGCCTGAGACCTTAGGTTCACTAAATCAACTACATATGAGAACACAGTTAAGCACGTAGCTTTGGTTATGGCACAGTAATAGGGCATGTGTTACAGCCACCCACTCGAGCAGGAGGACTTTAGTTACAATGAGGTGACAATTTCCTGTGCAATGTCCCATCATGCGATCATAGATCCCTGTTACCATACTCAAGCATTTTTCTTTTAAGATTTCATGGAGGTGTAAACAAAAATAATGAACTGTTAGCACCTTCCTATTGCAGCTACCTTAGGTAAATGCAGAAGCTGGCATAGGTTAAGGGCTTTTAATATATATATATATATATACACACACACACACACACACACACACACACACACACACCTTGGAGGTCACCTTTGACCCCCCCAGCCCATCTGTATAGGAAAATTAATCCATATGCTTAATGACTCACTATGTTGACAAGAAGCCCTTTAAATTTCTGTACTTGCTGCAAAAGCAATGAAAAGCACTCTAGGGGCTGTTAGTACTTCTAGGGCAATTAATACCTACCTGTGTTGTCATCAGATCAGATCTTTGTATAAAAAAACACAAACTAGCCAACATGCAATGCACAAGGGATTATAACCTTTTGCTATGTTTGTGTGTGCTATTGTTATTTTTTAAAATACATTTTTTTAAAAAAATCATGTAAATATTAGTGTTTTAAATGAACTGGAATGTTCATAATTTATTACAGAAATGAATTTCCTTAAAAGAGCATTACAGTAACTTACTCTGATGCAGTAAAAATCTGGCTGGAGTTGGTGCAGATAGCATTAATAGGACTGTCATGACCTTTCAGTTCGGCTATTGGCGCAAAAGTGTCTACATTCCAAAGCTTCAGGATTCCTCCACGACAACCGCTAAGAAGCACAGGGGAACCAGGCACAAGTCCAAGAGCACATACCCAATCCTTGTGTGCATTAGGAACTTGCTGAAATGATAAACCACAAGATCAGGGACAGGCAACTAGTTTGGCTCTGAAAATGACAGCCTGGTTCACACGTAATGGGTTGCCTTTGGATCATGGGTTGCCATTGTACAAGAACCCCACACTATGATTTATCCATAGGATGTTAGCCACAAACAACATAAACGGTTTTTTCTTGGGTTGTGAAACTTGTGCTATGAACACTTTATTTATTTATTAAAATATTTTTATGCCGCCCCATTTGCCGAAGCCTCGGGGCGGCTTACAACATAGATAAAACAATAAGTTAAAATATCCATATAAAATAATCTTAATTAAAACACACATTATAAAATAAGCCGCCCTGGCCAGATAAAATTCAATTGTATTTAGCATTTAAAATGTTGCTTAAATAAAAAGGTCTTAGCCTGGCCCCGAAAAACAAATAACGAGCACTTGTGCTGTGAACACTTGTGCTTAAAGACTCACATGCATGGTTTGCACATAACAACTTCTCACATTTTGAGGGCAAGTCATTTTCAACCTATACCCTAGGTTGTTATTACATGCAAAACAGTCCATATCAGGTCACCCAGATGGTAATTTGCACATTTAGGTATGTAAATTTGAATAATGTGCATATCATATTCATGAATATGGCGGGTTACACTTCACAGTGTAGAGTGTCACATGTGGAATATCTTAACAAATCTATTATTTGTTTACCAGAATGAGCTGGCAATGCTGCAATTAGTGCTTTGCTCAACATTTCTTCCACATTTTTTCAAGCATTCTCAACCCAATTTTGATAGAAAAGAAATTGGTTTCAAAAATAAATTATGAATAAAGATTTTAATTTGGAATTATTGTTACCCAAATTATGAGCTGGAGTGTGTGTGCATGTGTGTTTCCTATCTTACACTGCACAAACATTTCTCCAGAAGAATGTAGCTTCTTGGGCTTCCTGCGTTTCAATTAAAGCCCAAGGGAAGATATCCTGAGGAAATTCCTCCCAGAGAACTCTTTCAAATTAGGAAGCCTGGGAGGCTGTGGGGCACTGGTGAGCCATGTAACAAAAAGGAAAAATAAGCACAGAGACAGAATTATCCACTACCTTGCAGTGATTAGGTAAGCACACAAATATCCCCAAAAGAAATTCAAACAAATTATAAAATGTCCTGAGAACAAGGAAGAAAAATGGGACTTCTTAGAGGAAGAAAGTTTAAAGAAATTGGAAGACAGATTTTGGTACAGCACTTGTTCTCTGGAATTGGACAAAACAGTGCTGCCTACAGGATTTTCAGGGAACTAGCGATATTATGAGCATCTGCTTTAAAAGCAACATGTGTCCACTATCAACCCTCAGAAATTCAACACCTGGAAAGGTTTTTTTTGGGGGGGGGTGCATTTATCCTGAAATATGATAAATAGTTTGTTTAGTCACAAAGTCGTGCTCGACCCATCACGACCCCAAGGACAACATTTCTCCAGGCTCTCCTGTCCTATATTTTTGTCAAGAAAGGTCCGAAGGGTTTTTTCCCCTAGAAATAAAATGCTACTTTGCAGAATGTTCTCCATATTTTCATTTCCTTCCTTCCTTCCTTCCTTCCTTCCTTCCATGGGCTCCACCTTCCTTGCCCACAACAATGCTTCAGAACAAATCTAGGTATGAGCCACTATGGAGAGCACAAAATGGGGGCCAGGATGCCACACAACTGATGATGCTACCACTTGCACACAGTAAAAAAACTACAGATGGAAGTGGTATTACATCCTCCACCGATGGTGAGCTCTACCTGTGGGAAATTTGGAGAATTTATCCTTCCTAAGGAGAAATTAGGTAAAATTGCTTCCCACATTTCTCTGCCCACAAATAACAGGGAGAATCTTGAGAAGTCATTTGCACACAGCTCTACCTATCTTGAGATTAGAGTGCATGCCTCCTATTTCGAGCCTCTACAGTCAAATTTGTCCTCTGCAATCATTCAGAATGAGACCTTTCCATGTCAAGGGTGCTGGAAAGTCTATCAGAATTTTGTCACATTCCATGAATGTAGCATGCGCAACCTCTCATTTATCACTTTCAAGTTGAAGTCAATTTGCTATCAAAGTTTCTCTCCAATCCAGGTCTTGTGCTAGCAGCAAAGCCCACATGTGTCAGGCATAGAGACAGCAACAAAGAACCATCTGAAATCAAAGTGCAACCCATCATTTTTAACCCAACAATGCTTGGGTCCTCATATCAGTTTTCAAGATGCAAATCCCTTAGAGTACATTTATACACCATTTATTTACTTATTACATTTTTACACTGCCATGAAGAATTTCAGTTTTACCTAGCTTTGTTTTACAGAGTTTGTACACCTGAATATTCAACAAAGTCTAAGGAGTACCTGAATTAGATCTTTTTGAGCTAAGTCCCACTTTTTAATGCCATTATCCCTGGATCCACTGAAGAGGTTGTCTCCCATAATTGTAAGTGCTTCAATGCCATCATAATGAGGGGGTTCAAAGTTGTGTGTAGGGCTTACAGTTCCAAGAGCACCTTCAGTGACATCAAACATCTGGAACAGAAGTGAAATATTTTAAATCTGCTGAATGGTCTGATCAGCCATTAACGGAATAATAAGCAAGGAAATGCTAACCAGGAAGCTCCATTATTAAGCCAATCTGAGTCAAAGTTGGAATAGCACAACAACAGTGACCACTAAATGAATACAACAATTGTGTATTTAGTAAGACATGGAAGCCAATAAACCTGAAATATATAATCCAAAACAGATTTATTTATCTCAGTGTTTTCTCAGTAAACAATACCATTACCATCTCAGGTCTGTAATATCACAAAGAATGGGTGTTGGAGTATCATCTAGAAAACCATTTATTGAACTCTTCCCACAACAGCTTTTAGTTTCCCAATTTATGAGCATAGCAGCCTCAAGAGATAACATTCATTACATCATTAGCAAATTAAAAGGACATCCAAGCAATTATTCTGAATAAACAGAAGTATACCAGTGGCAGATTAAAGATGATATGCCCCTGCTTGTCCATTTGGCCATTATGCAACAACAGTAATAAAAGCCTACATATCGGAATTAATCAGAAGCCAAAAGTAACATTTTAAATAATTCTAAAAACAACAACAGCAACAATAATTATTGACATTCAGGCTGCTATCCTATACACATATACCTCGATGTAAGTCCTATTCAGTGGTTCTAACTTCTGAGCAGACACACATAGGTGTCTGCTGGTAATGTTTAGGAAATGGTGTAAAAGCAACCTGGAGTTAAGAGCCTCATTCATTAAATAAAGAGTTAAATTTTACACCAGCAGAGCCCCCACTTTTTATTTTCCAACATAAAAATAAAATGCTAGTACAGTGCCTGAAGATTGTTAATTAAATAAAGTATTGATATTTTTCATGCACATGTGAGCCCCAAAGAATAACAGCTTGACTAGGCTTCACACTTGAAGGAGAAGACATACTAATAGCACCGTCTATGGAATCTAGGCAAAGCATCCTTTTATAAGATTGCACAATGTTTTTCCAAAACTTGTAAGGAAAACAAGAGAGAAAATAGAGGGAAGGTTCGTTCTTGAAGCCTGCAATAGTATTACTACTATTGCAAAGAAACAGGAAATACTGAGGCTGTTTGCACATAGAGATAGCAAATCATGGGTTAATTAACTCAGAATTTGCAGCAGTGTGTATTCCATAGCTTTTTTTGAATATTCAATCCCTGATCAAAGTTGCCATATGACATTCAAACTTGGGCACTGTACGTTAATCACGGGTTAAACACCTCTCAGTTAACTTAACAACCAATTGTCACTTAACTTTGAATTGTTTAACTCACAGGTTGCCACCATCATGTATGAGTCAGGTGAGTACCTTTATATAATGGTCCTTAGAGCCCGTAATGATGAGATCTTGCCCATTGGAAATGCGGTCTACAGTAAGGCACATAACAGGGCCCAGGTGCCCAGTTAGTTTTCCTGTAGACTGAAACCTAGAAGACATAAGTAGAGCGATTCAGATGTATCTGAAATCTAGCTCTAAATATTTTAAGGAGAAAAAAGAACATATCCCCAAATCATTTCTTCAGAGCTGCACTGAATATCAATATTTGATCCCTGCATATAGATAAATGAGGTAGAAGGGGGAATTAAACATTAGAAGCTGCAGGAACACCCAGTTTAAATTAGTGGACAGTATTCAGCATTGTCCCAGCACCTATTTCTGGAAACTGTTTATTTAACTGGCCAAATTAAAAAGTTACCTGACAATGTATAGTCATTAGAGATAGCTGTTAAGTATAAGATTCAAAATTATAATGGTGTGAACTTTTCCAGATTTGTAGAACACTGTGTGTCCTGAATGGGCCATTGGCACATATTCCCTCTCACAAACTGGGTACGGTTCACATTAGAAGTCCGCAGAAGCCCTCCCTCCAATTTGGAGATGCGCTATGCCACACCCCAATTTTCATTTACAAATAAGAGGACTACTGAACTTGGTCTGCACACCCACAGAAACATTTAGACTGACAAACAATGGCATCAATAGCAACATCTGGGGCCCGTCTCATGTTATATTTGAAATTCAGCCCCACCTCCCATGGTGATGACACCCACATGGCTCAGGGCTTCTGACATAGACATTTGCGCTCCTACCACAAACACAGAACAAGAAGGGCCCCGCCAGTGATGTCCAAAGGGCCTCGTACATTCGTAAAATCCTTGCTACCTCAACCCTGCCCAAAAATATTGCTGGGGTGGCACAGTTGCCAAGCAGATTGGAGTGTTGCAGGGCAGGCAATCTGCAACCCCAGAAGTTTCTAGACTCAGCAGCTCAACTGTGTATTTGCATGTTCAGAAAAAGATGTGTACAATTTTACCTCTTCAGGTCCCACATTCTCACGGCATTTCCTGCAGCTGCATATAGAAAAGTGCCTGTTGAATTTAGGGCTATCTGGTTGATCTGGCTCTCTCCAGCAGGAATTGTCACTGTTCTGTTGGTATTTCCAGAGCAAGCATCACCTGGCATTGCCTGGCCTGAAGACCTTCATCGTACAGGAAAACAAGAGGAAATTTAGCATACAACTCTAATTGTGGGGTGGGAAACAGAAATTTCATCAATTTCACATGCACGTTTCATACTATTTATGCACAAATGATGGGGCAGTTTTGCCTTATATGCAAAACTTCCAAATGGTTAAGAAATAGAACTTCCCACATATTTATTTTAAAATAAATATATGTACACAATTTTGTATATTTATATTTTGTGTAAATATATGCATGCCAATAAATATATGTATGTTTTGTACATTTCATGCATGCCATTTTGTATCTGCTTTGCTAAGTCTATTTCAAAAATGCTAAGCAAGTAACTATGGGAAAGGAAACAGATGGGCAGCCCTTCAGAAACAAGAATACAAACAAGAATTAAAATGCCAAAACCTAGTAATATTTATCCATTGTAAAGTAACTTTCCTGGTTACCTTGTGGAAGATACCATTTGTGGATCATGGTATAGGTAGGTAGTTGGCCTATTCCCAAAAGTCTCCAGAATTGCAGACTTCTAAAATTGGCCAAACCCGCTCTGTATAGATAAGCTATTTTACATGAACATACCGGCATGCCATACTGAAAGAAGTCAGCATGTGAAATAAAATGTCCCATTGGCAATGTGGGCGGCGGCCGGGGGGGGGGGGGATGAACCATAGCTCCATGGCACACAAAATGCTTTCTAGTGCCAGGTTTACTCTTGGCATCTCTGGTTAAAAAGATAACAGGTAGTTGGCCTAAGAAAGTTCTCTCTGCCTTTGGAGAGGCAAACCAGCCCAGCTGGATCCATAGTCTGACACAAAAAGCTCTCCTTAACTCCTATTACAGAAGAACTCCTAAAACAGAACTTGCCAAGAAGGAAAACGCTTCCCTTCCTACTAACTCACTTCCCTTGTTTCAGTCTTTTCCATATGCAGCTCTTCACCTAAGCCCATCACCTTTACTTATGTAGTCTCAATTTTCAGCCCACCTAGTTATTAATTAAATGCCCACTAGAGTAAGGTCAGCGGCGACATTCCTGCCTCCCTTTCCATCCCTGCGCTACAGGGCATTTTTATTTCTCTCAGCCTGCAGATCTTACAGCTTGTCTTCCAATTTGTCAATTCAATGTGTTGAATATAAGCACGTAGGCTTTAACGTGGATATTTCATATAAATTACCATTCTCATATTGCTTAGTGCAAAATCTAAGTCAAATGTTTTGAGATTAAATTTTTCCTATTAGGGTTCCAACTTACGTTAGAGTTCGAATACACTTAGCAGAATCACGAATATCCCACACCTTAATATAAGATGTGGAGATTGTGAAGACCAAGCTGGTATAATTACAGTACTTTACAGATACAACATTGTTGGGATGACCACCCAGCGACATTATTTCCTGTCCAGTTACCAAATTCCATACTTTACAAGTGCGATCTAAAAAAAGAACAACAATGTGAATAATTCAGCGCTATTCTGCATAATATAGATACATGTATTTATCTTCTTTCCCTATAACAAATTGTTCTCAGGGCAACATGCATAAATACAAATAAATATCAATTTGAAAGTGGCAGAAGCTAAAACATCTAGCAGCATCCCCTGAAAGATCTAAAAAAATTCTTACACCAGGCAGCAAGGATACACATCAATTGAAAAAATTTGCAAGAATGTAAAGGTGCCTATCTGGAGCCTAGTAAAAATGCGTATCAGGGTAGACTCCAGGTCGTCCTCTCTGGGAAGGGCAACTGGGGGCCAACAACTGAGAAGAACTACAGAGAAGCAGACACTCATTACATATGCAATGGCATTCAGAACAGGGCATGGCAGGAACATGGCATGGAGAAGATTCTAGAGGAGAATCCTAGAGGAGATCAGTCCTAGAGGAGATCAACACTGACTACTCTTTAAAAGGCCAGATACTGAAGATGAAACTCAAATACTTTGGTCAGCTAATGAGAAGGAAGGACAATTGGAGAAGACCCTGATGCTGGGAAAAATTGACCAAGCCAAGGCAACAATTGACCAAGCATAAATGCTGTATGACTCTTCATTTTTCTTTGCCCTTCCATTCCCTCAACTTGGTCTCAAAACCATCCTCCCACTGGCTTCTTACAGTTGACTCACACTTGCATGCAATCCCTCACTTACTCAGAATCCCTCACTTAATGTAATGTCTGCTTTTGGCCCTTAGCAACCAGGGAGGGGAAAGAATAGAGAAAATGTGCTGCCAGTCAGAGAGATACATGGAGCTTTTCTAAATGAGGCATTTATTTGGCTGTTAATCTATTTCATCTACTTATCACTACAGAACAGAGATCTAGGCACTACAAGACCAGCATTTCCTGCTTTTCTGCAATATAATCTCTACGTTTAGCACAAATATTCAAGCAAAATATAAATTTCCTTCAGTTTTACAATTATGTATCCTACTTTCCTTGTTCTTTTAAAAAAAAACTTGCCAAAGTACTCTTTAGCCACAGAAGAGAAACAAGAGGCTGACAATGTTATCTAAACCACCCATAAAGAGCCATGACTGGGGAATGATAAATGCACAATAAATGTGATGTGTAGAAAAACCCATGAGAATACAAATAAGGAAAAGCAGCCATTCTATGATGGATCTCACATGATTAATGTAACATATAGTCAGGTTCTTAGAGAATTCTGTTTTTCCTTCATTACCCTCATCACCCAGAAAGATTAGTACCCAGAAAGCTCCATATACAAAGGCGAGACATGCCAAACCTTTTGATCCAGTGAAGAGGAGATCATCGGTAGAATCAACACACAGCACAGCCTTTGTATGACCTTCAGCAATATGAATACATTGAATAGGAGAAGATCGGACACATTTTGAAGAAGCGAATGGGTTGATTATACCCCTGTGTAAGGAAACAGAAGAACTGTGGGTAAGTACTTATGACAAATCCATTATATTTCACTGCTGTCATCCCCCCCCCCCCAACTATCCTTGGTTTCCTGGAAATCTTATAAGCTGTGGATTAAGCAGGGAAATAAATTTGCTTAATCACAGACCAATAATATGTTCTACTGTCCAGCCACAACAGAGTTCATGTTCCTAAGGCACTCCACTCCCAATACAAGGAACATCTCAATAAGTAGGCCAACCCTGATCATAGACATGCCATGAACTAAAGAATTTTGTGGAATTACACTGCCTTTTGCATCTCAGGCCACTCACTCACCTAGATCCAAATTCTATCTTAAGACGAATTAAAAAATGGATTTTTTTTTAAACTGATGACTTTTAAAACAAGAGTAGGATAGGAGAGCACAAAGATTTTAGTTTCTCATGACCTACCCTTAGCAACTGCCTAAATATACTTCACCGGCTTCATTAAGGCTTCTGCAATATCTGCTACATGCAACATATACCGAACAACGCCTTACTGTGTGACAATAAGCATCTAGCAAGCCTAAATGTTTTAATTTATTGTGTATTTTACTATGTTGTGAGCCGCCCCGAGGCTACGGCAAGGGGCGGCAAAGAAATGTTTTAATAAATAAATAAATAAATAAATAGAGAGAGAGAGAGAGAAAGTGAGAGGCAAGATTTTGCTTGCAACATCATGAAGTAGGAAATGCTACAAAGCAATGGAATGGTGTTTGGATGCTTTCACAAATGAATCTAAGGCAAACGTTAGCATTCTTTGGATTCTATCTAATGGTCAGAGTAAACAGGCAATTCATACATGGTTCTTCTGTTTTCTGCACTGTTCAACAAGAGATTTATTGAAATTCAAGGGGAACCTTTAGTGACACATGCAAAAGCATCTTTGGTTTATGTGCTGATCATTTTCTGGTACCAGAGGAAAATGCAGTTTCACACTGGCTCAAATTATGTGTTATGTAATTATATAGCAAGACATTTCTTAAAGATGTCCTTTAGGGTAATGAAAGCTTAGATTCTACGATGGCAGTTGTTCTTTTAATGGCTAGTGCCAATTTCTGTTTCACTTTAATACTATTTAATTAAAATATTTAGGTAAATCATATTCAAGTCAGAGAACTGCCTGGCATGTATGGTGCTAGCCTGAGGCACACAGCATTTGGTTTATGGGGTATTTGCTCTTCTGTGAATTTGTACCACCAAACCAGTGGTACAAGCCAGAACTTAAATGTGTTCCCTTCTCAATGAGTGTCAATTTAAAAACATGCTTTCAGGATCAGATTAGCTCAACCATACAGGCAGAGCACGTGGTTGGGCATACACCATACAAGCAAATATCACCATGCTGAAAGCTGTGTCTGCGCGCCTGGGCTTGTATGTTGTGTGCAGCATGGAAGGCCCCAAGTCCAAAACAGAGTGAACCACAAATGCCCCAGTTGAAAGGGGGTCCTAGATGCACTCTTTGCTTGTTTGGAAATGCAATGAAACCACTGAGCTGACCTCCTGTTTAGCAGCCATTGATATTTGGCTCTTGAGTTGCAATGAGAAGTCCCCAAATTTTGGGAGTGGGTAGTCACATTTGATAAAGTACTGTGAGTTTTGTCACAAAATAACTGCCAGGGAAGTACCAGACCATTCATAAAATGGTTATCATGGTTACTCATAAAATCCTAATTACCCAGAAGGCAAACTAGTAATGTAAAAAGAAAAATAGCAAAATAATATAAGTGAACACAAAGATGGGGTCTGAACTCCAAAACACAAAAACATTTTTGGAACCCAAATAAAGATGGTATTATAGGGCAGCATTTTGTCTTGCATCACACCAGCCTCGCAATTTTAAAAAAGTCTTTAGAAATAAAATAAATATCATGAGGTACAGGAATCCTAACAAGCAGCAAGGGGAAATTGGTTCATACAAGAGGCATACTGAAGAGCCAAGATTTAGAATAGTAGTTTAAAATCTAGGTGGTTGACATCTTCAGACTTTTATCCTATACAAAAGTGAAACATTTACTCAATGCAAAAATAACCCTGGAATGGTTCATAATTTAAGTATTTGTAAATGTGTTGCTTTTGAGCCCTGTGAGAAGAGCATTTGACGCTGGACCTGCAATGAAGGGGATGGGGAAAGAGAAGGGACAGCCTTTCATGCTACACTATGATTCTGTTTTTGCGGCCATGCAGTGATGAGAATTTGAACCATCACATTGTCTTTTCTCATAAGCAAAGTAAAAAAATAACCAGTTTGCTATGTTTATTAAAAGTATAAAAGAGTGCCCTCAAACAATTATATGCATTATGTGATCTTGCATAATTAATATATTTCAGTGGTCAATGCCACATATGACATCTGAAGTATAAAATCAAGTGGAGATATAAAATGTAAAAGCTTCTGAACTTTACTAGTTGATCTGGAAGAATATGCCTTCCATATTTCCAGAGGGGAAGATCTTACATTAGAGAAATTCTTTGTTAGTAATTTGGATAGTAAGAGGAACAATACACGACTCAAAGACTAGCAGGAATAGCATTAGAGGGGAAGGGAATAATTATGCATTAGAAAAACGGCCTGTAAACAAAAACATATTTATCATGGGTAATGTTTGTATAATTTTGTATTTTATGTACTTGGAGAGATATTGAATGCAACAAACTGCAAACACAGCAGCTGATTTGGCAGCAGGGGAGTGGAGAAAATACAGGAATCATAGCTAACCTTCTGGAATCCATCTGAAATGGTGCCTTAGATATCAAGCCATTTTGCAGCTGATTTGTACATCAATTTTTGAGTGGGTGATTAAGAATCCAAGTGATGACCTTACTACTATGATTTCCTGTGGAGTGATTTGTTCGAACAACTGCTAGAGGAAGGAGCACATTCTTCCATGTCTTCTACCATCCTGCTCTCTATGATTCGCTGGTGAGGTCCTACTGCAGATTCTGTTCTTTCCCAGGTGGAATTTTCTAAGGTAATGGGCATAGCCTTTCCTGGCATGGCACCTGTGCTTTGGAATTCTCTGCCAAAGAGTTGTGGTTTGGCTTCTGTCATCAAGTGAAGAACTTCACATTAAAGAAGGCCTTTGTGGCTTTTAATAGGTTTGGCATGGATGTGGGTTACAATGGACATTGTCCTAAACATTGCTGTTAGTATGTGTTTTACTAAGCTGTAGAGAGCCAGACAAAAATGGAGAAAATCATTTTTTGTTATTTTGTTTTGGCCCTTCACACCTCTGTTCCTACTGGTTTTATTGTGGTGTTAAACAATGGAAACTGTTATGTGTGATGCACTGGGACCATGAAGAAGAATCACAATGAAACCACAGATAAAAAGTACACTACACTGCTTAAGGAAAGCAGTATATTTTGAATTTTCTTTGTTTATCAAGGTTTTAAAGGTAAAGTAAAGGTAAAAGTTTCCCCTTGACGTTAAGTCCAGTCATGTCTGATTCTAGGGGGCGGTGCTCATCTCCATTTCCTAGCTGAGGGAGCCAGCGTTTGTCTGCAGACAGTTTCTGTGGTCATGTGGCCGGCATGACTAAACACCAAAGTGCACGGAACGCTGTTACCTTCCCACTGAAGTGGTACCTTTTTATCTACTTGCATTTGCATGCTTTCGAACTGCAAGGTCGGCAGGAGCTGGGACAGAACAACGGGAACTCACCCCATTGTGCAGATTCGAACTGGCTACCTTTCAGCCCAGCAGCAGAGCAGTTTAAACCACTGTGCCACACTGTAGGAAAAAACCTACATTTTGAATAACTGAGCAAGAATGTGATCATATCCATGTTTGAACAGAGAAAAAAATCTACAACTTGGAACAACTGGCTGCGGCATGCTGAGAATTGTAGGCCATTTGTCTGTCTAGCCATCACCATGACTGCACCCTAAAGGACTGGCCTTGATTTTGTAAAATGGCCAAAGAAGAGACTTCTGCTATTTAATGCAAACCTACATCTTGACGAGAGAGATTAATAGTTACATGTTTGGAGGATAATGTAGCAACAGAGAAAAGGAGGCCAGTGCTAGATACTAAAAAGATTCAGGGCTCAGTCCCACAGGACAAAGGATCTTGTACAATTTAGATATATATTTACATTTAAAGGGCCCCATCTCCAAGGACACTATATGAACAGGGGGGAAAAGGGCATTTGATTAAAAAAAAGTCCTTGGGCAGAAAGATTCAATGGGGCAGCACAAAGTGATTGACATATAAGCAAAAGCCATAGGCATATAGCAAAAATCTAGGGGGATTTGATTGAACAGAGGTAATCATGGTCCCAGATCCATATTTTAGCAGGTGCCCCTGGACAGCAGCACGGTCAGGAAAATATTCAACAAGAGATTTGGAGTGTCCAGTGAAAGATTCAAGGCTCCATCCCTAGTAGGTTACTATCTAAGACAACCTCTGAGGAATAGCCAGGTGTTGACACAAATGATACTGAAGATTACACACATGGAGTGAAGCAGTAGTAGAGATAAAACAAAATGAAGATAGCTCAGGAAAAGCTTTGCTGAAGACATGGTTCCTAGGGACTGATGGAGCAATCCTTTTGGGAAGGGTGGATGTGGATCCATCTCTAAAGCATGAACACCTTTGCTCAGGGGCCAATCCTATGAAGAAAGTGAGCATTTGTACTTCAGAATGTAAAAAGAAGCACTCATTGTTTCTAGAATAGTCCAAGAGTTGTTTCTGAAGATTTTCTCTCTACAGCTATTGAAAGGTGTGTGAAAAAGCTGTTTCAGTAACAAAAAGGTAAGATTTAGGTTGGTATTTAGAGGGCTTAAACCTAATTCAGTCGTACTTAGAGCAGACCTATCAAAATCAGTGGGCCTTATGAAACTTATGCTTAACTTGAATACCATTTATTTCAATGGGTCTATTCTAAATATGACTAAATCTGGATATGGATGTATAATATAATATACATTGAAGAAGTAAATAAATTCAGTGGAATTCCATGTGAGAAGAAAATGGATGGTTTAAGAATGCAATAGAAAGAAAAGCATGTTCAAAGTTAGATGGCATGAAGAGCATTTAAACTTTGATGTGGCAGTTAGAAAAAGCTGGAGCTGGTTTCAGATATTCCTTTAAAATGTTATTATTTTGGACTCCCTATCTCTTACAGATTTGGACTTTTCAGATGCAATAAAGACTTGCAGAAACACTAGCTAAAAACTGTTGATGTTTTTTAAGAGGGGAAAAAAAATACTAATGTGAACTGGCCAGGCATAGTGAAAACCAGGTACCAGTAAAAAGTCAAGAATGAAGCAATTCAGCAGAAGTTTCAGGTGGCACAGTGGAGAGGACGTGATCCCTCAAAGGCCTCTGAAAGTTGAGTGTCTAATCTGTAATTTTTTTAAAAAAATGAAAGCACTCCCCCTTCCCAATGATTGGGCTAAGGAAAGGGGAGAAAGTCTAAACTATGTGACACAATCAAGTAGCAAAATTAGCTAAATAGTTAAATTAGGGTGACATGCTCTGTGCTACAAAGAAAAGTGTATGTGCTCAAATGCGTGCCCAGAACTTTTGTGCACATGGATTGTCATATTCATTCAAAGAGAAGGCGCAGATAAGCATGTGTCAAGAGAGGCATACATGGATCTATCTCATCGGTTAAATGAATGGAAAAGCTACTGCATGCAGCGGAGTATGAATCCATGTGAAGGACAAAGCCTGAAAGAGATGACAATATATGGTTGATTCTGCGTATGTCTGAATGAAAGCATAACCGAATACTGGTTAATAAGATGGAACTCTCTCATCCCTTTCTATAATTTGTTATTGCTCATCTATAAGCAGCTTTTACTTTTGTTAAATCCTAATCTCCTAAATTATAATACAAGGAAACCCATATTATAAATAAAGAGATTGGGATGTATCAGTTCTTAAGATTTTGGAATAAAAATGCCAGTGTAACTATTCTTACTTGTTTTCTTTCAATGAAAGAGATTTTCCTGTCAAATCTAATAAACTGTGCAGCTTTAGGATATACAAACTATTACGGAAAATGGCACAGTAAGGGCATATAACTAACACACTGACTTTGTCACACAGTTCGATATAGCTTTTTGCTATCAGCAAAGCAGATTTAGGATAAAAAACATATCAATCAATCAATCAATCAAGTTCAAGATCATTGGGGAAAGGGGGAAAAAAAGAGATGTGCTTGAAAAAAAAAAAACAAGAGTGTCACCCAGAGAATTTTTGCCCACACTTTCTTTAAAAAGTGCACATGCTGGACAAATGAAATCCCCAAAACAATTACTTTATGCTTCCATAAAATAATAGTAGTAGTGGTAGTAGTAGTAAAAATAATAATTGGAATAATACTAAAAATAATTTGATGAAAGGAATGCATGAAAGTTTTGGGAGACACTATATTTTAAAAAAACCATGCAAAAAAAGGTTAGTTAACTTAAAAATGCAGTAATTGTATTAAGCATATCACAAAGAGTCCAGAAGATGGAAAGGAGGAAGAGAGAGTACCTGTGTACCTCCGAGAGAGAGGAATCACTTTCATCAGACCTACAATGAACAGTGGTGGATTACGAAGAAAGAATACAGGTATCAGCAGAGTAAAGAATCCATTAAAATAAAAAAGAATGAACAACAGTATTGCTACATAAATAAGCAAAGCCAGTTTGCCAACTGCACCCAAACTGGCCTTACTAGGTTTAGTAATATTGGAAAATATGTTTTTCCAGACCAAAAAAAAATGTAGTTTATATCATAGAGACTTGTGCAAGCCATTATAGAAGTCCATGGAAAAAATGGATGAAATGGCTGCAATGTGGCCTCTCACATTTATGTTAATTTGTACATGCATTATGAAAAGGGGGGAAAGCTAAGAGTGCTAGCATCTGCTTTGGAACCATGTTCAAAAGAAGTATTATTGATTGAAAACAAAGCAGTTAAGAACCTTGTTTGTTTTCAGGAATCAGGATATAATTTTTGCTCTTCAATTTTCAATCATTTTTAAAAATCTGACAGATTTAAATATATTACATGCAAGTATGTCTTTAATCACTAAGAATATTGCATCCTTCATGTTCATGGCAAATCAAACATGCTGAACAGCCTTAAATGACATTATCTCCAATTGGTTACACCTACAGAGGTACTACTTTTAGCTGGCATAAAATGGCTAGAAGCATGTGCTTAGACTACTGGGAGGCTTGCAAGCAATGGTTAGGGATACAGAAAGTAACTCCAGATTGCAGAGGAAAACATTAGATTAAATAGCAGAAAGATCAGCAATAAGAGAATAGAGCAATCAGCCTACAATACTACAGTCACAAGCTGAGAGTTAGGCACCATTTGGTAGCACTTCAAGTTCAGCAATCTTGCAATAAAGATTCTGGATCAACTCATACTTGTCGTCACATTAAAAATACTGTTTAACAGTGCTAGCAGCACTGAGGTTTTCCCTAGTCCTATTATATGTTATTGCTCCAGCCTAACCACGTGTTTTGTGGGTGAATGAGAGTGCTGATTACCTATAAATCCATTTGGGTGTTTAGGCCCTAATGGTATGAATACTGACACTGCACTGTGCAAAAGCACAGCAACTCACAAAGGTGCTCCCATGACTTAAGAACACAGCAAGGATAAATAGATCATTCACAGCTTGGGGGAACAGAAGTTACACAAGCATGACAAATACATTTCAGCAGGAAAAAGATTCTGTGGAACTATGACAATTCCATGTCAATTTGGGTTTGGGGATAAGGAGAAAACAAGTGAACAGCAATTATACTTTTATCTCTGGCACAAAATGGCCAGATTATGAACATTCTGAAGGTATGTTTCAGGCTCATACATGCTTTGGGCACATCCACATAGTAGCACTGTGGATCTTTCCTTCGTGACTTACTTATCCTGCTGAACTGATGTGTTTCCCTGAGAAACAGTAAGTCGGCTAAAAACATTCAGTTCATTACGGGGCCGGCTTGGTGGGGAGGAAGGAGGTGACAGACTAGCCTCTGAGGTTCCAGAATCTGAGCTACAAGAAAAAAATTGAACATTAAAAGCCTCTTTTATTAAAAATAGAATTAAAATTAAAAGATAAATGAAATTGTTAGAGATTAAAATGAATGAAACATGCTTCAGAACAACTCATTGATGCCTGCTTGCTTAACCAAGAAATGCCATTTGCATGCTCCCCTGGCAAAACTTAAATATATAAACTTACACATATTACTGGACACAAGATGGCAGTATACACTGTATCACAGAAGTGAGTACTCCCCTCACATTTTGTAAATATTTTATTA
>NW_025335409.1:7153516-7176207 GCF_004798865.1 Varanus komodoensis
CCCACTCAGTTGAACAGCCCTGCAGCTGAGCAGTGGAGAAGGCAGGAAAAAAGAAAAGCATTCCTGCCTGGCTGGCAAGCAGCTCACTAAGAAGACTGTGGTAGCTTCCTCTATGTATGACACTTCTTTCCAATTCTTGCCATGAGAGTCTTCTATCTTTTAGCTTCATGTGTCTTAGTGTACAGGTAGTCTCCACGTTACAAACAACCTGTACTGTACTTACGAACAAACTGCCATAAAGCCTATTAATTATTTTTAAATACTGCCGAAAATTGTCACCATAGAGAGGGGGAGAAGTGAAAGGGTAGAGTGAGGCCTCCAAAGCATGCCTTCCTGCCCTTCCAATATGGAGAAGGAACTCCCAGATGACACTGGTGAGTTTGGGCAGGGGGAGAGCGGGTAGAGATATTCATGGTTTTTCCACTTTCATGGGGATCCTGTGCCCATAACTCAATGTGGAGGGCCGACTATTTGTGACCGACATGCACACAAATTTGACTTAAAGACAAATTTCCATTTTTTCAGGAAGAGAACATACGCAAACCAGGAACTGACTGTGTTGTCTGGATTTGGCTGATACACTAAGCCACAGAGATCTTCTAAATCCTGGAACAACACATGTGTACTTGGGATGATTTATATGCCACCCTGGTATGGCTTAGGAACCACCCTCCAGGAAGCAGGTGGCCTAGCAAGTAGCGTGAACCAAGTCACTGAAAGAAGTAGGTGTCTCCTGGGATGCAGAGACTTACCTCTAAGATTAACCTTGCATCTCTCTGTCCATGTGACCTCATCCCTGTATTTTTAAAATTTCCATACAATTATCCTGTTCCACATTCTACAAAAGCATCTTTTTCATTCATTTCTCTTTTTACTATCATGGGAGGTTGCTGGGGGTTCATCTAGCAAGTTCTACAAGGTATCTATCAGGAAACAAGTAAACCCCACTTTCTAATCAGGCGTAAAAAGGGGTGGAACAAAAAAGAAATAGGGATATAATAGGGCCAAATTCTGGGCGATGTTCAGTTTTGGCCTACATTTGTTTTCTTTTTATAATAGCAGTCATGCCTCCCCAGTTGAGATCAGGGTTGCAGTGAGAGGTCACATGGGGGAAGGTGTCCAACCCTCTTTCCTTTGCCATCGCTCCAATTCTCTGAGGCTCTGAGGTGGCAATAGTGATATTGACAGGGCTGTAGCTCAAGGGAAATTGATCCCCTACTGCTCTGACCCCAAAAGCTCAATCAGTATCACTCAAGTCTGCTTTTACAAAAAGAAATTGACATAGGGAATTGCAATGTATACACCTACCTGTATACATCTTCTACTTAGATCCTTCTTCGTAAGTACTCTCTGAGGGAGATGAGAAGAGAGGCTACTTGGAGAAGGGCTTTTCTGAGGTAGCACCCCAGCTCTGGAACTTGATTTCCAGAAAGGTATGTCTAACAACAATTTATTCCTTTTGGCACTAGGCCAAAACCTTGTTATTTACCCAATATATTAAGGTTTGCTGCTGTTTTAAAATGGGGATTTTACTATATGTTTTATATTGTATTTAATTTGTGCTGTTGCTGTTTGTAAAGCCATATTGAGACCTGTTCTGGGAAAAGACAGGATATATATATTTTAAATAAATAAAATAAATGTCATGTGTAATTTGTCTCATAGATTCCACAGACTAATTTATTAATGCACGTATATATTATATTTCTGTTCCACCTTTTTCCACTTCATGGTTAAGTGGGGATTAGAACATGGAACTCTTAAGTCCCAGTTGAACATTCTAACTTTGACATCATACTGGCTCTCCTATACCAAACTGGCTCTTTGATAGATCCAGTCTGTAGAATTTCTACTCGTTTTCTTACATCATAAGTAGCTGGAACAAAAGATTGGACTTCTGCAAAATAATCCCATTTTCAATGAAGTAATACTTGAACCCCCAGATCCTATTAGAGCAAATCAATCCCATTTACAGGTCTGTCAAACTTTCAGTGATTCATGGTGAACCATCTGAATGGACAAGCCTCTAAATGAGCATCCTGGTCACTAATCACTCTTTACATGCATTCTATAGTGTGTTTCTAAGAGGAATAGGCAAACATCTTTGTCTTGAGAACTTGTTCAGTATTTACAATACACTCAGCAAAAAAGTTCACAGAGTATGCAAGAGCTTTATCCTGGTTTCTAGTGTTTCTGTACTTTTCATGATCTTCTTTCACTGTTCTCATAAAAAAAAAAAAAATCCTTTGGATTTTCAACTGCCCTCCCATGCGTCATCAGTTTTAATCACAGACAAAGCTTTACAGAAATTCCTCATAGTTTGTTTGTAATGCTGCAGGCACATGAACCAGAGTGCCCTTTCACTGTAGTCCAAGGCATGTGGGGAGACACCATGTAGAGCAAACTTCCCCAGCCGGGTGTCAAGTACCATGGTAGGAATTATGGTAGTTGAAGTCCAACACAGCCAAAAAGTGCCAGGATGACAAAACTGCACTAGATAGATGTCTGACCTGTGGCTTCTTCCATCCAGAAAGCCTCCCTGGCTTGCAAACTTCTCTGAGTGATATCCTGTGCCAACAGCTACTATGATGACATTACATTTCTATACTACCCACAGCTGAAGCTCTCAGGGAGGTTCACATTTTAATAGGAAAGAGACATGGACTCAGTACTCCTTACCTGCTTTCCCTCTTTCTTTTGGGGCAAGGGTAGTAAATAAGAAGTTTCCTCTCTCTGTTTGAACTGTGGCCCAGTTTGATATCTAGTCTACAAACAGGCTATGATTCACAGAAACTATGGTTTCCCATATTGACACTAAACTGGAAACTGTGGTTTGCTACAGACCACAAGCAGAAGCTTCTTCTCATTCATAGAAGAGAAAGGGCAGAAGAGAGCTTGTGCCCCCACGGATGGTGCCTGCTCATTCTCCTAATGCCAAATAGTGTCTGAATTTAGCCACCATGTTAATAGATTTACATCTTATTATCAAGCCTTATGGCATCTTGCCTTCAAGCATTATGATTTCCACCATCATACAAGTAGAAACACCCATGATGTTGGCTAAATGTTTTCCCACTGATGCTGCTTTTCAAATGTTATACCTGTCTTCTGAACTGGAAGAGGCTTTCTCATGAAGGGCATTTTAGGTCTAGTTAATTCATATAAGGCCTTCCTCAGAAGCAAGCGCAGGGAGATTATCCTAGTCTGGGTATACCTTCTCCATGAAAAGAGGTTTCTTTCTTCCTCTCCAAAAAAAGGGTGGGGAGATCCCACAACACAGAATACTGAGAGTTAACACTTCCATACATTCTATTTCTGGTATTTAATTTCACTCTGACAGCTTCCAGTAGCTATTAGACTGGAGTAGCAGGAGCCAGAAGTTTGAAGGAGGATCAGGGGCTCACTGCCAATTTCAAAGTCTAGCAGGAATTGTCTCATGAGCTGGGCTTGAGGATCTGAAAACTTCCCTGATATTCTGACAGCTCCTGGTAGATGTTGGAGCTACGAGACAAGATCAGGAAGATTTCTGTACTTGTAAGGTAAGCTGGCATTGTTATTAGAAATGGGCAACTAAGGAAGAAATATACCAGCATGCCTAAGACCCCCCTACAATCTGCATGGAAGAAAGGCCTCCTAATGCCCAGTGGTGATGAGATAAAAAGAAAACTTGCACTGAAACTCAACAAGCCTGTGAACCTGGACTTTCACTTGCAAAATGTATTTAACTGCTTTTCTTGATTTACAATTATTTGCTATGAACAAATGCTACAAAGAAAAAACATACTTGAATCCTGGATTTCATGCCAAGCAGCCCCATTTTTTTGCTTATATCTTGAAGAACACTGCAGTACATATAAGCAGGGCTCTCAGACTATGCTAATGACTATTTACACTATCAAAACATTTTTTTCAAAGAGTGCTTACAAAAGCACTGAAGCCAAGACTATTAACAAAGAGTGGGTATTTCACTGCTTATTTGTACTGTCATGAGCAACATGCATAAAATGTGCAAATATTAGTATTTGTTCAGCTGCTATGTAAAAATAATTTTATTTCGGTCAGTAGTTTAATTCAGGAAATCACATGCGCATGCACATTTTTATTAGTGCATATACATATATGTGATTTAAAGAAAAACAACAAATATAGATACAGTTCCCAAATATATGTATATTCTTCCCATATATGGATATCAATGGCAATTTACAATAGGTTTAGTAGATGACATAGGAATAAGATCTGTGGTATAACTGATATCATGACCTTCACTGATTAATACTATCGGCATAAATATATGTCCCATGTTTGGAAAGTGAGCCATATGGCTCACAGGGTAAACACTTTGTTTGCCTTCCCTCTCATCTTTTTGCTCAGTCATCCTATGCAGCCCCTAAAATGGAACAAGACATTTGTAGAGTCAACAGGATATCAAAAATGCTTTAAAGATGTTTCACAAATTATCGTGTCAATGGACCCACTCCATACAACTTGTGGACTCCACTTCTGCCAACAGCTGCCATGATCCCTCACCAAGGGCTATGCTGCCTTAGGCGGATGCAAATTATAAGCCAAAATGTCCAGACTTCCCCCAAACTGCCTGCCTCCCTTAACACTACAGTTAATTATGATTAGATTTTACATTATGTGAACATCACATCAATGCCCCAATTTTAGGTTGCATTTACATATCACTTGTCCTTCCTGGGTTTCTTCCTCCACAGAATTGGGCATACAGTACATCAGCTGGCATCCCTCCCAAAAATCTACTGTAGAACTAAATCTACTACTGACAAAAAAGTTAAGAGTACTAAAAATTTAGCCTGTTCTGTGATGACTGTGCAGTAGAAGATGGAGGGATATGAAGGAATAATTACCCCTAACTAGCCTGACATCTACTGTGATCTGCAAGAAATTAGCAACATGCAGTTTGGAAGCCATAAGGGAGTTAGTACATTGTGCAGAACTTACATGCTGCCAGTCTTAGATGGCAAGCTTGACTGTAAGGGAATGACCTCCCTGTCCCTAGCCGGAGACTCTTTCAAGTCAGTGTTCATTCCTTCTTCCTGAGCTTCTGCAACAGATGCAAGAGGGGCAGCCAAAGCTGTGTCTCCTGTACTGAGATCTGAGGTTAAGTCACTGCTATCAGCATAAAGCAATTCCATCTGGGTTGTGGTCCTACGACGTGCCTGAAATAAATGGGAAAAAGGAAAATAAAATTCCTGTGCACAATGCAAAGCTATTTGTATATATTTAAAGCAGGGAGTGGGAATATCCAGCATTCCTTTTTAACTTGGACAGAAAATGCACTGAAACCATAGTTGTCTCTCATCTGCTCTATTTGAGAAAAATAAAAAAGAAGAGTGACCAGTACCTACTTTAAAACAAAATGTTTCATTCTACAAGAGACAAAGATAACTAGTTTTATATATTTAACAGATCCTAATATTCAGTGTGTTTAGGAAAGCCAGACATCTACTCTGGAACAGAAGATGAACTTGTATTTGATCCTGAAATAAGACTGTCAGAATAAATAGAACACAATTTGTGCAGAAGGTATCAGAATGCAGATTTTCTTAGTATATAACAGAGCAGAATACACAGAATTATTACAGAAGACTGGAGTAAAGAGTTCACAAAGTGCAAATGATTATTTCATTTGAAACAAAGTGTTAATAACATTTTTAAGTAGGATTTTAAAAATCTGATTGTTTTTAGTGCATGGCTAATCTAATTTTCTTCGGAAAACATCAAGCTACACAATACAAACTAAAGTGCTCAAAAATTTAAATGAGTGTGATAGAGAGGCCTAGGGTGGATGCAAAAGCCACTTACAAGCTGAAAGGCAGATATAAACTACCACACACTATTGAATGACAAACATCTAATGAATGACAGATTTCTCGAGCTTCACAAGCTTCTTTTGCTGATCAAATTCGCAGACGACACTAAAACTGGAGCAGTGGCCACAACTGAGGAACAGGTACTCCAGATCCAAAAGGATCTGGACAGACTATGGAAGTGGGCAGGAGACAACAGGATGGCGTTCAATGTGGATAAGTGCAAGGTCTTGCACTTGGGGCATAGGAATAGGTGTCATAAGTACAGGTTAGGTGACAAGTGGCTGGAGAGCAGCACTTGTGAAAGGGACTCGGGGTGCTGGTTGACTGCAGGCTAAACATGAGTCAGCAGTGTGATGCGGTGGTCAAGAGGGCGAACGCCACCCTTGGTTGCATAGCCAGAAGTGTGGCTTCTAGATCGAGAGAGGTATTACTACCACTCTACACGACTCTGGTGCGCCCGCAACTGGAGTATTGTGCTCAGTTTTGGGCCCCTCATTACAGAAAGGATATAGCCAGGTTAGAGTAAGTGCAGCATAGGGCCACAAGGTTGGTGGTCGGTTTGCAGGGGATGCTTTATGAGGCAAGACTGAGGGAACTGGCTCTCTTCAGCCTGGAGAAACCCAGAGGGGATATGTTGGCGACATACAGGTATTTGAGGGGACGTCACACAGAGATGGGTAGAGACCTGTTCTCCCCTGCAGAGGAAGACAAGATGCACTCCAACGGAGCAAAGCTCAGGGAACCAAGGTTCCATTTAAATGCCAGGAAGCACTTCCTAAGTTAGGACCCCGAGGGTGTGGAATGGGCTTCCACAGGCTGGACATGCACATGGTGGGCATGTTGTGAGTGGAGCCAGCTGGAGCCGGGGGTCAGACTAGATGGCCTGGGAGACCCCTTCTGACTCGCTATGTTTCTATGTTCTATTTTTCTTTTGGGCAGTTGTATGTATTATTCAGCCAAATAATATATATGCACATCTTTGCAAATATAGGTTCAATACTGATGTCTTTAAACTTTATTCTGAAGCCAGATTCAGGCAGAACTTAGGGACCAGGACCTAAGATCATGCAGACATAGGCTGGGATTACACAACATTCAAGCCATACTAAAGGCTGAGTGAGGACTGTCACTGAACTATTGGTTGTTGTGCTGTGTGAACCCAGTTATGCTAACAAACCATAGTTTGTTAATCAGGAATAACCATCTTAGAACCATGGGTTCCCTGAAAATCTAGCCACAGCCCTCAAGAGTGCAAATTCTAGCAGCCCCCTTCTGCCTCACTTCAGCTTCAGGTAACTATCAGCAAACCACACCTATTTCTAAAGTTACTTTCTGCACCAGGACCTCAACATAAGTATAGAAGTATAACCTCATTACTTCTCTCTCCTCCTACTTATTACTTACTGAGCTGTCATTGTGGCCACACAGCAGTCTGTCCCCTCGCCATACACACTTTCCAGCAATGGCAGCCCCCTGGAAGCATGTTGCAAGAAGACACTTTCCCCCAGATCCACTCTAGTATCATACCCTCAATAGCCCCTGGGAAATGTAGTCTTCCTAAGAGCTACAACAATGTCAATAACCTATGAGAAAAGGACAGTTCTGGGTACGTGAAGAGCTAGGAAATTTGTACACAAATGATGATATATCGCTTTATCTGAGAAATGCAGCATGATACATTTAAATTATGCTTCTTCTGAAAAAATGCAATTGAAGATGCCGTAACTATGCAAAAATTACTGTATTAGTATCCATATTAATTCAGCTTACCTTACTTTTTGGCTTGACTTCACCACAAAGCTTCATGAGGTCAGAAGACAAAGAACTGAAAACAAAATTGGCAATTTAGAGGGAAGCTGTCAGAAAAACAAGGTAATTCTCTTTTATGCAAGTAGTCCTAACAGCAGCTACCACCACAGAGTTTTACATCTAATGTCAGGTTCACATATGTGTGGACATGCTTTGATGGAAGAAAGCTGCATGTTTGGGTGAGATCAAAATATTATTTCTGGGCTGACAATCAATCAATACCTGCTGGACCACATTTCCAGGCATGAATCAACCTGTGCACTGTGTTACCATCTAAGGCCAGGTTGAGAAAGCAGTAGCAAGGGAGAAAGCCTTCTTGGCGGTTACCCCCCCCCCCCCCGACAGGGCCCACGTGGCACCAACATTATTATCTTTCTGTACCAGAAACAGTTTCTTCTCTCAGGTATTTGACAGCACATCATGATGGCGCTGGTCAGTTTTGATTTATTTTCCTGCCAAACGTTTTTCTTGTTGACTGTTTAATGTTTTGGGATATATGTGTACATGTCTCTCTGTGAAGTATATTTTGTATGTATATGACTTTTATCATGTATTTTAAAGTTTTAACCATTGAGAAACTCCCAGACAGCTTTGACTATGGGGTGGTATAGAAGCACAATATAAGAATGAAATTACATGATCCAGAAGTGTACACATGCAAGATTTCCTGTGATGCCACAGTCTCCCTGCCTGAAAAGGTCCCAGATTTGGGGTTTGTCTACTGAAGGTCATTTCCTTAAAGGAGGCAAGGCAGAAAAAGGGTTCAGTGGGCTCTGGGAACTCTGAAGAAGCTGCAACTGAATTGGAGAGACAGGCTTCATGTTCATCTTCATTCAGTTATCTGGGAAGGCAGAAAAAGCCAGGCCTTCTGGTTTACAGACATATGAACAAACAGGTCATGCCTGAAGCCACACACTGTTCTTACTAGTGAAATGGAAAATCCATTGGGCTTATCTTTGCTAGTTCCTTCTTTATAGCAGTTTAATCTTTTTGTTCATTCTTAGTTTTCTTAGAATTATTAAGGAAGATGCAGTAAGAAGTTACACTCATTTTTATAAAATACTGGAAGCAGCCATTTTAGAAGTAGCTTCAGTATAAAGTTTACATTGATTTCTCACCTCCCTTCAGCCCCAGGACTGTTCAAAGGAGCATCTTCATCAGTACTGTCTTCTGTATTTTCTGGAAAATTCCCAAAGTCATTATTTTGTTAGCCAGTTTTATGCATGACAGACATCTATTGCAAAGGCTCCTCATACTATCCAAGTAAACAATAATCTTTATTGTCTCACCATTTGAAAACTCACATATTCATTCATTTTTATTTAGAACAGAATCCAATTATCTTCAAGTGACCTAGTTTTCCACTGTATTCCAGATGGTTAATCCATATGCTAAGCTATTTATTCTTTCTCCAAATTTTCTGCCTCAGGAAGAATAACTTTTATTGTACTTACTGCCCATGCAGAGAAGAAATTCGAAATACATCCCAAAAAGGCAGTGTGAACAGAAATAAAATGCCTTGCATAGACCTAGAACATCCCCACAGTTTATATTATTATGATTATTATTCAGAATATTCAGTGAAAGCATTCAATTAGCTGGCAATTTAAATTCAACAGGTGATTATTACTTTGCCCATTTTATACTAAAACAGCTACTTTGGCCTTATAAAGCAAGATGGTTTCACTAAGCTACATTTACACAATGGACTCCTAAGTTGCTACAGCATCTAAAGAAGAAACAGGAAGAATGTTAAACTACGCAGATGACATGGAACCTGAGCATCAGCTTACACAAGAAAAACACTAGCATGCTTGTCAGTCACTGCCACAGCACTTCATAAATATGTCTGCATGCACAAAAATGCCAAATAAAATGTACCACCCATCACTGGAAGTACAAAGTTTAATTCAGAAACACATACACAAAAGAACAAAAGAAAGGAGACAAAAATGGTTATTGTGACATCCCTGGGGAACTCTGGATACCTTACAGTGGTGCTCCTAGGGAGTCAATTGGTAAACCAGATGAAATGAGTACACAGTTACTTTCAGTGTTATCACTGTGGCAAAAGGCATCATTAAGAAAATAATAATAATAATAATAATAATAATAATAATAATAATAAACAATTAGTAGCTTGGACCAATGCCCAGCCAAGACATATGGGCAGAACCCAAACAATGCCTATCCCCACAGCTAGAGTCCACATTTTTAAAAGCCATGTTTATTGCATCATACTAGAGATAGAACTGGGCTATTAAGGAAACTCTGCTAACCTTTGTAGTAGAGTTAGTCTCCAACCATTCCAATCCCCTTGGGGTTTATCATAACCTGCCTTCTAGAAGGTTGCATTCTCCAAACATATTCATGTAGTACCAAACAAGGTACAATAGTTCCAGTAAGCCACAGCTACCATCACCAAGGGTCAGGAATGCTGGGAACTAAACTGCTTGAACGCGGCTGCATACTTGCTCAGTAATTTGGCTGAGAGGACAAAAGTTTAACACAGAGGAATACAGTCTTGGTTACATCCCCAGTACAACACAAGGATGCACAGGGCTACCTATGAAGATGATTGACTGACAAACAACAAGCAAAGCATTGCAACGAAGAAATGAAAAAGCGAATGGCTCTAGTTTCATGTGCTTGTGCTTGTCCGAGCTGATATAGTAGGCATGTATGTCATGCGACTACTGAAGATGCATAGCAAAAGACAGCACTTTTATCCACGAATTCACATTGCTTTGGAATGAGAGGTAGGGAGGAATAGGGCATTGTGTTTTCCTTTTGCCTCACTAGCTATCTTATGAGCCAATCATGGTGGCCTTCACTTAATGTATACACATGTTGCATATGATTTAATAGCATTTAATTAAAAATAGAAATTGGGGAGGTTTAAGAATTGCTGTGTTCCCAGGCATCTAAGTTGCCTTCCTCCCCTTCTGTGGTCCCTGTATTCCATCTCCTCCCTCACAGGACTCTTCCTTATACCATGAGGCATCACTTACTACTATACTCCTCCTCTTTGACACACAGAATGCTTCCTTATGCTGAATCAGGCCATAGCTCCCTCTAGCCCATTTTGTCAACATGTTCAGTCAGTATCTTTCCTGGGCTGCAGGCAGATGTTTTTCCAGCACTACCTGTAAAACCTGGGACTTTCTGCATAGCCCTGAGCCACAACCCTCATCACAGGTTCCTTAGTCTCCTAGAAGACAGTAGAGCTGTTTGCTCATTACATAGTTGCAGGATTGTACCCTGCAATCCCCTGCAAGGAGAGACAGAAGAGGGTCATGCACATGCTCATGCACTGCCTCCCTTTTGACTTGGAAGGACAAAGGAATGAATGAACATGGCAGAGCCCCCATGTCACATAAATGCAGAATTCCCTGCGGGCAGTTCAGTTCTCCCTGATGTGTGGAAACAAGAGACGCTAGGGCAGCCTTCCAAAATGTGATGCTCTCATAATCATTTTTTCTGTGAACTTCAACGAAGTATTAATGACAGAAAGATAGAAATTTGGGGAGGGTGTCTTTTGGGAATTTGCAGGTTATGAATGTATATTTGGGTATGATCCCTTGGCATTCTTATTTTTCTTTTACATTTTATTCCTTTCTCTACTTTCTTTCTTTCAAGAAAACAATAAAAGATTGAAAAAAATATTGATACCCTCCAGATGTTTTGGACCACAGTTCCCAGCATTCCTGGCCATTAGTCATGCTAGCTGGGCTGATGAGAAAAGAGGTCTACCCCACTTGGAGGGCATCATACTGAGCTATGGAAAGCGGTGTCTGCACCCAGTAACTACTCTAAATTTCTTCATGGATACAAATATTCGAGCCAAGATTGATGTAAGCTTAAGAGCACATTAAGACTAACTTCCAGTGAGTGTGCATGGAAAGGAGACTGACCCATCCAGATATTAAAGTAGTGTGGCAGTAACATTATATGCCCTCGCATGAGCCCATCCTTTCTAGGATGCAGACAGACTCCTCCATGCAACTGGTACGCAAGTACAAAATGAGGTTCACCATAGAAGGCCTGAGCCAGAAGAAACCGGAC
This sequence comes from Varanus komodoensis, assembly GCF_004798865.1. Taxonomy (NCBI): domain Eukaryota; kingdom Metazoa; phylum Chordata; class Lepidosauria; order Squamata; family Varanidae; genus Varanus; species Varanus komodoensis. The sequence continues at coordinate 7,165,231 of NW_025335409.1, forward strand.
TGCACGGTATGCAATTCCAGGAAACCCCATTTTAAAAACATTTAATGAAATGGACTGAAATCTTTCTGGTTCGCTTATATTTGTTATGTAAGTTGCTTTAACAACACACACACTAAATAGTCACAAGTCAACACAAAACTTTTATCTGCCATATTTAACAGAGACTAACCACTGAATGATAGTTGTAGCTTGTCTATGCAATGTCCACTTAACAACTAAATGTACCATCAATCAATTTGCATTACAAATGAAATTTCTATAAAGCACTTATCTGAAAAAAGAAGCTTGTTATTTGTGCTGCTAAAATGAATTTTAGAAAAGGAGTTGCATTTTGCCTGGAAAATTGTTATTTGTGTTACAGCTACAGTAAGAGTGAAAGTGCAAATGGATCTGCAACAGAAGATCAGCTATAGCACCCCAGTGCACACTGAGGAACCTTCAAGGATTTTCACACTGGCTGCACCCATGTCTGTTTCAGCTGTTAACCAACGCATCTGCAAGAAGTGACATCCCTAAAGAAAACGGACCCTGTAAGCATATAAGAATGCGTATGGTTCCCAAATGGTACATGCAGACTTTATACACGCTCACATTCTATGATGCGCCAGTTAGTGTATACATATATCATTAGTATTTCATGCAGCTGTGCAGTACACAGAAGCTACAAATACTTACCCAACGGTATGCTATCTAGGTCTGTGTAAAACAACAGCAAGGAGGAAACAAAAGCAACACTCCAATCAAAACCAATCCATTTGCAGAATGGGAAATAAAGAGCCCTATGCTACATTAGGAACAGATTATCGCTACCAGAACTAGAAGAATAGATGCCACAGCATACACACAACAGGAGTACACCTATCATTCTCAACTGAGAATTGAGGTACTGAGAATGCTATTGGTCCGATTTGTTAAATGCCTGATTTTGTGGGTAAGTTATCTGGATTCAAGCTCTAGCAGTGATTAACTGTGTAGTTTCCTAGATTTCACTGATATGGAATATGGTATTTCTAAAAACAACTCTTTGCATGCACACACCTTGAGTAAGGTCTTATGAGATAATATAAATACAGCATCTATTCATAACACACTTTGAGACACACTTACTATAACGTGCATCGTTAGCACCCTAGCATGCAGTCTAATTCCATTTTGTAAAAGGCTGAAATTACCTTGCAAAGCATGGCCCAAAAGAGCATCAAGTTCAGGATTTAATTCTGCCTTCTCTTTCAGCATATGAAATAGCAGCTGGTTTTGGGTAGCGCTAGTAATTTCTGTTTGTTTAAGGCGTCCTTCAAGAACTTTAATCTGAGCCTCCTTTTGAGCTGCTTGGAGACCCTATTGAAAATGTAGAAAGGTTTTTATCATCTCCTTAAAATAAATGTATTAATGCACAGCCATAAATGAATAAAGACAGACTCTACAAACTCTTTTTTAATTTTTATGGCTGCCATCCTAAAAGCCCATGAACATTTTGCTATATATGAAATTTATAACATTAAGTGTGACAAAAATTATAACATTCTGCATTTGTCTCAGAATGCCTAACTAACCTGACAACATACTTTGCAAAAATCAAACAGGGTTTCAAAAATTAGAAAAATTTTCAGTCAACAGTGAGGAAAAATCACCTATACTCGTGCAATGTTCATGAAAAGTTAATGTCTTACTTGTGTAATTTCTCAAACACACAAGGAAAAAAGCTATGCAAATGTGGAATAAAGTCTTAATGTGCAGAATTCAATGTCCTAGTAGGAAAAGGTTCTCCTGTTGACATGAAACCTTTATGGACAACATGAAATAAAATGAAATAAAAATATTTTAGGAGAATGCATGCAAATTAAAACCACATTAGGAGAAGAACTGGCCTAACATATTATATATTCTTTTATTCTCCTTTATTTGAAAGAACTTTGCATTAGTTTGTTGATTACACATTTTTTTTCTGGCTATTCACCACTGACTCCTGCCTTTGGTCAGTTCTCTTGCTTGTTTGGGGATTTTGCAGAAGGCAGCAACAGTGCTCCACAGCTGCTGTTACTTCTGCAAAAACCCAGAGAGAAGTTAAGAGAAAACTTCTCTCCATTCCACCAAAAAGCCCCCATGCAAGAATGAACAAGTGGTTTCTTTCCACAAGCTGGGTTTTTGTATGCATTGGCAGTTCTGCTGGTCCTTCCAACACAAGCTCACTGTTTCAGAAGACCCTGCTGTTTCTCCAGAGAGGAAAAGCATGGCCGCTCCAGTTACACTGGGATTTTCCAAGAATAAGCACAGTAGTGAGCTGCTGCTGCTGCTGCTGCTCCTCCTCCTCTTGCCAATCTGAACTGGCCTCAATACCACTGAAAATCTTTACAAAGAACTGCTCCCCTGTGATTAGGTCACCTATGACAGAACTAGTTGGCATTTACTTGTTTCCTTCTTCAACCCAATGTGCAGAGTACAAAACATATTTCTGTGGGTGGATATATGCTGGGTAGAACTGTATACCAGTACAGTATATGATCTTACACATTTGAGAAAATTAAGCACACCATCCAGTCATTAGTCTGTAAACATGCAGCAGTAATCCAGCAGAAGACTCCATAGGTTTCTCTATGTGTTACCTTATTAATGCCCATTGTAAGGAAATGGTCAAGTAAATATCGAGCTTCTGTTAGTGTACAGGCATTGATCACTGCAGTGACATCTAAAGTCTCTCCTTCCTCCTGCATAAACAAGACAGCAGCAGTTGTTACGCAGAAACATGGGCTTCAGGTGAGCTATTTGAATTGTTCTGAATTAGAAACCTTTCATATTAAAATTGAATCCTATTATGTCTGGCATTACCAGAAAAGGAAAAAGGTAAACAGAACACCCTTTAAAATATTTAAGTTTTCGACTTAAACATAATACTGTTGCAAATTCTCAGAGGAAGACATACCTTTGCTTCTTCCATCTGCATGATATTTGCCTGGCAGTCAGAAATACTGTCATTAATGTAGTCTATATTTGCACTCAATGACTCCATCTCTTCATTAATATTGTGGATGCTTTTATCTGCATCTGGTCCACTTTCTTTGATCATTCTCTCCCTCCTTTTGGAAAGCTTCTCTTTCCTTTTGGTAAGTTCTTCACGTTGCTGTAATTAAAAATGTATGTAAAACACAAGTTAGGAAGTACAGCTGTCACAATGTTTGTGGGAGAAGATAAAATTGTATAGCACCTCTGACATTTAATGGCTAGTCTGTGTAGCATTACAGGCTGTTTCATGCATACATGCACATTATGTAGGCCCAGTTCTATTATACTGATTGTAGCCCCTGAACTCAGAGGTGCATGGTCATGATAGACAGGAGGAACAGAGATAATCTTTGCCTCCTTGTCCTCCCCTCCCACCCATCACCCACCTGCATTTTCACTCAACTCGTTTTTCACTGGCTAGTCAAGCGACAGTGCTCCAAAGGAAAGCAGAAAGGGCTTGTAATAGGGCCTCTCCAGTCTCCTTTCCTTCCCACTCAGTGAACTTCCCCTATTTATCTCTCTCCAAGGTTGTGCACCTGACCTTGCAGAGGCAGCCAGCATGACTCTTTGCATGGGAGATGCAAGGGGAAGCAGGTTGGAGTGCTGAGGTAAGAAGCACTGTCCAGGTCTGAGGAAGCATTGTCCTCCAACCTTGCAGCTGGGAATGTGAAACTGTCTAGAAATCTCAGGCTTTGTCTAGGAGCCATGAGAACCCTCCCTTAATTACTGTACATGTTATGACCAGGAACTGAATGTATAAACTGATCCCACTGGAAAATGTGCAAATGGAATTAATACCAAAGTTCTTTCTATCATGTTGTTTTTGTTAGGACCTGTGATGATTTAAAGTATAATGAGACAAGGTTTCTTTAAATGCGGTTAAGTTTCAGAAGAACAAGAGGGGAAGGAGGGTGAGTGAGTGAGGGGATTGGTTGGGGGCTGAGAGCGTGCAGGCAGAGCTTGGAAGGGTGCAAGAAGACAGAAATATATACTGCTACTCTGTTGTGCTTGGTCACAGTCTGCAGAATCTGAGGAGGCAGCCTTCTCATCAGAACCTCAGGGAGTGCCGCTAAAGGCATTTCAGACCCAAAAGGGAAGGGAGTAGAAAACTTGGAGGCTGTATTAGTAACTAGAGAGAGTCAAAACCCAATGTTGTCCATTATTAGAAGGGTGTGAGATACAGAAGCTGACAGGAACCTGAGTGCAGAAGGGAAAAATTAAACTGAGATAGATAAAATAACTGGTCAAAGTATATTCAAGAGAGAAAAGAAGATAAGTGTGTGAGGAGTGTTTGTGAAGGGAAACAGTGAGATTACCTCCATCAAAAGTTATTAGTTTACACAGTTTTATTTACTAAGGAAATGAGTTATTGAACATCTTGAAACCAATACGCTTCTTGTACAAATAGTTTTATGTTGCTCATTGTTAACCCAGAGTCATAGGCTGTTTGATTATCAGTGTCTCACCCTCAGAACCACATAATCCAATGAAGGAGCCTTATGGCTTGGACACAATTCCATGGGAGAAGTTAATTAATAAGATCGAAATTAAATTCCTAGATACCCAAAAGAAAGAGAGGGAGAAAGAGGCAGTTAAAGATACTCCATGTCCAAACAAATTAGAGCAGCGTACTCAAGATAGGACCCATTCAAAAATGCCAACCAGTACATCATATAGTTCCATAACAAATGTGCCTGTACAGTCCAGACCTAAGGCTCACACCCTCCACAAAATGCAAAAGTGTCATTCTCTGAAATTTTGCAAATTTTTAAACAGACGCCTGTAAAAATGCCTCACCTTAAGTAGTCTATTCATATCAGTCTCCATATTGGATATAGTCATTTTCTGCATAATGATCTCTGTAACTCTACGTTCCAGTAACTGCCACTTCATTCTGGCTCCCTTTGAGGTATAAACCCTTGCAGTCATTGCTTTTCTCTGATACTTACTCCTGTAAGAAAGTCATAGGTTAACATTGTTCAAATACCATAGTATAAACTTTTTTTTTTACTTTCACTGCTGATAAGAGACAAACACTTTTAATAACTGACATATTAAGTGGTTGGAAGTAGTAGTTATTTTCAGAGAATCTGGTACCTTCTTCCAGATTTCTGTTCAGTACTATTGCAAACATTTCCCTAGTGTTTTTGGTTTTGTTTTGCTTTTTGTTTGATTAAAATATATTAAACAACATCTTACCCCAAATTTGGACCATTTATCCTTAGCTATGCTAACAACCACATAGCTTCCATTAATACCTTCAAATCTGAGCTCTGGCGAACATATTTACAACAGAATTGGAGAATTCTCAAAAACTAAGAATTCTGTCATTCAGAGTTTCCCTGTTCCTACTTATACCCAACTACAAATCGTACAGATGTTGCTTCTTTAACTTTTATGGAAGAGAGCTAGAATGAATGTAAATATCAGCAATTTAAATATAGTGGTATTGTTAAGAGATGACAAAATTCAATGTGGATTCCACTATACAAGTCATGGATTCATTTTCCTGAACTATATGGCTGCTGATTCTTTCAGTACAGTCCTTAACCCTAACCTTTAACCTCATCAAAGGGTCAAGTGAGATTTGGGGCTGCTCATATTCAAATTCCTATTTCTCCCAAAAGCACATATTTATGCAAAGTGCTATATTAGGACACTCCTCAATAGCACTCACAAAGAGAAAGGCCCAAGGCTAACAGCAAGGTGGTTGAAAAACTGTTGTATCAGAATTGTGCATTCTAGCAAGATGAGAAAAGGAAGCCCTTGAAGCAGCAGAAGAGCAAGGTGGCAGAAGGAATGGCTATGGTTCAATAGGAAAAACATGGGCAATGCACGCAGAGGATTGCAGGTTCAACTTCCAGGTATCTCCAGGCAGGAATGGGAAAGACCCATGTTTGAATGGGTCTGCTACTAGTAGCTAAGAGCTACTCCTAGTCATAGTAGACTGAAGGTAGATAATATTCAGCCTTGCACTTTACTGTTGTTGCACTGCAATTTCCATCAGTCCTGGCTAGCACAGACAATGAAAAGAGATGATGGGAGCTGCAGTCAAACAAGATCTGGAGACCTGAAACTGCCCCCCCCCCCCCGCCCCCATCATAGACTGTACTGAGCTAGATGAATTATGGCAGCTTCAGATATTCTTAAGAATCTGGGGGAGGCTTCTCCTACCATGCTGTGCTGAATGTCTGCTAGGCTGCATTTACAATAACAACAGATTACTCAGTGTTTGCTTCCTATTACCTGGTCCCATTGGTTGTGGCCGCTGGTAATGCTTGGACCCTTGCTACAGGTATTTTCATCCTCTGTTGTGATACTGCTCGTGACCCTTCATTATCTACTGATGATACACTAGAAGTTTGTTCTTGACTGGAGTGCTCAGGGAGACTTAGCTTCCGACTTGCCCTGCCAGCCACTTTATCAGACATTGGCCTTGCTTGACGACGAAGCGCTGTAACCTAAAGTAGTGGGATAACAATGTCTAATGCAGATGCATTTTGCTTACAATTTAGAATGCTTTAATAAAATAATTTACAAATATACTGCAACACTGAGATAATCTTGTACCTCCTCTGTTCTACGGCGCAGAATAACTTCCTGATTCCTCTTCTGAGCCTCTAGAAGTTTTAGCTGGTGCTGTAAAGAAGAGTCATCAATAAATCAAGAGCTACAATTCTCTTGGTAACATCAGACACATAATTACCAACTGATCAAACCAAAAAAAGATGCTAAGAATTTTGCAAATCTGATCTTAGCATGAAAACATTATACATTGTGTTCTTCGCCAAATGTTTCTGGCATGTGTTTTAAAATACAGACATTTGCTCTTTTTGACTAGCTGTCCTATACTTCTGCATACTTGTTGCCTAACTTGGACCTTGTTTGAACAGTCAGAAAATCTTCACTGTCATCCCCTACGGATGATTAATTCTGAACCAAGACACTCCTCAGCTCCTAACAGCTTTCCCCAAGGAATAAGTTTAAAAGTTGCTCTGTCACTTTTTTATCTTACGCAGTCTGGTTTCATTTCAATTCAAGTTTAACCCACACTTACGTTTAGACTATGCTAATACAACAGATATGATCTGTCCATGCTCTCAGCTATTAATTACCTCTCGCTTTCGCTGTTCTTTTTTAAGCTGTGCAATCTCTCTGTTCCTTCTGGATTCATTCATTCTGGCTTTCTCTTGCTCTTCTTTCATTTGCTTCATCAGACGAACCTGAATAAAGGTTATTCAACAACCTTTTAAAAATTATGTCCTGTAATATTCACACAAACACACCCTGTACTAGCTTTCTTCCTCAGCACTGCTACAAGGCAGATGACCATCACTTCCTCACAGCAACCACTTCCCTAGCATCGCTTAATTTGGAGCTGAGAAGCAGCCCTGTGTTCTTACAAAATTTCAGATCCCCACACTTAGCAGGAGTAATTTCAGACAGCTGTTTGTCAAATGGTCCCTTTCTGCTGTGGGTGAACCACTATCCAAAAGCTGTGTATAAGCTCTGAAAACACCATACATTTACACATGAGAAATACATGGTAGTAAGGCAGTTTTAAAGAAGTCTTCTCACCACATGAGTGAACGTTTATGGATAATCCGCTCTTCCAAACAATTGTTTCCCAGAGTAAGTTTCCAGTCAGTAAACAGTTCTCTGTATTCACAGTAGGTCAGTTCACATTTAATGATAAGCCAACAGTTCAGAATTCTGGCTTACTGGGGAAAGCAAACAGGTGGCTGTTCACTTTGGCACCTTCTGCCAGGAGGAGCAGCTAAGCAAATCTAGGACCCTGCATCCATGCTTTGTTAAGCACTTTGCCTGAACCCAGATCTTTGCCAGAACCCCATAGTATTCTACTGGCCAGTAAACTGCACATTTTACAGATGGAAATTTACAGAATGACGGGGGATGTAGTTCATCTTCCATGTAGAATTTGTTACATTGAACAGTGCATCTTGAAATAACAAAACAATAAACCTTTGTTTTCTTCATCTCTGCCACATCCTGCTGCAATTTCTTCAGTTGCTTTTCATACTGAGATTGGTTTTTAAGTAATCGTGCATGCTCTTTCTGAGCAGCCTGTAGTCTCTGCAGTTCTTTATTCATAGACTGGAGCTTCTTTTCATACTCTGCTTTAATCTTTTTTGCCTTTTCTTCTGAGCAGGATTCTACTGAACCTAAATGACAGCAATGATTTTTTCAGTCTGTGGATCATGTATAGATAAGCTCAGTGCTAATGTCTAACATCAGGATTTTATTTGCACATCACCTTTCAGTTTTTGCTAGCACTCTCATTTGCACAAATGAGAGGGCACAAAAAATGGGATGGGCAGAAATCAATTGTTAAGATCTGTGAGTCTAGAATACCATCCTTCCTATGAGTGGCTCATACTGGTTACAAGGAGGTTCTCATGTTATCCATTACAACGAATATGAGCAACCCCCATTCTACAGGATGTCCAACACAAGAAAACTAGAACATTCTCCTTACCCAAGTTCTGAAGCACCTGGTCTCTTTCAAGCTGGGTATCTCGAATCTTATGCTGCAGCATCATTAGCTTCTCTTCATATTGCCTTTTCAAGGTCTGAAGTCTTCGTTGGCTGTTCTCCAGTTCATCTATCAGCTTCTGTTTTATAGCAATTTCACAGGTGATATTTGCTAAATCTGCCTGATAATTTGCTGCAAGTTAAGAAAATCAACAGAAAGAGTTTAACATATTGCAGTAATAAGCTTCTATAGCTTCAAAAGTATATACAACTCTAAGAGCACCCCATGCAAAATTTTTCATTTAAGCAAACTATAATACTACAGATAGATTCAAAAGCTAACTGCATAATCCCAATACAAAAAATCAGCATAACTATTAGAATTTGAAGAGAAAGCCCCAGGCATATTATCTTCACCAATACGTGACATCTATTGGTTGTTCTTCCTCCAATCACATTCTATTAAAGTGTTAGAACAAACTGACTCATCAGCAAACTTCACAGGCAATGCATTTTCATACCACTACAGGGCAAGCTGAACTAAAGGACATATTTAAGTGGATCCAGAACACCTTTGAACCTGGAGTGTATCCACTACAAATACAGCAAACAGATTCCTATATAAAACCTTTTTAAATAGAAAAACGCCATTGTAAAACTGAAAGCACATTCTAACCAGTGTTATTTAACCTTTTCCTAATATGAATGCCAAAACTGAGTTGAGGATCACCTTGAAAACCACTGAGGACAAACAGCTTTCCAAAACAAGAGATACATTACATGAAAAGACTCCTTAATATATCTTCTCACAGGATGTTTGCAACTTAAAAGACTCCTGTTGCACCATGATCACATTCATGAAATAGCTGCTAACTGTAACCCTAAGTCTGCTCATCTCTACCCAAAGATGCCCATGTAAGTATTTGAAAAATATGATGATAGGCTGGTTTGCACAATCAAGGAGACCACTGTGGTATCTAGCCACAGTAGCTTGTGGCATGTGTAGGCAGCCATTTTGAACATGCAAGTTGTGGTTTGTCATGTGACCCAAACAAGGTGTGTTTCTGGTCTTTAACAAACAATCCACAACCCTAACATGTTCATGGGTTCCGGATGCTTTGTTAGCAAGCCAACAACTCGTGCTTGTTGGGTTGGGACATCACAATAAGCCAGAGTTGCTGCTTGAATATTCAAAAGTCACTTGGCATGTGACACAATTATAGTTAAAGAAACTATAGTGGGCTGTAGTGATCATATGAACCCAGTCAATAAGATCTGAGGTGGAGGTCCTTCTCTGGGAGCCTTGAAGGAGATTAGGCGGCTGGTTACCTGGAGAAGGGGCTTTTCTTTGGTGGTGCCCCAATTATGGAATATGTTCCCCAGAGAGGTTCACCTGGCACCAACACTTTATTCTTTGCAGTGCCAGGCAAAAACCTTTTTATTTTCCCATTACTTTAATATTTAATTGGTTTTAAGGTAGATTTTATTTATTGGAATTGGATGCTATGCTTTTTCTTCTTTTGTTTTGTCCTGCCTTTATTGTAAAACCCTCCCAAGATGCTTGTAGAGGACTGTATATAAAATCTTTTAATAAATAAATAATAGATAGATGATAGTTCACAGAAAATGTTAAAAACTTGTTACCTTTTTCATCAGAATCAGAATCTGATTCATCTGAGCTTTCAACAACTTCCATGTCATCATCTTCATCTTCTTCATCTTCATCATCTTCATGCTCACTAAGCTCCTGACCTTCTTCCTAGAACAATAAAAGCAGAGAAGAAAAAACTGGAACTCCTTCACAGGTTCCTTGCTTGAAAGACAGAATTTTAATTTACACAGTTCATAAAGAAACATTTTTATTCTTCTGATATGGACAGCCTTTAAGCTTTAAATAAAATTATGAAGAAAGAAACTATGGTGAAATTACATTTATTTTTCTATTACCAACATTTACTGATGCATATTTTGTCTATTCCTCACTTGTGCTAGTTGTTAAACCTTGTAATTTCAAACAACCAGGCAAGAATATGAGTGAAACCTTAGATCAGAAGTGCAGAACTGCCCAAATGTAACCCTCTTGGGTCTAAATCTGGCATACTCTTTTCCCATAACCAGCAAACATTTGGTTTTCTGCCTTTTGTGTAGGATTTTCCCCTTTCCAAAAATCTGAAATCTTTTCATAAGACTTAGTTACAGTCAGTAAGAGGTTTAAGTTCAAATATGCTGGTATTTTTGGCCCTGACTCTTCTAACTTTACCTTACCCCTTCTGCCTTAAATGATGCTCACCCGCTACAGCACCTGAGAGGTTCCCCAAAATGGTGTTTAGGCTGAAAGAGGTTCAACATCCATGCCACAGACAATGCACGTAATGACCAAATGTATTAATACAGCTTACTTACAGCTTCTAATTCATGATTCTCTCTTTCAGAAATGCCCTTTTCATCTTTCTTCTCCTGTTCATTATCTGTGATCTCCTCTTT
>NW_025335409.1:7176307-7191183 GCF_004798865.1 Varanus komodoensis
AAAGAGGAGATGTCATAGCATTCAAAGTTTGGGTTATTCTATTCACACTGCTTTCTGCAAGATCAATAGTTAGGAAATAGTAAGGAAAGTCATAAATATCCCCAAAATTTCCCCCAACCCCATGCATAAAACTGCATTCTAGAGATTCAGAAGCAAAGTGAAAGGTTAGGGTGGTGACCCACAAACGGCAGAAGGGACTGCATTAAAGAGCTTCTATAAAGACCCAAGTGGACCCATCAGAAATGCTCTAGTCTAGAGAACTATATAGCATTTCTGTTCACATCAAGCCAGAGCAGCTTAAAGATAAGCTGGGGGTAAAGACAAGCTGGACTCGCAGAAGCCACTTTGAAAAAGAGTTATCAAAAGTCATAGACCTGCACATAAAATACTTATGTATCATCCACAGAAAAGCTTCTTTAAGGAGCAGGAGGAAAGATGCCAAGAAAACCTTAACCTTTAGATCCTAATCATTTCCTCCTTTGCCATAAAGACATGTCAATGACTTTTGTAGAGGAACTACTGAGAAACATAACAATAGGACATTGAGAAATATAGGCATAAGCAGTGCAATAAAATCCTAGGCAGAAGTGAATGGGCTGAATCCCAAGAACGTGTGCTTGGGATTGCATCTTCATTCCTGCATGAGCAACTCCTGTACTATTTATGGGTTGTTCCAAAAATTGACCCAGATACAGTGGCTAGTGCATGCATGTGGCTCTTAGATGAACTGCCTATGCAATGGGGCTTGAAAAATGTGAAGAAGAATAAAATTTTAAGATTCTTATATTTAAAATTTGTTTAATGTTTTAATTGGACATTTCCAAGTCAGTTTTACCCATCATTTTAATAATGGGGGTGCAGTGGGGAAAGAAAAATGTCAACATAAATTTATCAGGCCGGCCTAAGGTCACAAGACAAATGTCAAACAGAAATAAGTGTCAAGTACACTTATAGAAATGATTCATAATAATTGTAAATATGCTACAAACCAAGAACAGGAACAAAGGGCAGCACGTTCTAGAGGTGCCTCTTGAATAAGACAAAAAGTTTACAACATTCACTGAGCTGAAGTAATCTACACAGAAAGCAAATAAAGTGGCAGAGGCTCAGCAGCTACTCAAATTTTCCAACTCCATGTAAGGGTTATTACTCCCTTGGTTTAGGATCCACTCCGTCTATTCCAAAAAGGACTGCTTTTGGTGATACAGGGGAAGAGAAGATGAAACCTAAACACTTTCCAAATGTAGTGTTTGGATCCTCTGAATATAAAATCATAATAAGGATGCAGTTACATGCAAGAATGCAGCTACACCATATAATTATTGCTAGCGCAAAAAGACTGCAAATATTTAGGCTAGTAAAAGGTAGTATTTTTTCAATAGGTTGAGTTCCTACACAAATTGCTTTAGGTCAGTTTCCATGTGTCCATCAGTCATAAATCCAGGAAGTTACTTTCCTGCTACAGCTAGCAGGGAATATCATGGCTCTAAAATTTATAGCCTCAAAAGTAAAACGGGTGTTTTGATTCCAGATCTAGGATGGCTTGTGCCCCTATATTTTGTTACTGACCACCCAATATTCTGCACCTCACTTCCTTCCATTGTCCTATTTCATCTTATCATTCTCAAAACATGGATGATCATACAAGTGATCAGTACAGAATTCAGTTCTTCCCGTCACCGAGGAATCCCCAATTAATTACAGAACTACTTATTAGTCCAAAAGTATAAGTACTATATACTTATTATATTTCCATCTATTTTGTCAACAGTTACTCTAGCCAATGAAGCAATACAGCATATCCTGAAAATGTCTCATACTGTCTCCTATTTAGGCTTAAGTACGTGGAACAGATAACAAATATTCAACCTTCACGCATCTCATCTTTGGCCACCAAAACCAAAGAGCCTAGCATATCCAGCATATCAAAATATAGAGAGATGTTTAAACTGCAAAGGTGGCTTTTAAGTTCCAATCTGCAAATGAAGGCTAATTATGATTGAGGTTCACTGTACTTGAAGATGTAATTAAGCAACAAGTCCCTGGACACAGATAATAAATAAATGTAATTTATTTACCTTTCTTCCAAAAGCAATGGCACATGAATGTGGTGAAGGTTTTGTAATGTTATGCTCAGTAAAACAGTTTAAGATAAGTTTACTAATCAACTCCACACATAGTCTGGAGTTGTTATTGTCTATGGATTGTTTTTATTGCTTTTACTCAGTTTTAATGTTGTAAGCTGTCCTGAGATGTTGTCGTAAAGGACAGCATATAAATGTTTTAAATAAATAGTCTACTAACCTTTTCATGGAGCAATGTCTACAAATGAGGCATTTCTGTTTTAATTTGTTTGGGATTGCAAAGTTGTCATAAAATTAATGTTGGAAGCCTTTAAATCTTCCAAGCATGAGGAAGTAACAGAAGAAACTTCATCACCTGTATATGTTAAATAAGTTCATACTATATATTTGAAATTGTGAGGGTATAAAACATTTCAAAGGCTTGGTGAAAAATGGAAGTACTTTGGAGAATTCAGAAATGCCAAATAAAGTACTGTTCAAAGAAATAATTTCCCTCTGTTTTACTTTTATTGTAGACATGGTTTCTTTAAAACAAGTTATATCTTTCAGTTATATTTATATTTACTCATTGAATTTTATAAGTATTTATAATTCATTTATATTTATTAGTATATTTTGCCAGTAAATTTCAGTCAGGTTATGTAAAACTTTAAAGTATTTGTGCAGGTCTTTGAGTTCTATGTGCTTGTGAAGCATCTATACCAGTCATGGAGAACCTTTTAGAGGCCGAGTGCCCAAACTGCAACTCAGAACCCACTTATTTATCACAAAGTGCCAACACTGCAATAAAACCTGAATTTGGTGACCACCAGCACAAGGGGGCAACGTTCCACTTACCACCAGCTTTTGACCGGCCCTGAAAAAGGTATCTGCATGTATTTCCTACCTGAGTGTATTTCCTACCTTTCCTACCTTCTGCTAAAATCACATTCGAAGAAAATCCCTGGCAGCTCACTGACCAGCCATGCAAAAGCTCGGGGAGTCAGGGCTAATGAGTGATGCTGTTGCCTGGCACCCTTAATCTTTCTGAATATGCGCATGGCTGCTGGGGCAATTGCTTGCCAACAGAGAGGGCTCTGCTTGCCCCTTTGGCCATGTGTGCCATAGGTTTGCCATCACTGATCTATACTATAGTCCTTAGGCTGGAATCTTCTATCTATGCATCCAACTGAAATCATGGAAAAACAATGCTTTTGTTCACTGTACTTTATATCTAGAATAACAGATGCATCCTTGTCTTAAATTAGTTCTAATCAAAATCACATTCCCATCAACAACACAACTGTGGGATTTGGCTTGTACACATGAACTTTTGTGGATACTTCAGTGTGCTAATTCTGGTCCTACAATCTCCACAAACAACAAAACATGCTTGCCACTTATTTCTTGCAGAGTTCCTAAAGCTTTAATAGTTGCATGACAGGCAGGAACTCAACATGAATGAACTGATGTTTCACATGGTAGGCAATACCATGACACACAGGAGCAAGCTGTTAAATAATCGAACAGAGTACCCTCTTTTTATAGGTTTCTTCCTGCATTTCCAATTTATTACAAAACTAGCAGTAAACTCTTGTGCACGAAACAAAAAATGGGAACAAAGAACAGCAGCCTAAGTGCAATTTCTAATGCATATCCTACTCCATTCTGGAAGGTCCTCGAGTCCTCACGAGGAGATTTTGGGAGGAGGCAGGGGACTATAAGGAGGAAGAGAAAATGGGAAAGCTCATATTACACTGGATCTGAACCAATGCCTGTATTATATATGCAGTTGGAGGCTCCTATGGAAACACATCTTCAAATTAGGTAAGTAAAGAAAAGGTTAAGTTCAAACTTAACTCCCTGAATTGAGACCAGAGAGAAAAAGATCACTTTAGATATAGTCAGAATTACTTGATTACATCAAGATTATGTTTTGGTCTTGACAGCACTTTTAAATTTACACCCAGCCCCTTTAAACTGCTCTGGTTAGGCTCAAACCCAGATGTTTGCATCAAAGCTTAATTTGGTGCTTTTCCCTTTTAGAAGGGGAATGTGTGTAACAATTGAAAGAAATAGATATATCTACAGGTATAGATATGTATCACATGATGAAACTTGTTGTAGAACAATTTGTTTACATGTGGCCAAATTTTAATTTTTGTTTTTCAAGGACAGTTTAATTAAAAACCTGGGAAACATTCCAACCTTCTTTCTTCCTGAGTGCTTTCCTCAAGTTTCTGCAGCCTTCAAAAGCACGAAGTATTGGAAGGCCAAGCCAATGAAGGACAAACCAGACAGTGAAAAGCAAGGGCAACAAGAAGGTAAAAAAAAAAAAAGATGACATATGAGCTTGTGGATTTCTCTCCCTCTTTTTAAAGAAAACACTGTCAAAAGATCATAAATAGTAAAAGGCAGTACATTCTTTGTAGCTGGAGAATCAACACAAAACAAAGGGTTGTGGCATACCGGGAAGATTTCCTCCCCAGGAACCATTTAAACTAATGGCAGCTGCTCTGGAAGGTGTCTCAGTGTTGCTGTGTCTCTGGAACTGACAAATCTACTAATTTCGGTTTCTCTCCATTTCTCTTTTTTTCAATTTTAACTTCCATCTGACCAATACTACTTTGTGATTTATTAAAGTCTGCATAAAAAACTGTACATATTTTCGTGCTAATATCTCCTGATAGACATCTCTGTATGAGATTGTCTTATATATTCATTTTTGTGAACAATTTTCCCTAATATAATCTATTTGGTATGTTCTTTTCCGTAATAGGCACATTTTTGCCCACTCATCCTTACTTTTTTAAAATTGAGTAACTATTCCACAAAATTCAGAGAAGTATAAACTATGTTTCAGTTTGCATGCTGGTTAGGAAGTTCAAATTAGGTAGATTTGTATTAAAATAAGAACCTAACAAAATTTCCTTTTCTCCCCAGCCAGCCATATATTTTCAAGGTGAAGAAGCCAGATGATGACCATTCAGTTTTAACAAAATATCAATGCTGGCTTCTCCCTATCACTGGACTGTTTAGATATAATACCAAATTGCAGTTTAATATTATAAATCATTAATGTTTAATATTATATTAATATTTAATATTAATAAATGTAATTACAGTCTTGTACACTCTCACATCCTCTAACACAGCCACAAGGAATGCATAAGCTTTCATTCCCACTTTGATAAATTATAGCTTACTTTATCATCTGAACCCTGACAGAAATTTAACCATGGTTGGAGGAAACAGGCCAACTTCAGCAATAGTTTATGAAGTTAATTTGTTTCACTTGCAGTGGTTCATGCTAACCACAGTTTAGGGTTCAGCTAAATGATGGCTAATCTAAAACAGAAGCACAACTTTCCAATCTCATTCTTATGGATGTGCAAAAGAGAAGAAGGAATGAAAGTCCCTGCAAGCCTAGGGGAAGGATGGTTTCCTTCCCATAATATTAAACTATGGCTTAGTGTAACATCTAAACACACTTTTCCCCTTATCTCCACAGAGTGGTCTAAAAGCTAAAAGTTCTACTGTTAAAACTAAGAATGTCTTGCTTAGGAACAAGATGTTCTGAGCTCCTTGAAGAAAAACAAGATAGATAAATGATTGATAGGTAGGTAGGTAGGTATTACATACTGTAAAAAGGGTCTGTGTTTTTTAATTTTGGTCATATGTTTGTTTATAATTTTTAATGATTTAAAGGTTAGGTGTTTCCTTTCAGTTCTCTGTAAGAAATCTCGATAGAATAGCTTACACATTTTCCATTTCAGAAATGTTAGCCTTAAACCTTATTAATAAGTACACATGGCTGCCAGGTTAAAAGGGCAAAATAAATACTAAAATGCCTTATTGGCCAAGGATGGAGATGACAACCTGCAGAGATTTTTAAAATACCTTTAAAAAGCCTTATTTCATATTAAAAATGTGAAAACTCTGAATCTATATTTTTGTAATATTAGAGTAAAACTATAGAATTCAATGTATAAGAATTATTGTTTGTTAGAAAACAAAAACAAAAAGCACACTTCAGATGCAATAAAAAGAAGGAAACACCCATGCCTATGCTTAATGAGAATTGCACAGAAGTAGCAGACAGACATGTGCATTATTTTTGTCAAAGTTTGAGGCCACGGAAATTAATATTATATGGCACTGAACCAACTGAGGATAGTAATTAATGGAAAATGTAGTAACCAAAGACAATGCTACAGATCTTAAACATAAGAATTTGAATTAGCCAAGTAAGGGTGAAGTTCCTTCTGAACTATCTTAACAGGTCCATTAAATACTACAGATTTGGACAACATTTTATCCTATAATGAAAGTGCTTATTTTATGATAGATGGCATCAACTATCCAGTTCTCCAGACTGGCTTTTTTGCTTGTGATTTTGAGGAACTGTCTATAATAGTCAACTTTATTTTTAAAAAGGAGTGCAAATAATTCAGAAACATGGGTCTAACCTCTGTACTGCTCAGTGAATATTCCCATACCTATGCCCTTCATCACACTACTTCTGAGGCTTGTCTGTCCACCTTTGCCAAAATAAAATTACCAACTGGCATTATGTCACCTTCTACATATACAGCACTAATAATTATACACATAGGAAAATATTTCAGGGGAAGATAGAAAGGCCATCTTTCTGCCCATTCTCCTCTTAAATCTGTAGCCTCATTTCTGGACCCAGATAGAAATAATATGCAATTATTGCTTAGATGCAAGTAAATAATTGTGTCTTCCTGTCTTCATCTCAACTCCACCCTGTTACAAGAGTCTATTATTTATTTATTTATTCAATATATTTATATCCTACATTTCTCCCATTGTGGAACTCAAGGTGGTGACAGGTGGTTTCCGAGTCATCTCCCCTCCAAGCTCAGGCCAGTTCGTCCTGCTTAGCTTCAACTTGATGGATGCTTTATGTTCCTTGAGAGTATTACTAGGTTTTGTATTACTTAAATATGCATTCTATTTTACTTAAATTTATTATGGATTTTTACACACACATGCACACACACTCCAGACAAGAATGTTCGTTTTCTGGGATGAAGAATGCTTCCTCACAACCTACTGCTCTGATCCGAACAAGCTGAATCACTAGATTTAACAGCATCCTAGTATGACAAACAAATTGGGAATGCAAGTGGGATGGTCCAGAAAGTGCCTAAAATATTATCTCAAACATCAATCAGAGCTAAATTATGGCATAGTTTGGCCTTTCCCTTTCCTTTCAACTCTGTCAAGGCAGCTTTCATTTTAGGCTGCTATTTCCACACACCTGCCTTTTAAATTAAACACATTCATGTGGACCAGTAGGAAATCTCAACTGTAAAATAAATTAAGACAGCTAAACAGAAACAAAAATGCAAGGGTGTAATAAGCAATATAGCATGGCAGGCAAAAGATATATATGAAGAAAGCAAAAGAAGCCATTCTAAGCATGATGAAAAAAATCCTTTAACAGCTACTAAATTTTCCAGGCCAAGTAATTACCCTGTGCGTTGGTATCTTCTAACTAACATTCAAAGATGAGATGCTCACATGCTATTTTTTCTTAAAACAGGTTCAAGAGTCACATTTCAAAATAGTTCAACATTACCTTCCAAATAAAAATGTATCTATGATTCATTATTTTGCTTATTGTAATGTGTTTGCAGGATTCATGTATCATGATACAAATTACAACTCTCTAGTTAGAACAGACAGTATTCTATGCAAATACAGTTTTAAGTGGTACCTCTTCTTCTTCTTCTTCTCTTTTTTCTTCAGTTTTTCTAAGTCTTTTTTAGCTAGATCAATTATTTCAACTGTCTCTTTATCAGAGCCAAGCATTGAAGCAGAAAATGCTGAGGGGCCACTAAAAAATGTTCCTCTTGTTGAAGCTCTAGACAAGTTGCGCCGAAGATTTTCATTCACTGATTCACTTTCCAGTAGTTTTGCTCTAGACACCAAGATTTATTGAAAACAGAACAGAAATTTTTAAATGCATGTTTTTGATAACTATTTTATAACAAAATATTTAAAGTTTCTAGCCAACTGCTGTACATGAATATATTAGTGAAAATTAACTAAAATGGGTTCCCAGGATGGCATAGGTATGCAGATATCAAAGTAACTGTACTGCAGTGAATTATTATCATGGTTGTTTTATCAACCCGGAGGGATTTTGCCTCTTACCATAATTCTGATGTATTTCAGCAAAACTTAAGCTCACTGGGCAAGAATATTTATTAGCTATTGAGAGTGTTCAGTAAGGGAAATTGTATATGCACATGCATATGATTTAGACACAGCACTAAACTATGGGCTCACCAATCTCCTTTAAGATATAATTATGAGAAGATGAGAAACTATGGCTTCTTTTGCAGTTTAGCAGTTAAATCTGTAACCCAAACTATTGTTCGTTCTAACTGTGGCTAATCGGAATCAGCTAACTCGTAAACCACAGTTAGCTTTTTTCCAATAAATTACAATTAAGAGTAACAACCGTGCATCTGTTTTGGACATAATGTTAAACTGCAGTCATGTTCACACACACGTATACACAGTTCCAAGGCACCTTCCACGTTTATACAGAAAGGTACTGCCTTTCTACCACAAAGGCTGATGGAGCTATACACAGACAGACGTTTCTGTTGCTGATGTACAAGGAATCTGCTTTGGGAGTGGGAATTTGTCAGATTTCCTTAGCTTGGCTCCCCAGACTGTGGTCTACTTTGCAGCAGCACAGAGTCCTAAGTTCCTTGACAGTGTTCTCAGCATTTCTGGCACACTCACCAGAAATAACCTTCAGGCTATGGGGTGGCATAGAAATGGAATTAAAAAAATAAACAGAGTCCCACACCACTGCTGATGCCAGCTGTAGCAGATGGGGAGGGAGACTGATTGCTGCAAATGGTGCCTGGCGTACATGCTCAGTGACTTTCTTCCCCACCTGGTATGGTGGTAGCGCAGGAGAACAACTCTGTAAGCATGTGCACCAGGCGCTATTTGTGGAGCTGACCTTCACTGCTTGCTACTGCTGGTGGCAGGGGCAACAGTATGGAAGAACAGAGGCAGTAACAGGTGGACAGGTTGCTGGTTGTGAAACTGTGTGTGTGTGGTGGGGGGGGGCGGTCTGCAAGCATTTGTGGACTTCCTCCCAACTCAGCTCACTTTGTGGGACAAGTTGAGCATGAGATGAAGTCCATGGAAGGACAGATTTCAAAACGGTTCATCCCAACCCTAGTTTCTACATCCTAAAAAGAAAAACAGTGAGCCAAAATTATGATTGAGAGCAAACAAATTATACCTGAGGTCCTCAATTTCCTTGATGTAATTATGAATCATGTTACTGATTTCTTCATTACCTTCTCCTTTAAATAAAGAAGAATATTAAAATGTATTTACTTTAGGTGAGTTGAAGGCAGGCAGAAAATACATTTTTTAAAAGTTACTAGCATTGCATAAGGCAGCCTCTGAGTGTCTGCTGTCCTCCAGCTGTGTTGAACTACAACTCCCACCTTCCCCAGCCAAAGTAGGCAACGGTCATGTTGGTTGGGGATGATGGCAGCTCCACTGCCTCTGCAAATAGGCAGGTTGGGGAAGTCTGGCAAGCCGTTTAAATTAATGTAGGACTAAAATTCATCACAATGACCAGAAGAATGCATGAAGACCAACATCCAGATGCTCCAGTGACAGAGATCTACTTTTAACAATGCAAATAAAAACAGAGGTTTGAATAATCAAAATTTTTAATAAATATATGCAGAAAACCCCCAAAGTCTTAGCTTACCAAATGCTTCAAAGGTCCAGTGCAATTCTAATCTGAGAAGGCCAGTTGCAAAACCAAACAATGCAAATTTCAAATTTTCAGCCATTAGATGACCCTTTTAACTTATATTTATGGGCCGTACCATACTGAAGTTCTATAGCCTAACTACTCTTTCATTATTATAGGATGCTGTCATACCAGATCTGATTTATATTAACCCTGAAAGTTAAAGCTGAAGCAGTTTAATGTAACCGGTACCTCTTTTTTTAAAGAAAGTGTCAAAAGCACTCTTGGAATCGGGCAAGGTGTGCATGCTTTTATTGTCTGTTGCCATGATAGCAAGAACCATGATATCAAGAACTTGAGCTCTTCCGTCCACCTTTGCAGCTATTGCCCAGCAACTTTAACTTACATTTCCTAATGCTTCTGTAATTATCCTGAAGAGATTCAGCAACTCCATATACTTCCTGGGTCTCTCTAATCTCTACCATTTACTTTAAAAACACTAATCATGTAATTGCACAAATGCTGTAACATCCAATTTTTCCTTTATCCTGCTGAATAACTAGGAGTTCCTACCACCTATACAGCAATTTTCAGTGATAACAGTACACATTACCTGCTCTGGCAAGGACCTGGTTGGCCTGATCACTCACAAGCTGTGTGATTCGGGCTCTCAATGCATCAATAGTCTCCTGCATGGCCTTTATCCTGACTCGCAGGTTGTTGTTTTCTGTTTGTAGCATTGCATTTTCATGAAACATGTCATTAATGCTTTCCACACCTTCTTCATCAATAATCCTTTTACCCTACAAGAAGATAAATATAATTATTTGTCTCAATCACCAAGAGCTAATTTAGCAAGATTTGTACTGGAATGTGAGATGCCTCTCAATTTACTATTCTAGCTAGTTCCCAAGACCAAATCAAATGTTTAATGCAAAGGTATACACTGATCACAGTTCACACAGCTGTGAAGTGTTCTCATTATTTTACCCCAAGCAAAAACCAGAGATAAAAAGCATCCATCCAGAGATATGCTTCAGAAACAAACCTCCATTTCAGCCTGTCATAGGAAGGTGCTCAGAATGTCCAAGAACAAATATTTACCATGTATGGAGAAATTAAATATTTTGAGACCTATATGAGGAACTGCAGCTAAAAAGGCAATTGTGGAAGGTTTGGGCCCATGCCTCTTTGCATTCCAGTCAAATTCTCTCAACTTTTTGTATGCTATGCTAATATTTTGTACATTTTATTATCAATAACAATTTAGGAGGTAATCCTTTTTTTACAACTATTAGGTCATCCAATTCTAACAATAATAGTTGAAAAATAGTTTGCTTCCTAAATTTTGGATGCTATGTATTGTATTGGTAGTCCTCATACGGGTCAGATATTTAATTATATGCACATGTCTTTTTGAATTTAAAATCTCTTTAAAATACTTTACTCTTAAAAATCTTTAAAAAAAGATTTTGATTTTTTTTTAGAGTGTCTCCTCCTTCATTGCAATGCAGGGAGGCATTCCACGTATGGAATATGTGGCTAATTTACAAACAGACTACTTACGTTTCCAACAAAGGAGCCACTGGCAAATTTCAAAGTTTTGTTGGCTTTAAAAAGTCATGGTATGTATAACAAATGATTCAAACAAAGCAGGGGGAGAACACACATGAATTTGCAAAGTGTAATTATTTACAGAATAATACACCACAGAAAAATAAATGGCCACATCCTACTGGAAAAAAAAATCTATACAATAAATGCCCCCAAATATTACCGTTCTGTATTCCATGAGTTCCATCTGAAGCCGAGTGATCTCACTTCGCAGGGCATTAATTTGCTGGCTAGCTCTGTCCTGATTAACCATCACTTTGTTCTTGATGTTTCGTGCCCGATTTGCATATTTTAAAGTGTTCAGTGTCTCCATGAAATCTCTGTCTGAAGGGCTTACACATGCAATCATGACGGTCTGGCTGCAGGTTAAACACAGTCCAGTTTAATCATTGGAGGTCAACTCCAAAAATAAGCAGTAATGTACCAGCTGCTGCTATATAATAAACACAAAGGACAACGTATTAACTTTTTTACCCAGAGATTAAAAAGCTGTTTTGATTGACTCCCAAAGACAATATGGAAAATGTATCCAGCAACTATTTTCCCCCAGTTGCTACTGCCAGAATATCTCTCTTTTGGGCATACTGCACAGAATGTTAAAAGCGCAAGATGTTGCATACAGCTGCACACATGCACACACAAAAAGCACAACAATATCAAGTGATGAGCTCTGCCTTCAGCTGGAGATAAAAACTGGCCACCTAATTTGATTTCCTTATAAAAGCCATTGAAGGGCAGCTGAGACCTGCAACACAAATTCTCTTAAACTATTTAAAAGAAGATCATATCCATAATAGGTTCAAGCAGTGCAGAGCATACATTTAGCAAAATATCTTCTCCATAGCAATGTTCAAACATAGAAGGCAACTGAAGTGAAAACATATGGACAACAGAAGATTACTTTGCATGTAGCCAGAAATGCCATTTATTAAAATATTATCCACATTTAAGCACAGATTGCAAATATCTAGGTGACAATCCATAATTAGATATTGCAATATCACTTCATGAATTTAGTCACCAAGATGTGCCCCTGTGCACTGTACATTGCTCTAGTCTACATCTACATATTTCTTCCTGTTTTTATCAGTCTCTGGTACTGCCAGCTCACCATTTTGTATCATGTGTGTATGTCAGTCAGTCAGTCAGTCAGTTTATTGTCTTTAGCCATAGGCCATTACAAATTTGCAAGGTCAAACACTGAATTAACAAATAAAACCATAAATCAAACATATTAAAACATAATAATAAAAGATGGATCAGCTGTGATTCAGGACAGTGTCCCCTTCAAAGACTCCCTAGCTCTTATCTTTTTAGCTGCAAGAGCAAAAAGACTCATGTGTGTATGTCTGTACATTTTACACTGCACTGGGTTTTATGCATATTGAACATAACAAAAATATATTATGGCTCATCTAAAGCAGGAATCCCATCTTGCTTCAGTTTAGTTTAATAGCAGCGTCAAACTTTTGTTTTAAAAATAATCTAAGAGTATCACAGACAGTATGAATTTGTTTTGCATTCTGAGTGGTACTGCTGAGGCTTGTTTCTAATCAGAATCCTCTGCAGTGCAAGTGTAACCCTATGAAATATTGGTTCAGCCCAAAGGGGTGGAAATAGGAAAGAGCGGGCTGTAAGAAATTCAAATCAAAAAGAGAGGGAGATCTGAAGAGGTAGGAGCTGTAGTTGCCACTAAGGCCCTTGCCGATTTGGTTAGGTAAAATTCCTACATGTGTGTTTTGGGGGGGGGGGGGTTGATGAATTCATGTATATACAATTGAATTGGCATTTTATTTCAGGGTTTTGAGGATTCTGCGTATGCAGCTGACTCTCATGTGTTCAGACAGGTTGAAGAGGACCTTTTGGATTTCTTCATTTGCACTGTATTCAAAGGGGCATTTGAACTTAACAGCTCTACAGTCAGTTTTATTTGTATTGGTGGAGTCGCCAGGGACTTGAGTGCATGTATCCCATGTATCCCAATGCTATTCCTTTGTAAACTTGTTTGCAAAGTAGCACAGTCAGAAGATCTGTCAACTGCACATTATCTACATCTCTCAACTTAAAGAACTGTGAAACTATTACACCTTCACAGCTAATGCATCACTGAGTGAAATTGCAACACTTAGATTGTCTTGTTTTTGAAGACTTTAGTGGAAAAAACAACAACCCAGAGCTTTAACAATTCAACCAAATCAAAGCATAACTATATTACCGCCTCTCTCAAAGGGACAAAGGAAGTATTGCTCTAAGCAGATCAACTACTTCACTGTACTTAGCTTGTTTTCATTAGCATGAAGTTAACATGAAGATTTTCTGTTAATTCTACTGAGTTCTTAAAAGAATAAACTGACAATTCCTTTTCTAGTTTTGGGGCCACATCATATCCCAGATCAAACAGAGTAAAAAGACATTTTGTGCCAAAAGGTTTTTCCATCCTCCATTGGGGTAGAAAAATTGAGGTAGAAGTCTTTTACTCCAGATATATATAAAATCAATTTAAATCTAGTGCGGTCTTTATTTCATTGCATCGTAATATATTTTGGCCTCAGCAAAGGCAAAAAAAAGTTGTTGTTTCATCTCTTCCAAACATGGTTTAGCCAACACGTTCAATAAATATTTGTCTGTACCTGTTTCCTCCAAGAGAGTCTTGCAAAAGTCGTGTTAATTTTGAATCCCTGTATGGTACATGGGTCACTTTCTTGCTCTTATCTCCCAGTGCACTTATTACATTGCCCAGCGCCAACTATAAAATATATACCAACATTTCTTGAATTAAATTATGCCATTAAAACTGGTTAAACATGCGTAAGTATTAACACCATCAAGAAACTCACTGTCAAAAGTCAGATGCACAGGAAGGTTAAAGAGAAACATAGAAACAGAGCCAGTCAGAAGGGATCTCCTGGGCCATCTAGTCTGACCTCCAGCACCAGCCGGCTCCGCTCATGACATGCCCACCATGTGCATGTCCAGCCTATCCTTGAACACCCTCACCGATGGGGCCTCAACGACCTCTCATGGAAGCCCATTCCACACCCTCGGGGTCCTAACTGTCAGGAAGTGCTTCCGGGCATTTAAATGGAACCTTGGTTCCCTGAGCTTTGCTCCGTTGGAGTGCATCCTGCCTTCCTCTGCAGGAGAGAACAGGTCTCTACCCATCTCCATGTGACATCCTCTCACATACCTGTATGTCGCCAACAGATCCCCTCTCAGTCTTCTCCAGGCTGAAGAGACCCAATTCCCTCAGTCTTGCCTCATACCCCATCCCCTGCAAACTGGCCACCAACCTTGTGGCCCTACGCTGGACTAACTCTAACCTGGCTATATCCTTTCTGTAATGAGGGGCCCAAAACTGAGCATAATACTCCAGTTGCGGGCACACCAGAGTCATATAGAGTGGTAGTAATACCTCTCGATCTAGAAGCCAC
>NW_025335409.1:7191283-7200373 GCF_004798865.1 Varanus komodoensis
CCTGTACTTATGACAGCTATTCCTATGCCCCAAGTGCAAGACCTTGCACTTATCCACATTGAACGCCATCCTGTTGTCTCCTGCCCACTTCCATAGTCTGTCCAGATCCTTTTGGATCTGGAGTACCTGCTCCTCAGTTGTGGCCACTGTTCCAGTTTTAGTATCGTCTGCGAATTTGATAAGCAGACTGTTCACCCCTTCTTCCATGTCATTTATGAAAAGATTAAACAGAATCGGCCCCAGGACAGAGACCTGGGGGACCCTGCTTGTCACTAGCCGCCATCCTGATGATTCCCCACTAATGGTTACCCTCTGCTTTCAGTCAGTCAACCGTGCCCTAATCCACCGGACAATGCTTTGGTGTATCCCAAAACTCCTCAGTTTCTCCACCAGGATATCATGGGGCACTTTGTCACAGGCTTGCTGAAATCCAGGTATACCACATCCACTGCATCCCCTTCATCTAGCCATCTCGAAACCTTGTCACAGAATTACACAAGGCAGCTTCACTTCGCTCTTTTCCACCGCAGTAGACAAGCCTCCGCAGTGTTTTAGAAGTAGCTTTCTTCATACCTTCCAGAACACCTTCCAGAAAAGCTCCAGCTACACACATTGCTCCTGTCTGGAAATGCTTGATCCTTCTACAGATCCTGAACATGCCATCATCCAATACAGTACAGGACCACACAAGCATACATAAGAGTAAAGTAGGAGCCTCAGTTACTCTGATGCAATCCATTTGACCCTTAAAGAAATATCTTAAGGTGCAAGGTATGAGAAAAAGCAGCCATTAACCCAGAGGTGCTGCCAGTAGCAGCATTTCTGGTACAACTGCCTCATTCACTGAATGTGAGAGGAAGTCAAGATTATATCATTTCTTATTTTTAATCATTCCACCATTTCTTCTATCATTTTTTTCTTTCCTGTGGGGAGGGAGATCTGTTAAGGAAAGAAAAATGAAACAGCCGTACTTTATACTATTCCTGTCTCCAACCCTTCTCTACTAGAGCTCAACAACCACTGTCTTTACCCATGGTCTGATCTTCTCTGTAAAAACACTGAAAGCCATCCAGAGGTTGTACCTAACCAAGGATTAAAACAGAAGTTTTAAAAGGTTCTCGAATCTTAACATGGAAGCAACCCCAATTAGCCTTAATCTATCAAGAATTTTCACCATCCAGTCTTGCAATAATTTCTAACAGTGTAGTAAATATTAGATTAGTACTACACATTCAAAAGCAAGCCAACCTGCTAGACATATTTGCAAAGGAGTTTTGACATAGCGAAGAAAACATGATTCACTTTTCAAGCCTATGCCATCCCTTGCTGACCCCTCTACGGCGAATGATTTTGTCTCCTGTGCACTGTCTCAGGGATTCTTCTGGACAAGTGTAGCTACTTGCAAAGCTGCACAAGAACTTAAACTTACTAATCCACAATTGATAGAAATGCCTTCTTTTGCTCTTTCGCCCGTGGCTCCTGTACGCTTTAATCGTTCAGATCCCGCCAGATCCACAAAATGAAACTTAGCAGTAAGGGTTTCAAATTCATTCAGCTGAGATGACTCTGAAATTATTCTATTATCTGTTATGTTGTCCTGTGATTAAAAGCAAAAAGAAAGAAAACACGTGACATTACCTAGTGAGAAAGACAATTAAACAAGTAGCACATGACTTGTGGCATGTAATAACAAGGAATCACTCATAAGGACATTATTTTTATTACTTCATTACTGTCTTCACATATCTTGCTGTCTCCTTAAATAGAAGAAATGCCATTCTGAGAATTTGAACTGACAGAAATATCTCAAATTATTCATGTGTAGCCCCCAGTAGACAGGATATTTGGTTGAAAGGACATGTAAAGAAGGTTTTTCTTCCCTCACAAGCAGAGCAATGAGACAGGAGAACTAGGAAAGGAACAAAATTACATCCAGAAATGCAGTGACTCAGTGCCATCTCAGCACAGCCTTCTCAGCAGGCCCAATGTCACCTTCATCCTTAACTAAATTCAGCTACTGAAATGATGACCCATCAAACTGCCAATCTCTCTGAATAACTTTTGTGGCCAACAAGTAGCTAAAAACCATGGAAAGTTTTTTAACACATCACTAAATACATATTATAAGTGATACTTATAAGTGATATTTTTATTACTTGCCTTTTTAGTAATGGTTTAAAATTAGAATATCCTGTACCATTTACCATATCTATGTTAAAAATAATTATGGTTTTAGTGTGTTAGTTGAGAAACAAATGGTCTAACAAAGTAGCCCACATATGGAAAATACTTTTGTCCTGTTTTCCTGGTACTATACAAGAGTAAGATTTCCATTGCACCTTCAAGGCAAGCCAGCATTTGAAATTGGAAGTGGCTAAAGCAAAAGGAGGAGGAAGAGGAGGAACAGCCTGTCTGTCCTTTTCCTGCATCCTCTCCAAGAAGAGAGAAATAGGGAATCCATTCTTCTCTTAGCCAGAGTCCTGAGTTAGAATCATATCTTAAATTGAAGATGGAAAAGAGGTCTTTTTCTGAAGACTGAAGGATGCTTAAGAGAGGGGAAATGCTCATACCGTGTAAACTTAACTCATTTTTGCTCTAATAAACAGTGCTTCAAAAAGCTACACAAATCTATTCAACTAGACACAACACTAAGACAAAAGAAGAGTATCTGGAAATCAACCCTCTCTTAAACGACTTTCAACTCCTTTTAAAACTATCTGTGAGAAGCTGAGAATGGATGGTGGGAAGCTGCAGTGTGCCTCGATACCACTAGAGGAGACTATATCAATTAGAAATGAGAAGCCCATTTAAGTAAGCAAATTCTTGATTTAAGAATCCACTAATATATACTCAGATGCACAAATGCTTTCCTACTCACTTCCAAAGCTTTAGAGAACTTTTTATTATTTGTTACTAACATAAATTACTTTCAGTGGTCAAATGTTTGCAAAATATCTAATCAGAATAAATGAAGAAATATATGGTCTCCAGCCTCATGATCACATTCTAGTTTCCAGAGTTGATACATACACACAAGTACATACATGTAAAATGTTCAGAAGGACAGAGACCCTAGGACATAATTTTTGCAAATTCAGTCAAAGCATGAGGTAGCTATGGGAACCTTCTATTCCCATGATTGTCCCAGTTTGCTTTCCAATGCCAACTTTTTATTTTAAAGTCAAATAAAGCTAAGGTTTACATCTTCAAACATATGTCTAAATGCATAAATACATAATAGATTCTGGAGCCCAAACAAAATACATTTTAAAAGAAGCATGCTTAATTTTTCAAATCAAATGCAATTGCTTTTTAAAACCAGCCAAAATATATAATATATACTAGCTGCTTCTACCCAGTTTCACATCATTACTTGTGTATTTAGAACACCTTCTTCCACTGGCATGAGCTACACCAGCAACTGATTGAAGGCTGTAAAGGGACCGCAAGCAAGACCACCTTTAACTTCCCCAATAAAACAAGTCTCTTATCATGCAATACCTGGGTATAATGCACATATATTTGTAATGCTTAGCCACCGGACCCACATTGATGAAGGCTGTAGTAAACTAATAAAGTCCATTAATAATGGCATGTTTCTCAAATATGATTATTTTTAACAATAGTAAGGTATTTAAATATTAAAATAGTGCTCTGGGCATTGCTCAGTTCACTGACATTATGCCAGCAAGACACATGCAGGAGACACCATGCTGGTCTGGTCAGAAGCTACAGTGTAAGCACCTCTTGCTGCCCCAGCATCATAGGAAGAAATAGCACTGCAGCAGCTCCCCACATTAGCAATATGACATGAGGTGACATGATATGAAAATAGATTTTGCAAGCTATTTTGAGAATACAGGACACTCCTCTAGGCTTAAGACACTTCAAAACATTGTTCAAGGTATTTTCGTACTCTTAAGATAATACGTACTGCATCCATTGGGGGACAAACTCTTGTTTGACATAAGTGGATAGTGAAGATGGCATGTGAACGTGAGCTCTGAACATTCATCTGCGTACTGGCGGTGGTTCGCGATAAAGCACCTAGCTTCAAACACTGCATCATCTGTACAAGAAGGAGGGGGAAAAGATCTAGAGATTAGCCTTATTGTAATACATGACCACACCCCTAAGCCTAACTTCTGAATTTTAGGAACATGTACAGATAATACAGAAACCTATCATTTCCATATGTATTGTTCCAATTCTCCAAAGCTAAAGTGAATAGAACGGCACCAGGCCCCAATATACATTCCTCTCAACAACATCTGGTTCAGCAATTATCTATTTTCCACACATTTTAAAAGTGTCCACAAGAGCCTTTCCCACCTGGTATCCTCCAAATGTGTAGGGCCACAGCTGTCATCAATGTCCAACCCACCATGCTGGCTGAAGATGCAGGGAGCTGTAATCCAAAATGTCTGGAAGGTACCAAGTTGGGAATGTTGTCCTATAGAAACCATTTTAACCACTGGCCTGCCCCCATCTTCCAAAATTATGGTACACAGATACCGAAGCAAGAACTAGTATGGTTCAAGTGTGAGGAATCACATGTCCACAGATGCATGCAAAAACACATATACCAACATCTGGACAAAGAGAAAAGAATTTCTTTCCAAATGAACTGATGAACACATTAGATTCATCTAAATCATTGGACCACGGAAACTGACCAGATTCCACCAAAAAGAAAGCTACTTTATCCTGATAACAATAGAGAGTATTTTGTCTCCTTTTGTTCCCTTTAACAGTATTCTGAATAGTTAATACCACATCAGTGACACAGTATAAAATGAGATGAGTCAGAGCAAGCAATGGGAAATTTTGCTGATGTCTGAGATACTGAAGGCAGAAACTGGCAGCAAGCTGCCAGCATATCTTACGTCTTTTGACCACATGGGCTATAACCACTGCCTCTTGGGGAAACAGGGCTGCACAACATCTTGTACAGAACCCATACATCACCAGAAGGGTGGAGAACTTGTTTCTACTCACTCAATACTACTTTCAAATAGAATTCCAAATGCCAAGCCTCTACCCAGAGGTAAGCATGACCAGTAGGTCTACTCACAAATAAGCAAAGCAAACCTCTACATATTTACTCAGAAGTAAACAGAACCAAATAGCAGTTAGCCCTACAGGCTTTTACTTATTTCTCCTGCTGGTTATGTTCTTATCTCTGATCAGTAGCTGATCAGAGATAAGAGTTTCCCCCTGTTGGAGAGAGGGGGTATAGCCTGAGGAAAAAGCCGGTTGGTAGATTAACTGGGTTGCAGGGGGGAAAGACGGGGAAGTGATGTTGGCTGTATGGGCCATACTGAGAGCATCCAACAAGCCTTGCATTGTACACCCCTGCTATATATTCACAGAAAACTGATCTTCCATGCCTGGATCCTTATGAAAGCAAAATGGCCCCTTCCAACCACAAAAGGAAGATAACAGCACATTTGGGGAGAAATATAAAGGTTATGAATGAAACAAAAATACTTTACAGGTTTAAAAAAACCCTTATGTGGGGACAAGGGAGTATTTCCTTTTGCTTATTTACAATGAGAGTGGAAATATTATTACATTGTATTTGCATCTCGCCTTTTTCTTCTTGCAAGGCACCCAAGGAGGCTTACATTGCTCCACTGTATGCTCACAACAACAACCCTGAGGTATGAGTAGGTTGGGCTAAAAGTGAGTGACTGCCCCACTGAGGTTCACATCTGCATGGCGACTAGAATATGGGTCTTCCAGGTCCCCAGCCCAACCACCACACCACACTGGCAAACCAAATAGCATTACTTTGGGCAACAGTACCTCTGCTTCTGCATTCACAGTCCGTGTTGTGACTCCAACTGTATATATTCCTCCTGCTGAATCTTCATGAATTTTGATATTTGACTTTTTGTTCTTTGAATCAATATCACGTGTTGTATCAAAGAGATCAAGTACTTCTTCATTGTAAAGCTAATTTTAAAAATCAGTGAACAAGTACATTAAAATTGGTATGTAAACTGAAGCCAGCTTTTAATTAAAAATATGCAGATTTTTACTAGCTATAATATGATGTGGTTTCTTTTCAGAGCAGCTGAGTAAAATCATTATCCAAAATGTGAATAATCAGCAATTAAAATACGAACTAATGAAGTTATGCAAAATACTTCAAGGAAGGAGAACCTCCAGACTAGGTAGTAGCAGGTTGAGATATATCAGAAGAGGATTTACTAGCAAATAGGGAACTTGCTGTTAGTGTCTTTACCATTACCTAACTCCAGGACTGAGTACGGATTGAGTGTGGTTGAACCTGCTACTTAGATTCACACAACAGAATAAGACATAGCAAGTTGGGCACCCACGGCCACCATTCAAGGGTGCTTCCAGGCTCCAAACACAATGTAGCAGATTGTTGTGAGAAGCAGGTCATTATCTTCATCTCTCCAATGTTTCCAAAATAGACTGATTATTTGGTAGTATCAAATATTACAGGAAGCCAGATTGAAGCTAAGTATGAGGAAAAATTTCCTTACTGTTAGAGCAGTATGGCAATGGAAGGAATTACCTAGGAAGGTTGTGGACCCTCCCAAACTAGGGGTATTCAAGATCCAACTGGACAAACATGAGAGGGATGGTCTCACTCGGAAGTACGGCACTGAGTCAGGACTTGGACCCAATGGCCGTCTAGTCCCTTCCAACTCTACTATTCCATGACTGTATGAACTTTTCACAACTGCCGGCCCTGTTCAGGCATTGTACATTTTTGAAGGGAAATTATTAGTGGGTCTTGGGCTTTTTTGTTTACTTTCTTTTTAATTTTTATTTTTGAAAAATTTATATAAAACACACACAATAAAAACAAATTTCACAATGCACACAAATACAAAGCAATACAAATATTAAATTATTAGTAGCAATAATAAACAATACAGTACAATGTTGCTACCCTTCAGCAGGACCAACAGATATATGTTATTTAGTATAGAAACATTTATTCATTCAGGTAGCCACTTCCAAAATTGCATCAATTCTTGTGATAGTACATAACCCTTTCCCTTCATTAACATATTCAATAAATGATCCCCCAAAACCTCAGAATTAATTTTTACTATCAGGTGATATTAGTTTGAAAAAGGGTTAAGTTAGTTTATCATTGATGGCTATATTCCAAAGTTCTTTATATCAGTTGCTTATTTGATAATCACATTTTGCTTTCCGGTTCTTTGCTATTAATATTCTACCTGCTGTTACCAAATCTGTCATCGATTCTTTAATATTTTGTGCCCCTTGTTCACTATCAAATAATAATAATAATAATAATAATAATAATAATGATAATGCAAATCCAGGGTCTTTCAATATTTTACTAATTTTCTTGAAAAATCATTTTCCAAAACTTACTGAACCCTACTTTCTTGAATTTCACCTTCCCATATACCCAAATACTAGCAAAAGGCTGAGCATAGGGAGCATTTGTATGCAGGATAACCCCTAACTTTGAAAGATTAAACCCTCTTATTAAAAATAGGCTGGACAGAGGAAAAACAACATTAGAACAGACCAGAATGGTCTGGTGCTCCTACCAATAGCAACTATTTAACTCTCTTCTAAGCCCTCAGAAAGCAAAGTCCAAATCAAAGGGATTAAAAGCCTCCCATAGCACATTTTCCATGTTTATATGTTACTCTAGACAAATATTAGCCAGAGAGGTTTTATCCAGTGCTTTCAGGGAAGGGCAACAGGTACGTACTAGCCCAACTAATTAATATTTTTAAAGAAATGCAATAGCTGTCCAGTATTTACCTGTGCCAGAACTTACATCTTACTTAGACTTCTGTAACTTTAATAGCCTAGTTGTTTTTAGGGGAATCCCTGAGTCAGAAAAACATTTATACACTTACTTATTTTAGAAGAGTGGAAACAGGGCACATCTCACTGGCCTTATTCAACTACTTTGCCATATTAACAGTAGATGTCCTATTTATCCTATTTTAATAAAACCTCCTGCCTTGATTCTTAGAAAAAGTCTCAGCAATCATTGCTGTACTATAAATATCAAATAATTTACTCTCCTCCCCCTGGAGGCATTATTTATGTTTGCAAAAGTAAAATTTTATGACGTTCTACCATACAGAAGTATCTGACACAAGAAAAGCCAATTTAAACTTCTTTCCCATCCCCCTTGTCTTAAATAAGTAACAAGATTAGCACAATCCATTTAGACTCAAGGCAAAACTGATTGCTAATATTATTTGCATGTTTACTAAGAAAGTGTAAACTTTACCTACATGACAAACAGAAATGAGTGTGTCCAAACTACACAGAATTGTGTCCAAATATATATGCATTTTGCTAAATTATGCATTATTGTATGTAATTACTTCAGTATGTCCAAAATATCTTTATTCAGAGAAATTGCTGTATGATGAAGGCTTACCTCTAAGAATTGAGCATTGACTTTAAATTCTGGAGGAGGAAGCCCCTGTTTAATAGCTGCATGCCTTTTTCCTTCAATACATCTGTAAAGGTGTTTTACAGCTCGTGGTATAATGCCCTGTTCTTCTTCCATTATGTTAACATCAAATCCAGTTCCCATTGTGTATGTTTTACCAGCTCCTGTCTAAGAGACCAAACATTAATGTACAAAACAAAAAAGCATTTATCACATACAGAACCTTCCCGCCAATTTTCACAATCTTGTCTTCTCCATGACAAAGAACTCAAATAAATATTGTTGAAAATTCTACTGCTTATCCATGAGCTTTTGACTCCAGCTGTGTACTTGCCATTTTGCTAAACATGTGACTTTTTTCTAAGATTTTTTTCGAACAATAAGGATGTTTAAGATGGCAAAAGTTTTCCCAAGAAACATGGGATGATAAAGAAACATCTTCTGCTGGCCACTAACTACCTTTCTCAGCTTTGAGTCCCCCAATCAAGATGGACCACCGTTCCCATAATCCCTAGGCAGCATGCCAATGGTTGTAAACTGACAAAATCTGGTGCCCTCTAAAATGGAAAAGACTCCAAAGACCGTACTATTATTACTTGGAGCAGAGTCCCATAATCCCTAAGCAGCTGATTTGATATCCATAAAATATTTTT
>NW_025335409.1:7200473-7241063 GCF_004798865.1 Varanus komodoensis
ACCTCAGATATGCAGATGATACCACTCTAATGGCAGAAAGTGAAGAGTCTCTTGGTGCGGGTGAAGGAGGAAAGCACAAAAGTTGGCTTGGAAAAAGTTGGCTTCTATCACTTCCTGGCAAATCGATGGGGAAGAAATGGAGGTACTGACGGATTTTATTTTCCTGGGCTCAAAGATCACTGCAGACAGGGACTGCAACCAAGAAATTAAAAATTGCTTGCTCCTTGGGACGAAAGCTATGGCGAATCTAGACAGCATAGTAAACAGCAGAGACATCACTCTGCCAACAAAAGTGTGTATAGTCAAGGCTATGGTTTTCACAGTTGCAATGTATGGCTGTGAAAGCTGGACCATAAGGAAGGCTGAGCACTGAACAACTGAGGCCTTTGAATTGTGGTGCTGGAGAAGATTCCTGCGAGTCCCTTGGACAGCAAGGCGATCAAACCGGTCAGTCCTAGAGGAGATCAACCCTGACTGCTCTTTAGAAGGCCAGATACTGAAGATGAAACTCAAATACTTTGGCCACCTAATGAGAAGGAAGGACTCCCTGGAGAAGAGCCTAATGTTGGGAACAATAGATGGCAAAAGAAGAAGGGGATGGCAGAAGATGA
This sequence comes from Varanus komodoensis, assembly GCF_004798865.1. Lineage (NCBI taxonomy): Eukaryota > Metazoa > Chordata > Lepidosauria > Squamata > Varanidae > Varanus > Varanus komodoensis. The sequence continues at coordinate 7,201,085 of NW_025335409.1, forward strand.
GGTGGCTAAATGGAGTCATTGAAGCAGTCGGCGTGAGCTTTAGTGGACTCTGGGGGATGGTGGAGGACAGGAAGGCCTGGAGGAATGTTGTCCATGGGGTCGCAATGGATTGGACATGACTTCATGTCTAACAACAACAACAACATATCAAAAGTGAGCTCTAAAGCTTGGTAAACGCATTTACGTCTATCTGACCTCATCTCTGCTGTAATCTGAAATTGCATCCCACTTGAATAAATCACTATCTTCCCCATACCTTGCTTCCCACCCCACACCATGGCAAAATTGCTTTCAGTGAAAAGCAAGCACTTCATTTGGGAGCATGCATATGTCTTACCTGACCATATGCAAACACAGTAGCATTATATCCTTCAAAACAGCCTTCAATCAGCTTTTCCATGCACTGTACATATATTTCTTCTTGCTGGGATTCAATATCAAACACATAATCAAAAGTGAAAGCCTTATCTTTTCCCAGGAATACTTGTGGTTCACCAGGTGTGACAGATGTGCAGATGTGGCATCCTTCAATCTTCTCTTTGGCTAGCTGAGGTCTGATTCTGGAAGGAGATTGGAAAATTGAAAAGCTAAATATTTGCGACTAACAACAACAACAACAAAAATATTTGAACCAGTTAGAACAGAATACAGTCCTACTTATTTAAAAAATTCTCCAATAAATTAAGATCAGATTTATCAAAGAGAGCTGAAAGTCAAATGCACGGTTCACAGTTCACTAGTACCCATGGTGGTTCTATATGGTTTAAACGATCATCATTTCTCAATAAAAACTGGAATTGTGGACACTCTATCTTAAGCAAAACCACATAAGGAGGGAAAGGGAAAGGGTTACCTTCAGCCCATCCTTGAGTCCGGATTAAGGTTCCTTCATTTACTCTAGAGCAGGGGTCTCAAACTCAACTTACCTGGGGGTCACTGGAAGTAGAGTCTGGGTGAGGCTGGGCCGCATCAAGTATTCCACCACTGCGGTGGTGGTGGGCCGCTCATCCTGCGGCCAGCCCGGGCACCGCCAGTGCTTTGAAGGCCGCAGGGCCCCTCCCCGTGCCCCGCCCCTCCCGGCAATTGGCCCGCGGGCCGCGAGTTTGAGACCCCTGCTCTAGAGTAACATAAAAGCAACAACAAAAACTTTTTTTAAAAGTAATGTCTGATTTGGCTTTTCCTTAGGAATGACTCCCATGAAACTTTTGATTGAAATAAGCATACAAATGGTAACCCAATTTACAATGATTATCCAAAGCCTAAATCATAGCAAAACATGAAACCCTCAGATCCTGTGATCACTTCATTTTTAAACTGTAGAACCTTCCCAAAGAGAACAAATTTAAACAGAATTACTGTGGAAACAAGAGTAGGACAGAAATAATTCTAGTTTAGGTTTACAAAAGCCTTAGCCTATGTCAAAAAGAAAAAAAAAATATTTTGTTTATTTTAACAATAGTTTCCAGATGCTCAATATCACTTCACAGTTTTAGAAAAAGGCTAGTTTGGTTTGTGTCATATGATTCAACACTGATCTAGCAGGATGGAGTTGCAGTAATCCATGATCATACACAAAGCACTGCTAATGCAACCCTGTTTCCACATTACTGTGACAATAGCATTGCTAATTATTAGTTCAAACCTGAGGTTTACTTTTAAAATCTGAGACTAATTTTATATTAAAAAATTAGGAAGCTAGGGTCTTCCACAAGCACCCAGATGAGAGGAAATATAAACTTACAAACAAAGTGTTACATCCAAGTATGCTGCATGAAGTCCTAACACAGCTTTCACGCAGGACAAAAAACAACCCTGCATGGTGACCATGGCTTGCCTGTTGTTGTTTTTTTAATCATGATATACCTGAGAAAAAATCAAGTGGCTTCTATGCAATTGTGGTTTCCGTTGTCCTTCTCAGTCCTCAGCCACCATGCCTGAAATTCAGTCCCAAGGTACACTGTTCCCTGCCTGTGTCACCTGCTTGGTCCTTAATGGTCTGTACCGAGAGGCTGGATGACTAGAGCAGCTCAAGAAATGGCCACTCTTTCCAGAAAACTCTATAGCAGTTGCATATCAGAATCATGGAAATGATAATCCAGAATGCAGAAAACATCCAGGCTTGTTATGTTGTCTGGACCCAGCCAATATGTTTAATTTAAAACCAGCACCAGTATACCTCAATTATATGTGAAGTGAGAATCAGGGGAGTGGGAAGAGAAAGCAGCCCCTTTTCTGCTCAAGATCAGCCTTTCCTGCTTTATCACCTTATAAACCTTTATCTATAAGGTTCTTGATGAACATTCACAGTTATTCATTTGTAACTATAGAGGGAATAACCTTTTGAAGGGCAATTCAGAGCACCAAAATGGCTAATGGGGAAGCAATTAGCATTTCCTCAGATCCAACAGACTCCTGATGGAGCTTTTCATTAAAATTCATTACATGCCTTTGCTTGTGACTTGCAGCTTGAAACTTATGTTAATAATTCAACTGCTTCTTGCATTTCAAAATCTTCAGGGGAAAGCTTGTTTTTCATTATACCCTGCCTGTTATACACTCAAAAGCCTATCCTGCTAGAAGGCAATCATTCTGAATTTATATAAGTTTTATTTAAAAGAACAAGGAACACTTAAAGAAATCTAGGGTGCCCTCCACCATATGTCAGTGAATCTCCAGTAAGTCCGACGAGCCTTCCATTTAAAGTGTTCTGACCCTGTAATTATAGTCTACATATATAAAAACTGTAGTGCTTGACGGGTTGCAGTCTTCAGTCCTTTTTTGTCTCATAGTGTTGTAATTTTAATGTTGTAACATTTTCCAACTTTTTACATGGTTTACATTTTACAATTCTTAAAATAATTAAAATAGAGACATTTGAAAATCTATAGGAAAAGTATTGAGGCTAAAAAGATCTAGGCTGACATTTGAAAATGTCTACATTATTGTAAACTATCCAGAGATGTTTGGCTATTAGACAGTATAGAAATCAAATTAGCAGCAGCAGCAACACCACTAATAAAAACCTTATACAGAAAGTGAGAGAAAGATGGCATAGTTCCCCTTCCTTTAAGCCCACCCACACCACTTGGGCAAAGTGCAGAAGATTCAAATAAAAAAGATTATCAACTGCAAAGAAGTAGTATGCCACATGACAGCATTCACAAAAGCCTAAAATGTATTCATAATCATATTGTCAGTTAATTCCTTGCACGAAGATTCAAACAAACAAGCTGAAGTTTGCACATGTCCTGAGCATAACCTGTGATACATGATGAAACTGGAAAAACCATTTATGACTATTCTTAAGGGAACAATTACTTAAAATCATAGAACATGCTCTGACAATCTGCCCACTAGGAAAACAAATTTACATCACAGAAGTCTATCTTCCCAATATAAACAAACACGTAATTTTACACTGCAAGTGTTTTCTCTGTTCTACAAGTTGACACTTCAGAACATGATATATATAACTTAGTAACCTGAAAGGGACCAAAACAACTTGCTCTTTGAAAAATCTCAGGTGCCATTTGCATGACTATGTTTGCTGTGGTATACTTGAGTCACCCTGAGATCAATTTCCCCCAGAAGCAGAAGCAGTCACGTGAAGGGTAAAAAGCATGTGTAACTTTCTGAATGTACTAAGATTTAAATGTACTGTCATCAGGACCAGTGTAAACATATATTGAATTCTGTCACCCTTCCACCACTTATAAAAGCAGTTTGCGATTAGTTTGAACAGCAACCACCACATCTAGTAGTAGTAGTAGTATTTATTTCCCTTCTATAGCACCCTATAGTCAAAACTCTCTGGCTGTTTTATAACAATGTATAAAAACAATAAAATCCAGTACAAATACCATAAAAACAGCAATCTTAAAATGAATTTAAAATGCAGCAAAAGGTCCAGCAACAAAAAAGCACCTGGATAATCCCTTCAGGCCCCTGGATAACCAAGGAGGTCTTTAAAGGACTCCACATAGAGGGCTGCCTTGACCTAGAGCTAAAAAGATTGCAAATTTGGCACCCAGCAGGTCTCAGCAGGGAGTTATTCCAAAGATGGGGGGGGCACAGTTGAATTGACCTAGGGATGCCTGAGAATGGGGTGCATGCATATTCCTGTTTAACCCAAAGTGTGCTGCAGGCCTGCAAACACCTGCAAGGGGACTGGCTTGTGTGGCTTTGTAATCATTAACACGTATTCTGAGGTGATATGTCACAGAATTTATATATTTATGTAATTTATATACAACTCTTTCAACAAAAAATTATGTTCACAATACAGCTAGCAAAGTAATAATACATGAGTACAGTTTTAAAGTATCTATACTCTATAATACTCATTCTTATTCATACTGATAAAGCTATGCAGCATTTCATTTCATGCGATAAAGCGGCCGTCTGCATCAGTGCTGGGCAACTTGTGATCCTTCAGATGTTGCTGGACTGCAAGTCATCAGCCCTAGTCAGCATAGCCAATGGTGAGGAAGTATGAGAATTGCAGTCCAAAAATATTTACAGGTCACCGGTTGTCCATCCCTAGTCACTTCAACTGTGATCTATGATGGCTCACGTGGGCAAATCCAAGACTGAGGTGCCTTAATCACAATATAGTCATACAAACAAACACAAGCAGTCATACAGACAAACCAGCACTATGCATCCTCCCAAGCTGCTGTAATTCCTCATTTGAGTTCTATTTAAATAACAGTGGGTTACAAGAGATTAGAATGCCATTGGTTAATGACATGGAAGTATTTGGGAGTTTAATAAATGCAGCTCCTTTTTTATGCAGGTGCAAGTGCCACTGAGTTCAATACCCGAAAGGCTTACTGCTCCCACCTGAACCTGCCCAGCTATTTAATCTGCCTCAAGAGGTGACTCATAACAGGGTATTTCTGTTGAAGCACTCTAATTTTGGGCTGTACTTCCAAGAAACTTTAACTAGCACCACCTCTAGACAACCAAGGTGAAGACAACCATTTTTTTCCTGCCTAGGCAGGTCCACTGCTTATTTACCATTCCCTATGTTTTTTTTCTTGTTCCTTTTGCCTTTATAATACGATTTATATATTATTGTATTTCTAAATATACAGACAGAGTGCAATCTGAACAACAGGGTATACATATCCACATAAAGCACTGGGAAAACAAAGGAATATCAGTCACATATGATTTAAGATGAACAAAGAAGATGAACAAAGAGTAATTTAGGAATGTCTTTAAAGTTCAACAGAATTTTATTACTAAAAGATTTAATTTTGACCTTTCAAAACTGCGATACAGGTAAAGAAGCACAAGTGGCATTTTGCTAAAGCAATGTTTTCTCTCCTCTTATACCCATGGTATCCTGCACTCCACAACAATCTACTCTTGATTATAGGAAACATCTGTACCCAGCATACAAGGAGCCTCTGAATCCAACCTGTTATATGCTGTTGTTCTATTTAGACTACAGACCACTTTGAGTAGCCTTTGTATATGGCAAAAGATGGCATATATACATGACTGATTTTAATACAAATTATATTGGCTAGCTCTGAACAAAGCCACTAATGCATCAACTGAGATTTAAACGTAGCAACAACAATGATGAGGAGGAGAAATCCATTTTTAAAAGCTAAATTGAGAACCTGAAAATGCCACTTTTAATTGGCAAACAAGGCAGAATGAAAATAAGTGAGGCAATATAATGTAATAAAAAGAAAAAATATGATGTGGCAGTAATTGGATTTGTCTGGCGTCTGTTTGCTTATGTTGTTGTCATGGGTTTGCTTTGCTTAATGAAATTTCTTTCCTTAAAGTAATCATACATCTCTGGACCTCACATCAGGACAGGCTTATCTACTCATTAATTTAATTTGTAAGACTCATGTTGATTCTATTGCACCATCATTTTCTAGATGAGCTTGTTTCCTTTCCACCTTTGATTTAGGTTTTTGAATCACATGTTTCTATCAATGAGTAGCTACTGTACTAGTTGGAAAGAAATCAAGCTGTGATTTTTGTTTTCCTTTCCCAAAACAGTCCTCCGGCCATTTTGCAATGGTCTGCCAGACAGTTCAATACAGATGGCATCCTCTTGCAGTCTGACAAGGTCTTTTGTTTGCTTGCCAGGAAAAAAAGAAAGGGAAAGCTGAGTTTTGACTCCCCAGTAGATATCCTTCACTGAGCAGGTACCAACTTCTCCTTACAATCCATACACAAAATATTATGTGCAAAATATGTTCAGCATTTCTATTTTTTCCTAAACCTCTTTTTTAATGTACTATCCAGCACATTTTAAGTTGTTAATTACTCATCATGGAATATTATGCCATAATACATTTGCCACATAAACAAAGTGGTTTGTGGTATTTTAAAGATTAACACAGCTACCTCTCTAGAACTTCTTACTTAAAGTAAAGAATTGTCAAGCTGCTGGCATACAGGAAATTCGGGATGAAAGGGAACAAGACTTATGACCAACCAAGGGATACTCAGTCCCTGAGTTGTTTATCATTAAGTATGAACTAAGAATTCTAGGTTGCCTGAAGAGAGACCATCCAAAATTGGAACTCTCTATCTATCCCAACCATTGAGAGTTCTCATTATGCACAATGCTAAACAACCCACCAATGGAGAGCTCCTAGGGCAGTGGTGGCAAACTTATGGCACGTGCGCCTCAGCAGGCACGCAAGCCAAGTCACCCCAGCATCGCCCCAGCAGCCAAGCATCGGATAACAGCACACATAGGGGCCATGCGCATGCTCGGAAAGGGGTAGCGGTGCCAGGCGATGCTGCTACGACTCGTCCGAGCTTTTGCATGGCCAGTCAGTGCACTGGCTGTGAGTTGTTTTTTCTAAACTAAAACCTCATTATTCCGGTTTTATTGCAGTGTTAGCACTTTGCAATAAATAAGTGGGTTTTGGGTTGCAGTTTGGGCACTCGTCTCTAAAAGGTTCGCCATCACTGTCCTAGGGTGTTTAGCACCAGCAGGAGCAAATAGATGAAGGGAACCAACATGCTCACTCACTTCAATTGTTCACAGCAACTCAAAAAAACAGCCTCTGGGTTGTCATTGCATGTGAATTAGGTCAGTTAATACACCTGCACAAACATAACATGCACACTTATTTTCCACCTTTCATGAAAGTAAGGTGCACATAGGGCTCTAAGTCATTTTTCCATTCAGGCAATGGCCAGACCTAGAACTTTTTAATGAAAAGAGAAATGGTACATTGTGTCCTATCATACTATACCCAAAACCAGATGTAAAGAAGAATTGTCTAGGAATTTCAAAGGTATTCACTTCATGGCAGCCTAGTCACTTACCCCCTGATGAGACTAAGACCCAGTAAAGATTTTTACCATGTTGACATCACAATCTGAACAGTGAAAGGATGAGGGAATGCCGTACCTCTCCCAAGTTAAATACTGTTATACTAATGGCCTATCCCAAGTCCCATAAATCTAGAGACATGATTTATATAATACTTCCGTCTCCTCCTCCAAAAATGGGGAAGGGAAGAATGTGTGTGTGTGCGCGTGTGCGCACATGAGAGAGAGAAAGCAAGAGATCTTGTATACACATCACACAATATATTTAGAACAGGGCAGAAATTGGGGTTATCCATTCTACTGAGTTGCAGCAACAGCCCAGTATATGTGTGAATCAAGGTTATAAAAAAGTTAAAGAGTCTTGTTTCCAGAAACAACTAGCCCAAGCACAGAATTCAAATCTGTCATCCTTTTTATCTGTGGAATCCTCTTTGTTTCTAATGTCATTAGGGAGTCTGAGCTTTTTCCTCTCTAAAAGAGAATAAGGAGACAAAAAACAGAGAGTGTGTGTAAAGGCTGCACATGAAAAGCTATAGTCACAGTGGATAGGAAGCCTGATGTACAGACAGGGCAACAGCCATACACAGATGTATTCAGTGAATTTAAGAATGCCTCTAAAAGTTTTAGCTTACTATTTCAATCATATTACAACTCATCAAAATAAAAAGACACACAAGAAGATCTGGATATGCAGATGTGTGTATGTAGGGTGGGCGATTAAGGCAAGTCAGAGAAAACTACTCTCATGCTATGAATCATATATCAGATTTGCTTCATTTCTCCCCCTTTAATGTGTCCAGCCTTGCTTTTGGGTCAGTTATCCTGTTGCTATGCCAATCAGCACTTATGGAGTATTATACTTTAATACTCCCATGAAAGGTCCAAACCACACTACAGGGGGGGAAGTTTTCCCTTCATGTTATTGTTGACTGTTTCAAGTGAACAGAAGCTGCTCTGTTTTTAAACAGAAGGTAGGCTGTTCATGGAAGGGTTGAACTGCTATGAGCTGGTAAAACCTAACTAAGCAGCAGTGGAAGCAGGGGACTGTCTCTTCCATTGAGGATCACAAAATAGTTCAGACAGAAAATTATATGCTTCTCCATACTGTGCTTAAGACCGAGCTACATTTTTGAACATTCCTGAATACCAACACTTGGTTCTAATCCACTAAGCATGTAAGTCTCCAGAAGAGCTGGGAGTGGTGCATTCAGTTGGGGGAAAAAAACTGTGGGACCACATGTAGGCCACTGTAGTTGCTACTGGCAGGAGTTAATCTGCCCTGATACTAACTTTGGGAAATTCTTGCCATTCTCACCATCCTTGCCAAAATATAAAGAAAGGCCTTGAGAAATGCTTTCAAACTGCATTATTTTCTTAGATGAATACATCTGAGGGAAATTAGCTTGCATGGAACATTTACATTTGAATTTCAGATTCAGGAATGCAAAATGCTTTTAGGCATTACCTCGGAAAATAGTTCAAAACAGAACAAAATGTTGCAAGCCATGTTTATCAAAGGAGCAATGCAAAGCTTCATTAACTGACATTTATAGAATGATTTTGCTACAATAAGTTACTTCTAGCCTCAGTGTCTTCTTAAATTGCACTGTTCTCTAAAATGCTTGCTTCTGCAAAATAACAACAGTATTTGCAATTAGTGGAAGTATTATTTCTATTTTGTTCAGATGTATTCATCTAAGAAAATGAGCCCAATGCACAGCTGATAAAACCATCATTTTACTTTATTGTAGACTGCTTCTTAGTGTGAACTTTTTCTGAAGGAGGCCTATGTGGAATAATTTAATAATACTTTTTTTTACCCTAAAATAAGACTGACTCTGTTTAATGGAGTTTTCTCTCTGGAAAGCATGCATAAAACTGCACCCTCTAAACTATAAACACATTAATTGCAATTCTGTTCCATATCTATACAAGCTCCATGAGTTCAATGGGGCTCACTCCCAGATATGCTCAGATGGCATTGCAGCCTCGGTTTTGTACAAGCAGGTCTGCACTATTTGAAGACCCTGGTCTGGACACTCCTGAGACTGGTGAGATTTTGGCAGTCTTGGGAAGTGGACTGCTTGCACCTTGGGATCTGCTACAAACTGCCCACCCCCAGTGCCTTTCCAGCAATCTTCACCACCTCTGTTGAGCACATCAGTACAGAGTGGGGGTGACCTGGCCATAGCAGTTCAGCAGCCTCCTGAAACATACAAGCAGTTGCTGAATGGTGAACTGCCATGAGGTAAGGGTGCCTTTATATTTTTCCTTCCTTGCTTTCCTTCCTTATATTTTTCCTTCCCCTACTAATTTGCACATTTGCAATGGTCTGCCAGACAGTTCAATAATGTGGCCATATGCCTCAGAAAGAGACTCTTAATGCCAGATCAGTACACAATAAGATCTCCTTCATCCATGATTTAATAGTGGATGAGATGGCCAGGCTGACATATATAACTGAGATCTGGATGGATGAACAAGGAAGGGTTAGTCTTTCCCAGTTGTGCCCACCAGGTACTTGATTCAGCATCAGGGCAGACCATGCAACCTCTCTCTCCAGGCATCCTGTTGTATAGTTGGAACATTTGCATCCTGTGTTGGGCCAGTGGGACATAACAAGGATTCTGCTGGTGTACTCCCCCCCCCCCATCAGTGTCCCTCCCTGAGTTGATAGAAGTTGTTTCAGATGTAATGTTGGGATCTCCCTGTCAATATATACAGTGGTACCTTGGCTCACGAACACCTTGGTTCACGACCAAATCGGGTCACGAACAAAAATTTCATGAAAATTTTGACTTGGGTTGCAAACTCCCCATTGGGTGGCGACCAAGATTGCAGCCATCTCCCCACCCCTACCCCCGAGTGGGGAGATGGCCACGATTGCAGTCGTGTTTGTGCAGGGAAGACATGCGTGATCACGGCTGTGCTGTGCTGCGTCCGTCTGTTCCGCAGGAGCGTGTCCGTGATCACACATGCCTTCCCTGCATGAAAGCAACTGCGATCATGGCCATCTCCCCACTCGGGGGTAGGGGTGGGGAGATGGCTGCGTTTGTGCTGGTTGGGGGGGGGGGGGGGGGGAGATGGCCGAGATTGCACCAGTCTTTCCTGGAGCATCCCCGTACCAGGATTTCTTTGAGAAGCACCACCCCAGCAGAACTGTAATGAACAGAGTGTTGAATCTAATGAGCGATAACGTAGCCTCTAATTTCTGGAGGGTTATGCAGCACAGGAAAAAACAAGTGACTATAGACAGATTTTTCACCAAAACTGACCCTGCAGCTAAGAGACAAAGAAGAGAGGAAATCTCTGAAAGAGATTTCCCCAATATCCTTATGGAGGGGGACCCTCCCCTCATCACAATAACCTCCCCCGCCCCGCACCTAGGTTAGTGTTCTCCACTGTACTGCACTGTACTTTGTTACTTTGTTGGTCTTTGTCACTTTGTTTCAAATTTTTCTGATTAAAAAATAGGTACAGAACAGATTAATCTTATTTACATTGAACCTTATGGGGAAATTTGACTTGGCTTATGACCAAAAATTGGCTCACAACCACATTCGGAGGGGCCAGAACGGATTAACCTTATTTACATTGAATCTTATGGGGAACTTTGACTTGCGTCACAACCAATTTGGGTCACAACCAGAGTCCTGGAACGGTTTAAGTTCGTGAGCCAAGGTACCACTGTGTGTGTGTGTGCGCGCGCGCGCGCGCGCGTATTGGCGGGCGGGGAGGTTCAACATTCACATGAGAACATCTTGTCTGGGGTAAGGATTCCACGGGACTGTCCCAACATATCAATGGCCTGAGACATGTAGTAGGTCATGTGCTAGACTTGATCTTTTCAGCCAGATGTATGGATACTGTTCTGAGTGTGGAGGGCTTTATTTTAGCTCCTTTGTCATGATCAGATCACCCCTCCACAAAGGTGAGGACTTATTAAAATGATCTGCTCCTGAAGATTAATGAATCCAGATGGTTTCCAGAGGGCTTTTTCAGGGGGTGGGGCTTTCTAGTTAATATAGCTTGCACTCTTTTCAAAACCCTGATCGAGTTGTGAAATACAGAAATGACCTGGGAAGCTGACAGGATTGCTCCTAAGCACCCTTACTGTTGACCAGCTTGCATGGTTCTGTTGTATGCCTCAGGATTTGAGAGTGACAGAGCTACATAAGAGATCACTTGAGTACAAATGGAGGAAAACTAGTGGAAACTATCAGGGTGTGTGCCTACATGCAAGCTTATTCAAAGGCAGTGAAGGTGGCAAAGAAACAGCATCACACTGCCTCTATTCAGTCTTTCATTTGCCACCCAGCAGAGCTTTTTGGGTTCATGTGGGACCTTTTATACATGCTGGCCTCAAGGAAACCTTAGATCCTATCTAAACTCACTGGGCATTTACAAGGAAAAAAAGCTGTTTGCAACTATTGGGACTTAGACCTCAGAATTTTAGCAGCTGCATCAGGTGAGATACCCAGAACACAGCCTTACTGGATGCATTTCAACTGGTATCTTTTCAGCCTCACCCAAAATTTCCACTGGAAAAATAAAGTTCTTTGGAGGGGGGGGGGGCTTTTTATTTTCCTGAACTCAACTAGAGTTTTTTTCCCCCAGGCCTCCCCATGCTGTCACACTTCTGATGTAACGTTACAAAAAGAGACTTGTAGGGTGTAGGCTTTGCAAGCGTCAGCTGTGAAAACAGCTGGCACAATCCATCCCTGGAGGCTTGTTTTTGCACTTTCCACGAGAAATGCAATAATATTAATAAACTTCTGCCACCTCACTGAAACATGAAAGCTGTCCCTCTGAAAAAGGGAACAGCTGAGAAACAAAGCTTAATCATGATCTGAATTCAGCGTCTTTTCTTTCCTGTTCCAGAATTTACAGTGTTGATCCAGTCAGGATATACGAGTATATGCATCAATATTTCTCTGAGATGAGTACCCATCCAGTAATTATAGATATGCCAGAGTCATGTTGAGATGTGCTTATTTCACAATCTCTGTATTAATGAAACAAGAGTGATCAGGTGGTGCGGGGGCTCTGTGAAGAAGTCAGGACTCAATCCAAGAATTTGTTTCAATATCAGAACTGAAGCTTGCTCAAAAGTCTTTTCACCCACAAATCTAGTTGTAAGTCTTCCCTGCCCATCCCACAAGCATTTTCAGTTTCAGCAAGCTAATTTAGGAGGAAAAGGGCTTTTTGTTGCTGCTGTTGCTAAATGAGAGTCAGAAGCTGCTGCTATCTACTGCAAACCAAAGATCAACCTGGAACCAGCTACCTAGAGAGGTGGTGGGCTCTCCCACACTAGAGGCATTCAAAAAGAAACTGGACAGGCATCTGAGTGGGATGGCGTAACTTGGTGTCCTGCAACAGCGGGGGGGGGGGACACCCAATGGCCTGCATGGCCCCTTGAACTATACTATTCTATGATTCTGTATATCCCAATCTACCTTCTGCTCACTCCTGAGCTAAGCCACCTGTCATGGAGACTTCTTGCATAACTTAGTCCTCAGGGATGGAGAAAAAGGATATCAACTGGTATCGGTCATAAACAAACCCAAACATTCGATTTTGTACCTACATCTTGTCTGATCAAACTCATCCAACTGTCTGGGAGTGGACATTAAGGGAGATTGTTAGCTATCCTAGCAGATCTAACATGGCATATTTCATATACTACAGAGCAGAAGGACTTGTATCATTTGTGGAGCAATTCTTTCCTTATTCTCACAGCTGCAGCCAGCTCAGTGCTCTGCCAGTCTCTCTCAGCTCCAGCTAGTCATACAAAACAGCAACACCTGATCCCAGAGTTTTGCCTAGCAGCTGAATGCCTTGTTGCTTCTCCTTGGGGACTCGAAGAAAACTCTATCTCAGACTAGTGTTTCCATGGTTGAAAAACTCATTCCTTTGTTTGGATGGATTAAATCAGCCACCACAACCACCCCCTCCTTTTTTGGACAGAAAAATATTTCAAATCATGCACTTCACAGCTGCTGTGAGAAAATCATTAAATGCTAATTATTTCTGGCCCAGCTGCATAAAAGTTCCCACAGAAGCACCATGAAGATGTTCTCAGTTGTGAGTTTACTTTAAAAATTATTTGTTTGCAAAAATAAAGAGGGCTAAAATATATTATTATAATTATGAGTCATAGCATGTGGGCACAATAGTCCAAGTGTTGAAAATCTGTCCTTCCCACCATCCCCACAATAAAAGAACAAGAACAAGACTCAGCACTGGATTTTTTTTAAGTGAGTTCTGTCAGGATGGCACAGCTAGGCCATCCTGATAAAGACATATACACAAACTCTGTAGACACTTTCCAAGCTATTTTGTCTTTTTTTCCTTTGAGAGACAAATAGAAGATACGACAAAAGCCTATCAAATAAGCTGAGCAAGAATGTTATGGATTAGAAAACTCAACTAACTACTGTGAAAAGGCAGAGCATTGTGAAAGTGAACAGCTCAAATGTCTTGTGGAAAGCTGAAACAGCAAGAGCTGTAACAGTAGGTTTCATGTGTCTATTTAGCTCATAATTTAGTTCACTGCCACTATGGTAGGAAACGAACACAAGTGTTACACCACAGGCTGCTGCACAGATGATAAGTTACCCACTCCTGTTCTGCTTTAAAACTTATAATACTTCTTTCCCAGCTCCTGATTTATCTTGGGTAATAAATTAGTCTCCAGTTTATTCTATTGAACTTGAATTTGAAGAAGACCAACCAAGATGCTCAAGATATTGAATGTGCATTCAGCAATGAGGATTATGGGGCCACCTTACACCAGTCTATTTTTTCTCATCCTAACATACCTCATGGCATTTTTCAGAGAGTAAAAGGTCGGGCAGAGAGCGAAAAGCCTTGAACTCCTTGAGAAACAGAAAGATAGCAATATAATAATGAATGGAAGTGGCAATGTTAGTTCATCATGGAAGACTGGCAACCCACTGGAAAGTGTTGATACATCATTTGGTTGCCACCAGTGTGTGCTTGACTGCTTCTCTTCCATTGTTCATCAGCTTGTCATCCCTGGATGTTGGCTGGAGGTGATGGAGGGCAGCATGTTGGGAAAGACTGACAGATCATCTCTGCGGCATTCAAACTTTTTACCTTCCACACCCCTGAACGATCATGTGCTTTTGCTTTTCTTGAAAGAGCATTAGGTGGCTGATTTATGTTCTGTAAGCAATCTAAAATCTTTCCCAGCTACTGACTAATCAGCCATACTTTCATAGTCTTTCCCCCCATAAAACCTTTGTCTAAAATGGAATGCAATTTATTTGCTTTCATCCTTATTATCAAGTTCATTTTTATTCTCATCTGTCATCTGAAGCATTTTTTATTCATTCCTCTCCTCCTTTTTTGGTCAAGTTTCACGTACAAATTTGTTAAGTATCATCTCCATTTGTTCATCTCCAACTTAAAAGCCTGAAATCCTACTCTATAATTTGACACATGTGTGGACAAGTCTGTGCTATTGAGAGAAAAGTGAGAAAGGAAAAGAAAGGGAAGGAAAATGAAAGGAGAAAAGAAAAGAAACTAGAAGACTCTGAAATAGTCATTTAGTTAACTTCACAGCAATTCCTTGCAATGAGCTGTAGGAATCACAACAGTATAAATTTATCCCCCTGCCAAAATAAAATGCAAGATGGCAAAAAGAGTCTCCAGTTCATGACCAAAAACTCCTAATGTTATACAGTTAAGAGTGTAAGGAAAAGGATATAGAAAACAGGTAATCCTTAGCATTTCACTCTTAGGAATATAAGATGCTGACTTGTACTATATCAAGCTGTTAGTCCATCTAGTTTACTTTTTCCAACCTGATACCTGCCATATCTCTTGAATTGCAGTTCCCACCATTCCCAGCCAGCCTGGTCAATAGTGAAAACTGATGGCAGTTGTAAGCCAAAGCATCTGGAGGGCCACAAGTTGCTTGCCAATGGGTTAAGGGCTGGTCCAAAAGGCTAGTCCCCACTTCCAGCTATGTAAATCAGCAACACTCAAACCCAAAAGTCCATATCAAAAGGTCCATCTCAAAGCTCATTCAAACTTGAGTCCATATCAGATTGCAGCCTTCTTTTTCACTTGAAAATCTGTTTGTATTGCCATGCCTATTTTCCCAAATCCATGCATTCAACTGTGAGCATCATTGAAATATACACATTCTTTTCCCATACAGTAAAACATCTTTATTTTTCTAAAGTATATATTTTTCATGCACATTTCTCCAATGTACATATTCCGTCAAACACATTTCTGCAGTCTTCAAATCACACTGCAAGCTCAGAAGTATACAGACATTAACTGAAAATGATGCCAGTCTATAGTTGGTCTGAAAGATGCACAATTGATAAATCTTGATCAAAATCTGAAACTGGTTCCTGACTGGTATCTGTCACTCCTCACACAACCACGTCTCAATCTCATCCTTGGATAGAGGAATATCTTTAACTCATCTGCTTGCAACCCCTTGGCCAATGCTCTGGTTCTTCCTTTAGTTTCAGACTATATGAATGGAAGAATGAATCAGAGTGGCACAGGGCAGGTAAAGAACTTGCTGTAGGATCAATTTGCTCCATGTATGCTCCATAAACTGCCTATGGTCCAGCATATTGATACAACAAATAAGCCACAGGGAAATATTTGGACACTGCCTTATTTAGACAGATGCTTTTTACACTTTGAACTCCAGTTTTTGCTGACACGATAACACAAACATAAGCATGGCAATGAAATGGAAGACACATCTAGTCCTGTTACACCTGCGTCAACAGTACTTTGCTGAGGCCAATAGCCAGTAGAAAGATTATGACAATGAGAAGCATAATACTTAAGAAATATTTCCCCTTCTTAGTCTTAACTCTTAAGTTTTAAATAAATGTCCTTTACCCTTTTAATTTCAGAAAAACAGCATGATCCAAGCACAGAATGACTCAGCAATGCCTGTCTCTAATGCATACAACTTATTTGTTGATTAGTTTTCTGAGTGCTTAATGTCCATTAATCAAAGCTGTCTCATTAACTGGTCAGGAAACATACTGAGAATAAAGGAGGGCCTGCTTCACACTGGTAATCCCTGTATTATTCAAAATAAACCTATAAGCATTCAAACTAAGCAGGTGGCCAATATGTGGCGGTACCATTCAGAACTTTTCAGTTGTAGTTGAAGTATCACTCACACAATACAAGAGTAGATACCTTTCAAAAGAAAATCTACTTAACTTGAGAGAAGAATATACAGGCAATTACAAATGAGTTCCATTCCTGGGAAAAATGGAAATTCATCTTTAAGTCAAATTTGTATGTAAGTTTGATCAAGTATAGCCAGCCCTCCATATCTGCAGGGCTGAGGGGTGCAGGACCCCCAGGAAAGTTTTTAAAAAGCCTGCAAATATCTCAAGCCCCACCCCCCAACTCACCAGTGCCTCCTCTTTACAGCAAATAAATGCTAGAGAGATTTCCCTCTCTGGATGGGCAGGGCAGGAAGGGACTATCTGCACACATTTACTCAAAGTAAGCCCCATTTAAGATGGCAATGCAAGTAATTTTTTCTCTGGTTTCTGAAACACTACCTGAAGCTACTTAATTTCCCTGCTATTGTCCCTGCAGAGAGATATTAAGGCACCACTTATCTGCAAGACAAAGCTAATTTATTGTACTTTACAACGATGATAGGATTTTAAAAATGCTTTTTCTTTTAGTGTGATTCCAAAAAGCTTGCTTTGGAATTAAGACCCTGATTATATTGACAGAAGACTGGCAGAAAATAATACCATCATATGTTAAAGAAAACTTTATTTTGCTTTTTGATTAACAAAAGGTAGGCTATTAACTACATGCAATATAAAATAATGGAAAATCATACATTAATTTTCTCATACAAAAATAATGCAAATGAATATAAGCAGTTAATATTGATGGCATATTTCTGGGAAGATGCTGAGAATCTATAAATAAATATATGGTTACATATGATTATATATGGTTACTATCTTGCAAAAAAAAGTACAGGATAATAGAACTTTAGCATCAATAAATGTTTATCTCAAAACAAAATCTTTACTATGGACCAAAGAACGCTGCTTTCATATCACTAACAAGTCTATTGCCTGATCTCTTGTCCCTATTCAATTGGCAAGCAATTCAATAATCATTGCTGGTTTAGAATTCCCTTTCTGAATGCTCCTATTTAATGACTTTTTCTAAATATGCAAAGCACAGAGACAGCAAAGACTGACAAGACCTGTCCAAAATAGGCTGATGTAAAGTCTTTATAAAAAGGCTCTAAAGTATCCAGCAGTTCCAAATTTCTCCTGAGCTTTGAGGATAGACAAGGTTAAGTCACAGGAATCACAAGGACAGCAAAATTATTAAGCCATGGTAAACAACACCAAGCTAAAATCTAGACATTTCTCAATAGAAATAAGAGATATTTTAAAGTGCTATCCTTTACAAACATGCATAGACCAAGGGCCCCTTCATCAACTTCCATGTATGCAGGCTTCCCTTGTTTAATGTCATTGCCATAGCGACATCCTTGAAATCTAATTCCACAGTCATTCATGCTGTGGTAACTTCATTTCATTCAACAGATTTCCATCAATGCCTGGGAGAAGACTGGATTCTGGGGTCAATCACATCTTTTAAACAATTAAATTATGTTGTTGAATTAAAAAGTTAAGAGGAGGTAAAGAAACATGTAATTATGAAAATACTATGTTATTCAAACATTTCTTACTTTCTGTGTTAAACATGAATGGATAACAAGAATAACAAGCAGATATACTCTAAGTCTTAGAGTCTAAGGAGACAGCAAAGATGGCCCCAGAAGGTTCTTCTGAAAATGACCACAGCATTTCCTTACACATGTATTAAACTCCACAGTTCAGGTGATTTATCATTCAGAACCATTCTCTCCTTTATCCATATTTATATTTAGGTAGTAGGGAAAGTGGGAAAAAATTCTGTTTACTTCTAACACATAAACACTGCAAAATAATGCCCATGCCCAGTCAGGTGTAGAATTCTAACTCAAGTAAAATATAGGCCTTCACAGATTAAACAAGGCCACTATTATTAATCTACCACAATCCAGATGAGTATAATACACCAAAAATACCAAAAGAAAAATGAAAGAAAGAACTAGAAATACTCTCAGACCCTGTCATTCAATCTCTTCTTCAGACTGCACAGCAAATCACAAAACCTGTAAATGCATAAATGTTGTATATTATCAAGGAGCTAAGCGTTTGTGAAATGGGCAACTTTTTCTAAATTATCTTTAAAAAACAAACTAGAAAATATACATTTTACAATGCAGTGCACTAATTAACTCCAACAGAATTAGATTGCTGTTTCAGCACAAAATCTTATTAAACAAATACCATAGTCAGGTCTCCAAATGGATTACATACACAAATCCCTTCTTTGTTGATGAATCAATCACCTGATCCTAGACACATTCATGAAAAATAGGAATTCTTTATAGCAATGGCCTATCTGGTTTTAAGACGATTTTTTCCTACTTTCTACATTTCATTAGCTCATATTAGAAGTATCTCAAACTATCAGTTCAACACTTAAAAGTCAGAAGATTACATTGCTCTGTTATGTGCTATCAAGTCATCTGCAAATTATGGCAATCCTATGAATGAATGCCCCCCCCACACACACACACACCATGTCCTATCATTCACAACTCTACTTAGTTCTTGTAGCTTTAGGCTGTAGCTTTCATTTTAGAATCAATTAATCTTATAATTGTTTTTTGCCTTCAAATCTGATAATTGTTCTTTCCCTAGCATTATTGCCTTCTCCAGAGCATCTTGTTTTCTCATAAAGTACCTCAAGTCAGCCAGCTTTGGTTCCACTATTTTTGCTTCCAGAAGACGTTCTGGATTGATTTGATCTAAGATCCACTTATTCAACTTTGTTAGTCAAGAGTATTCACATAGCTTTCCTCCAATCTCATATTCTGAAGGTATTCTTTTTTTCCTCCTCTCAGCTTTCTTCACTGTCCAGCTTTCATACCCATACATAATCTCAGCCTTGATCTTCAATGAAATGGCCTTACAATGGACAATCTTTTCTGATCCCCTCATTGGTGCCCTTCCAAGTCTCAGTCATCTTCTGACTTCTAGATTGCAGTCTCAATTTGAATTGATGATTCAGCCAAGGTATGCAAAATCTTTCACATATTCAATTTCTTCATCGCTGCCATGGTATAATTCTTCTGAAGTCAGGATTTTTTAATCTTAATGTTCTGCTGCAACTTGGCTTTTGCACCTTCTTTTCCACTTTCATCAGGAGTCATTTCAATTCACTGAAGCCTTCTGCTATTAAGAAGATATCATCTGCACATCTTAATTTCCCACCAATTTTCGCTCCTCCTCCTCCTGATCCTAATCCACCTTTCCTTATATGATCTTCATATAAACTGAAAGATGGGGAGATAAAATGCACCTTCTTGTTCCATGCCTAAGCCCATATTCTGTTCTACATTTTTCTGTCCAAACAGAAACGTTCATAGGTTCTCATGATACACACAGTGAAAAGTTTTGCTGTAGTCTATAAAGCACAGACCAACCATCTTCTGAAATTCTTTAGTGTGCTTTTATTTCTCTAGTGTCTATTCCTTTTCAGAATTTGAAAGTCAGGCATTTCTTGCTCCATATAGGGTGAAATTCTTTGTTGCAACAGCTTGTCTTTGGTTGCATGGGAAATGAATGGTCCTTTGCCTCTCCTTTCTTGGAGATCGCAATTTATATTGAATGTTTCAGGACTGTGGGCCTTTGTTTTGTTTTCCATATATGTTGCCATATTCTTGTTAGGATTTGGACCGATTCACTCTCTGCAGCTTGTAATAGTCTGATGGGATCCTATCTATTCTGGGGGCTTTGTTCCTTCCAAGTACTTTCAAAGCAGCTTTCACTTCGCTTTCTAATATTGCTGGCACTTCCTCATAGGGTTCCTCTTTGAATGAGTCTGTCATCCTTCATCTCCTCTGTACAGTATATTGCAATATATTCTGTATATTTTAAGAGTGGCCAAACAAAGCTCAGGAGCAGCAGGCAGCTCTTTGAGCTTATTTTGTGGCTTGCAGAGGGTTCGGAGCACGTCCACTCCCCCCTCAAGTCCAGATCCCAACAATGGCATGGGCACCATTCCGCCAAACTCTCTCAAGGCTGCCAGCCTGCCCTGCTGTCTTCCTGAGGATCAGAAGAACTTGCCCCAGCATGTCCTACCCACTCCTGCTGACAAGTGCAAAGGCGCTTTGGTGGTTCTTCCTCCACCACGGCTCCAGGCAGAAAATCTGGTGGTGCTATTGGAAGAGACAACAGCTATTCTGACGGCGGCAGCTTTTTCTTAGTCTTCAGTGGCAGCTGCCTCAACTGGTGCCCTACCCCCCAGTGAAGGATCCAATGCTGGAAAAGATCCAGGCCAACCACAAGCTCTTCTTTCATTTCTTTGAGAGGGAATGTGGATGAGAAGAGGGCTGAAAGTAGCAACCTCCCATGCACCATTTGCATCTCACAGTTAGTGTTCCAGGTGTCCATGTGTCTTATCATGCACATTAAAAATCATAATGATAAGCAAGAACACACTTTCATAAAGTCATAATACATAGTAAATAAATAAACATTTGTTGATAATAAACAAACATTTGTCTTGTGGCTCTCAAACATCTGACATTTACCATATATGGCTCTTCCACTGAGCAGGTCTGGTCACCCCTAGTATATTGTTTCCCCCCTTCTCTATTTTACCCCGGTCAAATAATATGTTCCCAGGCTGACCTTTCAGCACTCCTAATCCAGGTCTTAGCATCCCTTTGATTTCTTGGCTCTCCTGAATGAGGTTTCTTGTTGTTCTTCACTTCTATTTCTACTTTGCTATTTCACTATTGAGCACTGAAATAGTCCTTTCTGTCTCCATATGATAATGGATAACTTTTGCTGAAAACTTACATTCAGGATTCTGATCCTTTTCTGTAACTTTTGGTCCTCATATTTCTTCTGTTATCCATCTATGCCTTCCACCCACCCTTTTTTGGCTACGGTAATTGCCTTTTGGCATTCTTCCCTAGTAATGTGTCTGGTTTCTGTCCACAGTTCTTCCGGTTCCTCTTTAGTGAAGTTCTGTAAAAGTGGGGTTTGAAGTCTTTGGGAATGTTATTTAATTTCTATTCTGGAAGTACATTTCTGTTAGCGATCTTTTTCAGTTTTACTGATTTTTGGTATTAAAAGTTTAAGATCATCATGGCAATGATCATGTTATGGCAGCAAGAATACAGTTTCTCCATCTCCTACTTCTGATTATATAGTCTATTTGATTCCTATACTGGCAATCTTCATATATACAGTCATCTATCTGGTAGCCTGAAGTATGTATTTGGTTTCCCAAAATTCTGTGTTGGCTTCCCAGAATTCTATGAGCATTCTGCTTCATTTCTGACACTACACCTAATTCTAGCACAACAGTGGACTCTGTTGTTTCCTACTTTTGTGTTCATTTCTCATTATGTCTTTTTTTCTATATTATCCATTTCCTCTTGGGTATTTACATAAAAGTTTTGGATTTCTTCTTCAACATCTGTTGTTGGAGTGTAGCCTGGAATAATGGTTATCTTAATAGGTTTTCTATGATTTCTGATTGATATGATTCAGTCAAATTTGCATTATAGTTATTTTTGCTACATCCTGCTTCAATATTAGAGCAACTCCATTTATGCTGAGTTTGGTATTTTCAAAGTGAAACCATTTTTATTTGTCTGACAGGAAATGTCCTATTTCTGTCCACTTTAGCTTGCTCATACCAGGTACCCCAATATTTATCCATTCCATTCTTTGCTTTACAATATCCAGTTTGCCTTGATTCAGACTTCTCATGTTCCAACTAAATATGTTACATAGCATCGTACTTTCCTTTTGACCCTGTGCATGTCTAGACTTCTCTTCAGCTTTGATCTAGTGGTGTCATTAATGACAGTGCTAGTTATACTATGCTCTTCCTCAGTGGCTGCTTGAATACCTTTCAACCGGGGGCTTTCATCTTCTGGCACTCTTGTTTTATTTTGGATTGCTTTATCATAGTTTACAAGGAAGAATATTGAGAAGTGATTTACCACTGCCCTCTCCTGTGCAATATTAACAAGTGTTAACATGAGCTCCGCTGCTGCTGCTGCCTGTGAAAGATGCTCTACCAGTGTTGCCTTTAACTACACCTATTGCCCTTCAGGAGTTTCTCTACCCACATCACCGTTACAATTAGATTGTAACATGAATTTGCTGTCCAAGCTTCAGGAGGAAGGGAAAAGGTTAACTCAGGAAAGAGTAAAATGATAGAAATATCAGGTGCCAGCCTTGTGGGAATCAGGCAGCCAAGGCCTTGAGGTTTACACCTCCCTCTCAGGTAAGAGAGGTGAGAACTCTCAACTGGCCTCAAGGATGCAGAAGATAACCAGTGACAACAAATTGATGGTCAGGGCCTGCAATGGGTGAACCCCCAGAGACTATGAATTAGGCAATCACCCCATGGCAGGTGATCTGCCACGACTGGGGCAGAATGAGCTCCAAGGGTTGAGAAGTGTTTTGTTCCCCTTGGGGAGGTTCTGTCCTGTTGCTAATCCCCCATATTGATGACTGCTGAGCAATCCTGTGTTTGCTGTGTTATTAGAAGGTGGTATTATTATGCTAAGCTAAGATAGAAGACATTTGTTATTTTAGTGTCTGAGTGGGCCAACAAGGCCCTAGGAGTTCTTGGTTGGCTATAGCATTCTCTGTTGCTGCTATCCAATTCTCCTTTCTCTTTCCCCCTCTCTTTTCCCTCTTCCTTGATTTTAACCTTTTACATTTGTTTTATTCCCTCCATCCCTATTTTTAACCTTTTAATAAAGTTATTTGTTTCCCCAAGCTTGGGCTTGTTGTGTGCTGAATCCACTAGCTGGTCCAGTATTTCTGGGCTGGGGATTTCTGGGGAGGAATTACCCCAGTAGGCCAAAGGAGTGGGGAATCCTGGCTGGCTTTCCATTACAGCGATATCCATTCTCTTCTGCTGGTGTGGCCATTACTCCTTATGAGTGTGGATATATCATAGACTGATGTCTCAGCTTGACTATTCCATCCTAGACTGGTGACCCTGCTAGGAGACCAACCCAGTGAGTCAGTCTGCTTCCTGGAAGGATTGTTCTCAGCTTCTGTGACACTCTCAATCCACCTGAACAAAGAGAAGAGCAGGAGTATGTCACCAAGTGTGCAATATTACTGCTATTGTATTTGGTATATGTTTGCTTCCATTTGTCCTTTACTTTTCAAGAACATCTAGGAAATTTACCCCTCTGCATAAACTTATAGATATGCAGTTTTGCCTTTGTCATTTTCAATGTTTCCTAGAGCACTTTTCTAGCTTTGACAACTGAAACTTACAAGGCCATTGACAAGGTTGGAGTATACTCCTGCAGTGAGGTTTGCCTAGCACCTATGTTGTAGTCTTTCAAACACCAGATGGAAACCTTTCTATTTTCCCATGCATATTCGTCTTTCTGTTTCTGTTGTTTTAAATCTGTTAATGTGCTTTAAAACTTTGCATTGCTGCCAAGTTTTACTTAGATTTTTGCTTTTATCACATACTGCATTTTAAAAGTTTTATAATGCATCTTATGTTGTATGTTATGTTCTTGTATATTATGTTCTTGTGTGTTATGTATGTTCTTGTGACACCATGACAGCCTCAACTATTGGACATTATAGAAATGAAATACATGAATGAACATCAGGCAGCTGTTCAGTTAGTACTCACACACGTATGAAAGATCAACCCCTCCCCCCCAAAAAAAATATCACATTTGCACAATTTTCAGGGAGCAAAAAATTAAAAAAAAAAAACCCTGACCCAAAGCTGTGCCATTCTGAAATTCTTCAAATAGAATAAAATCTTATTTAAAAATAAAAATTTAAAATAGTGGGGAACAAAGAGGTGTAGTGATTATAACAAGATAGTGATTGTAGCAGGGATGGGGAGGCAAAAAACAGGTTCTGCCATGAATGACACTAAGAAAACAGCTGCAGGATGGAAGGGAAGGAGATGGGAACAAGCTAAGGTAAGCCAAATCATTGATCAATTGTCCTGTGAACAACTCACAGCTTATTCACAAGGTGACTTAGTGTAGCATTCAAATGCAGCCAATGATTCAATGAAGCAGGAGGGATATTGAATTTAAAATCCACTGGGGCTAACATTCTGCAAACTGGAAAGGAAAACTAGTAAGCAGGTAAGATAATAGCAGGAAGAGAAGAGAATACTGCTGGAATGCTGTGATGAAGATACTGAAATACATTTATTAGAGGGAGAAAGTAAACAGCGATCTTTCATCCAAACAGATTAAAATTTGATTATCTTCCATGAATATACTGAAGAAGATGGATAGTATTGTGCAGTAAAATCATTTTTTTAAATGCGAGGTAATGCTGTTCACAACCTTTCTGATCTGTGGTACTTGCTACCAAATGATGTGACCATGGTCTGAAAATCCTTCAATCCTGGAACACTTACACTGTCGGCAAGATACTCACTTTGTCAAATGAGTAGCAGACACTGGGAAGATGCAGAAATGTATCTTTCTCATGGTCAAAATTTGCATGAAAAGCTAGTTTATAGTTGTTTTAGGAAAGGTCAGAAGAGTAAAATGTTTTGATATGTAGGAGTGTGCAGCTCTAAAACGGGCCCTTTTGTCCTGAAAGTTACAGCACACAGATGTATGTTTGCTTGTGAATGCTCCTTGAGCATGCTCGTTGTTAAACAAGTGACTGAAGTCACTAAATAAATTAGCTGGTTGAATTAAACAGAAGACACAAGTAGAGGGCTCATTATTTTTTGTTGGGGACTACTGAGAAATTAGCAGAATTTGGATTTTTAATGACAATTCACAGTTTTTGGTTCCTGAACTTTGTTAATAAGGGGGAAGGCACAAACCTACCTGTGAAGAACAAAGACAGGACTATATAGTAAGTTTGGCCAATATAATTTCAATATCAGTAAATAAGTTTCTCCAGAACTCTCCATGCAACACTTACAGTGCTATCCTAAGTTATAGTATCACAGAAGTTGTGCCACTTCTTCTAATTATTGCAACCCTTAAGCTACCATCTTGCAGACTAATTATTCCGGTATACTATGCATAATTATGGGGTAGTGAACAGTGTACCAGATATTCCTGTTGAGTGAAGTATGAAAGCTCAGAAAGGCTTTTGGCAAATATTCTGAGCAATTAATGTCCAACTCCTGAGAACCATATTCGTTTACTGTTGTCATTCTCTAACGTAAGAGAGCAGCTTAAACGGATGACTTGATGAAGAGTCAAAGCTTCATCTAAAAGGTTTTCTATTTCTTCTGTGTCTTTGATCATGTACATAGTCTCAGTTGATTATAATAACGTATTACAATGTCAGTCTAAGTGTCTGGAGTCTAAATGGTAGCTTAATGAGCTTACTAAATGGGGAGTCTAAATGCTATTAGTTTGGTCAGTCATAAAAAAAAGAAAGAAATTCAATATTTGAGTACAATCAGCAGATTCAAGATGTCCTCTAAAACAAAGTAAAAAGACTTGCCATCTGATAAAAGTAACTGTTGAAAGCTTGTGCCATTATAAATTGGTTAGCTAAAAGATGCCACAAGCCCTTTTGTCTTTGGATTTTTTCCTGGAATTGCTATAATGGTCTCCAAGGACCACTGGATTTGCCAGTCCAAACTTTTCTATTGAAATTCTGGTTCAATTGTTCTATCCTAGGTACTCCATTTTATTCCATTAGAAATCTAGTGAACTGAGCAGTGGCCAATGTAGCCAAGAAAGCAAACCTTCCAGAAGATTTAAAAGGTGTTGTTGTTTTCCAATGAAAGTTTTAAGTCAAAAGTACAAAAAAGATGCTTGAATGGCAGCCCACCCACTTGCCATATCACGAGGCTTTAAAAAAAATTCCTCCACAGTTACTCAAAAACTGTTTGTCATATGGCATGTAAGACTGCTCTTATGGAAATGCACTGAAAATCTTCTGGAGTAACCAAACTTGTGGCATGTGTCTCTGGACTCAGGGCATCACCTCAGAGTAGGGAATAAACTGTAATTTCCTTTTAAAAATATGCATTGTATTATATGTAGTTACTTAACATCTATACACCCAATAGACAACGTTCTCTGGTGGTTTA
Organism: Varanus komodoensis; assembly: GCF_004798865.1. NCBI lineage: Eukaryota > Metazoa > Chordata > Lepidosauria > Squamata > Varanidae > Varanus > Varanus komodoensis. The sequence continues at coordinate 7,227,614 of NW_025335409.1, forward strand.
AAACAGTTCCTAAAAAGGCCCATGATACAATAATAACATCATAATTTTTCCACAATACACCATTTAAAATCAGCTTGTTTTTTAAAAAAGGTTTAACAACTAAAATGGTACCTAAAACAGAACAGACCTGTTTAAAACACCAGGCATGCGTGCCCCATCAAACCATTAGATAACTGCAAACATCTTTAAATGCCTCAATATTGATGGTTGTTTTAACTTGGTGCCAAAATGACAAAGTTGGCACCAGGTAGGCCTCAGTGGGAAGATCATTGGGGCCACCACCAAGAAGGCCTTCCCCCTTGTTGCTGCCCTCCATGCCTTCTTTGGAGGTGGCCCTCAGAGGAAGGCCTCAGATGTTGATTAAAAAGTATGGTTAGATTGCAGCTGGGAGAAGCAGGTACTGCAATCCCAAGCCATGTAGCACTTTATAGGAGCACTTTGTATTCTTCTTTAACCAAACAGATTGGAGAAACTTATTGTATCCAGTAAGTACAATTTATCTGAATAAGTGGCACTGCCATTAAGACTGAACTCAGGTGCTAAAATCTACTGAAGAAGCCCTTTTGAAATGTCAGTTCTTTCTTCAAATATAGATCCAACTGGCCTATTTACAGTTTTTTCAGTAACTGCACCCTGTCTTTGGACAGAAAGATATCTCTTTCCTTAGGGAAATGGGTCTGCCTGATTCTAAGCTTCTCCTTCTAACTTTTTCAGCACAGCCAACTTTTTATAGAGCAGTGAATATGTTATTCTGGAAGGCACACCATGTCACATTTAGTAATGCTTGCTGACACTAGGGGAACGTAGACAAGTTTACTGGCACCACTGTTTAGGACTGGGCTTCTCATCATTTCTATCTATGACCCAGTAACACTATTTTCCTCTACTATATTTGTCTGTCCACAGTACGTACACAGCAAGTCTGTCTGACTGTGGAAATACAATGTATTATATTGAATTCAAGGACACAAAACATTTTTATAGATCTACTGCTCAGTTACAAGCTTGGTAACACCCTTTGTAGGGACTAAAGTAAATACACATGAATGCAGTGACAGGACAGACACCAGCACTTAGAAAAATAAGAAACCCTTACAGCATTCCCTGAGTTGCATCTCACCATTCACTGGGCGTTGCCTTTTCATGTACTAGAAGCACAACAAACTCCTTTGAAATACAAGCATTATCAAAGTCAGTAACCTAATCACAACAATCCTTCTGCATCCATCATATCAGGCATTTTTACCAGGCATTTGTGCATGTTCCACTCAGTTTTACAGATGAACAGCAAAAACTAAATCTCTCATGGCATGATGTTCCAGCTGCAACATAATACATCATCACAAAGAATTCATTTCATTCATTCCTCAGTATCATTATTTCATGCAGTGGAAGCTCACATACAGTCAGGCTCTGTGTGTCTTGTAAATGTGTTACTATTTCCACTAAGACAGCCAGAAACAAACTGCTGAGGATTTTATTTTATAAAATGCTGCGCCAGGATGGCATCACAACCTGCAATATCATACCAGCTGACAAGACGTAACACAACAGACAGAAATGCCTGTTCCAACTCTCTGAAAGCTTTTCAACAAGTAAGCAACTTAACACTCTGAATTCGGGTTTTTCCATCAACATTTGCTATTACTTGGGGGATACAAACAAATGGATGGATTTGATTGTATTGTACTTGAATTGTCCTTCCTCAATCCAGGCAACGTTAAAGGTTAGGGTTAGGCTAAGTATGAGTGCCTTGCTCATGGGTGGGGCATACTGACAGTTATAGTCCATCACACCTGTACAGGCACAGTTATTCTCTGTGAAAAGCTTTAGCATAATACAAGAGAGCTGATGCATAGGCCTGAAGCCTTACTGTATCATACCAAAGATGCTCATGAAGAACAAAGATGCGAGAAAGACTTATCGGGCATACATGGTAGAATGAATGATCATTGCTTTCTTCAAGTAACTATGGTAGTACCAAACATTAAGTCTGGAAAACCCTTATTCATGGTTGGAAGACTACCAGAGCAAACAGGACAGTCTACACACATATGGAAAATCAACACTTAATTAAGTGTTTCTCTATTTCATGTGTCTGAGAACTCCCAGTTAAAAAAAAAAAGTAACACCACAAAGAAATGTCTTTTGTAACTGTGGAGATGAAAGAGGCAGGCAGAAAATTGTTGGCACAAGCCTAGCTGATACACAGGTTCCACTATAAATACTTCATTAATTTTTGAGTGCAGTAGAGTGATGTTGCAATTTTCCATCACTGAGCAAGACACTCATTTATTCACTCCCTGATACTTTCTGTAATCCCAAGTAGCCTGTCCAATTACAACCAATTAGCCAATCCAGGAATGCAACAATAGCAGTTTAGTGGTCTTCCGGAATGGAATTCAGCACACCATGCACAATAAAATAACTTCAGCATAAGATTGCACATGATGTCTGCCCAAATCACTTGACATTTGAATATATCACTTGAAAAGAATATATTGATCAGTCATCTTTGCTACTGGCCACAGACCAGGCCCATAATCTGGATTGGCATGCCCTCCAGTCCCATTTACACAAGCAATAGCACTGGAGCATACCAGAAACAGAGTGGCATCCTCATTTTCTCAGACATAACTGATGCAGCATGAAACACTAGAAATTAAATATGCAATGGGGAGCAAAATTCCTTCATGCAACAGCTGCAAACAAAACTGCAACCTCTGTTCTGGGGGGAATAAAAAACACAACAGAACCTTTTTAAAAAGGCCCAGCAGCTGAAGTCGATACGGGGAGTGTGGCGTGGGCAGATTTATCCTTTCAGCATCCCAGCCCTTCCGTTCTTTGGAGGAAAAATTCACTTTTCCACGCATGTTTCCGCAGTCCAGTCAGGAGGATGCTCCTTTACGCTCCTCGCTCAAGGAGACTCTTCCGTCGAAAGCTGGCGGTCAACTCGCAGGCCACGCAGCTTCATGATGCACAAGCTACCTGTTCCAGAGCGCCCCCCCCCATCCCGCTCGAGCATAAACGGAGCGACGGCCTCGGGCGGAGGACCGGCGCTTTCCCCCTCACACCTTCGCCCAGGCCTGCCTGCCTGCCAGAGTCGCCCCGCTCCGCTGCCATATTCGCAGCTCCCCCACCGCCCGCACCACGTTCCCGCTCGCCCTCGCCCTCGCCTTTTCCGGCCGGCAGCAGGTCGCCGGGATACGCTGCCCGGGTGTCTCCCAAGGCGAACGCCTTACCTGACAGCCACCCTGACGGAGCTCTCGTCTGGGCCAGTCGTCATGGCTCAAAGGTTGCAGGAGCGGACCCGAGAGGAAGAACAGACCATTGAATGCACGTCGGTGCGCGCTATACGCGTTACATTCGCGAGCCAGACGGAGGGCGCCACGGACGTCTGCAAGTTCACCAAGGAACGCGACAGTCCTGCTGCATTTAAAGCGCTCGCCTCGGCGGGGAAGGAGGCGGGGAAGCCCTCGCCAGTGGCTCGGGTGGTGGAGGGACTGGGGGGCGGCGGCGGCGGCGGCGGCGGCGGCGGCTGTCTCACCTCCCCCGTCTCCTCCACCTTCTCCGCTCTCCAGCCATTTTAGGTGACTGGCTGAATGAATAGGTAGCAGGCGGCGGCGAGCGCGATACTCCGCCCCCTTGGCTTCCCGGCCCCTCCAAGCGGAGCGGCACTGGGATTGCGCGAGCAACAAACTCTTTCCTGGCAGGCTGGGAACCTCGGACCCCCTGCGAGCCACCGGCTCCGCCCCTCCCGCCGCCGCCCCAGAAAGCAGCGGCAGCAGGCGGCGGCGGCGGCGGCTTCTCTCCAGCCGCAATGCGTAACCGAGCGCGCCCCTCCTCCTGCCGCCGCCGCCGCCGCCGCCGCCGCCTGCTCGCCTCGGCTCCGGGCAAACGCTGGCAAGGACTCCCTCGCAGCAGTGCCGCGGCGGCCACCGCGGGCGAGGCGCAGCCACGCACGGCCAGTTCGCTCGCGGAGAGGAAGAGCTCGCGGGCGATTCCCATCGAGTGGGTGGGCGAGAGCGAACGGAAGTGGGCATTTGGGAGGGATGCTGTTGCCCAGTTGCTGTTCCACCCCAGTCGCCATCATCATCATCGTCAATTACATTTAGAGGCCACCTGTTTTCCTCTTGCAAGGAGCCCAAGATGGCTTACATGATTTTCTCCATCTTGTCCTCTCAAGAGCCCTGTGAGGTAGGTTCCGCTGTGTGTCAGGGATGGGCCCCAAGCAACCTGGTGAGCTTCATGGCTGAGTGGGGACTCAGACCTGAACCTACCAAGTCTCAGGCCAACACTAGCCACTGCACTGGCTCTCTTGTTCCGTATTTCATGTTATAGTAGTCGTTAAAATAAAAAGGAGCAGCTGTTTGGATATGGCAAGAAGGGGTGTGTGGTGTGCAAGTGTCTGCACTCACACAAACTCATTGCATCCGCTCCCTCTCCATCATCACTGCCACAGAAGAAGGAACTATTCAGGGTCAGGAGTTAGTCTGCCATTGCCACCAAAATCAGCACTTTAATTTTCCCTATATTTGAAGTGGCATCAAGGGCAAATAGCCATCTAGGCCAGAGAGTCCTGAGAAGCAGAGACTGGCAAGATTGCATCACTGGACAGAGGTGTGAATGCCACTCAGCCTGCCTTGTGCTCCCTAAGCAAGTTTCAAGGGCCGGTCCTACTATTAGGCAGGTGCTACAGATTTTTGGTGCCAGGAGAGGGCAGCACATTGTCAATTATTTCAGTTATTGCATTTCTACAACCAGGGATGTGAGGGGCTAGTGAGATGTTCCTCATCAGCTGCCCAAATGACTGACATTGAGAAATTATTTTGCACTATGTACCTTGAGTAGGACAGATTCAGCCTAGAGGTACCAGTTGCTGCTCTGTCTCAGACTAGCTCAGTTCCCTCACTCCAGAACAGTCGAAAACAAGCTTCAGATGTGGGGCAGGTCACCTTCCATACAAGAAGAGTGACAGGTGCATCCCACCTTCCCGAGCCATCAATAGGTCTTGGCCTGGCCATGCATGAGAAACGAGGACAGGCTGTTCTGTCCTATTACATATTGTTGCTAGACAGAGTAAGGTGGCCCATTCAGGCAACTGCAAATTGTTGCAATACAATAGTAATTTATTACATAGTATTTTTACTGTCAAGGTACAGGAGAGGTACTTGTAGGGCTCTTCTTCATCAGCTGCCTAAATACCCTGAGCATCCATAGAGTGTTAGGCACTGTGACTTGGGGGAGCAGATGCCAATTGGTGCTCCACTTCATTTTACTACTGAGGAAAGGTTAAGGTGAGACACGATATAGGGAACTGACTTAGAAAGAGACAACTATGCAATTCTTGTTGCTAGTAGCTAAAAGTCCATAGTCGATATGGCCTACATTTGACCAAATACATTTGCATGGTTAGGATCGAAACTCTAAAAGGTGTCTACTATATCTGGCATTATTGTTATTCTTATTATAGAAAGGGAGCACAATGCTGTGGCTGCTGGACATTGTCTCGAGAACCATGGGAGTTTGCAGAGTTGCAACTCTGTAGCTGCAAAATAGCTCTGACATCAGAGCTGGGACTCAGCGCTTGCAGCACCTTGCAAGAAGAATTGCACTGGCTGCTTCTGGGAGGTCAGGAAAGGGGTTTCGTGCGCATTCCAGACAGAGGAGAGGGAAAGAGATTGGCACAGCCAAGACACAAAGTCTCCAGACAGTGCTTCAGCCTCCTTTCTCCTGCTCCAAGGTTCTTCACTTATAGTTAACCTTCACCTCCACACTCCTTCCAACCTGCATAGAATGCCCACAATAATTTTTGCAAAATAGGGCAGGCTGCTTTGCTCTGACAAAGTATGGGGCTGGCCCAGCCTGTCAAACATAACAGGGGGGAAACAATCACCATAAGGCAGGATGCAGAGACTGGGCAGATACAACACTATATTCTAAAACATGGGTCCTCAAACTATGGTCCGGGGGCCAGATCCGGCCTGCTATGCCCATTTATCTGGCCCGCCATGCCCACTTGGACCCACCGCACCCTCCCGGGGAGGCAGCGGTTTGGTTGCCGGGAGAAAATGATCTCCAAGTGAGCAAGCCACTGCCTCATGCGCCCGCCTTGCGGCGCGTGCCTGCCCCTGCCCCTGCCCACGCCTCGCCTCACCTTGCCTCATCGCACACCCTGCCCCCACCTCAGTGTCTGCCCATGCCACCCCCACCCCCGGCCTGGCCTGCATGCACTGCCAACACCACCTTTCCGGCCCACACCCAGCACTGGCAACTTTCAACTGGCCCCCTGGTGAAAAAGTTAGAGGACCCCTGTTCTAACACATTGTTTTGGGTTTGGCTAGGGCAGGGGTCGGCAACCCGCGGCTCTGGAGCTGCACATGGTTCTTGCATCCCTCTGCTGCGGCTCCGTCACTCAAAACATGCACCGGCACAGCTGCCGATCTGTGATCGAAGCTCCACTCATGAACGCTGCGCTAGCTGGTTAAGTAAATCGCTACATTCCTCTGCAGGGAAAGAGTGGAACAAGCTTCCTGCAGGCTCTCAAGTTACACGAAAGGCTGCTGAAAAGATTCTCTTCATCCCAATGTAATCTCCTTCATCTGAATGTTAAAAGCTGCGCTTGGGACCTGTCACAATTCACATCACTTGACTGTTTATCTCCTAATCAGTCACTAAACACACCTATATCTGCGACCCAGGCCGATTTACTGAGCCCCACCCCCCACCCCCCCGGTAGGCCAACCATGGATAAATCGAAGAGAAGAAGAAAGCCGAACATTTAATGGAACATGGGTAGATTCATTTGCTTTTACTGCTGACGAACTTATGGGGTTTACATGTAGTCCTTTAGCACTGACTTTGACTCTGCAGGAAGCTGTTCTCCTATTCAAAATATATGAAATGAGTCCTACTATTTTATAATGTAAGGTTAAAAATAACAGTTTTTAGTGACTGAACAAGAGATGCAGCTAAATCATAATGAAGATATAGATCTACTTCCTTGTTTTAAGAAGATTCTTATAAAAATTCCAGCAACATTATCACATTGGGAGAGGGATGTTTGTTCAATATTTCACCAGACTATTATTTATATTTGTTGTATTGCAGAAATTCTACTTACTTTATGAAAGTATCAGTCCTTTTTTTATTCAGGTTGACAGCTAACTGCACCCTTCAGTACATGTGATAAAAGGATGAGGGCACACAGAAGCAGAGGGCATTTTTGGTTTGCTGCAGGTGGCATGTTTGTTTCGCTACAGGTGGATAATTTAAGTTCAGCTTTTTATTTCATAAATACAAGGAGGACTCAAATAGACATTGAGTATTTTATTTGAAAGTAACCTTCAACCCAGCCTCTCTTTTTTCGGAGTTCAAAATGTTTTTGTTGCATGCAGAAATAAAAATTTGTTTTCTCTGTAGCAGTTCATCGATTTCATAAATTCAACACACTATAGTTTTTTTATACATAGCATAAAGGTAAAAAATGATATATGCAGTGTTATCTTCATTTTAGATGTCAAAAGGGTTTTGTGGCTCCCGGTGTTTTCTTTTCTGTGGAAAACGGGTCCAAATGGCTCTTTGAGTGTTAAAGGTTGCCGACCCCTGGGCTAGGGTAAAGTTAAAAGCTTCACTAAGAATGGATTTTTAAGTTTTGATTGGAAGGAAGGATATGTTAACAGGTACTTTCCTGGGAGTGAGTTCTAAGTTTAAAGGACAGTAAGAGATTATGAGAAGCTTATATTTTTTTTAAGAGATAAAGACTGCTTTTAGTATATTGGAACTTCTGTGCAACCTCATCTTTATCTATGAGGACAGAGGGAAAGTACATGTACAGCAAAAGATATAAGGAGCCTTGGATCATCTTAATGTTGCATACACAAGAACCTGCTTCATTAGATGCGGCAGATCTAGACCTTAGTCCTGTTCAAGTGTATTCAAAAGGAAGTTCCATTCTGTTTTGGTGGCACTTATGAGCCCATAAATGTGAATAGGATTGCTGGCCTTGGATATTTCCCTAGACAATCAAGAAATCTCGTGAGTAATCCCAGAGGAGCTGAAGCTCAGTAGTAGAGCTCATGTTTGCATGTCATTTCAATCTCCAACATTTTCAGGTTTGGCTAGGAAGGAGCCAACATTGCTGCCAGTCAATGTTGACGATAAAGGGAAAGATGGACAAGTGATCGGCCTCAGTATAAAGCATTCTGACATTCCTAGAATTGCTGATGATTTCTACACCTCTCCTGCTCAACAGCATTATCCTTTACTAGCTTTTACTGTTAAAAAGGTAACCATCATTCACACCAGATGGGACAAGTGAACACACTGCTATTTTAAGTAAGTTTTGTTGTAAGAAGTAATACTGGATGCAAGGTCAATATAAAATACTTTGGAAAGAGATTGGTGGCAGAGGCCCATCTCCGGGAACCCTCTGTGAAAGATATTAGGAGGGTGAGTACCCAGAGGAGGGCCTTCTCTGCGGTGGTGCCCCATTTATGGAATGCGTTCCCCAGAGAGGTCTGCCTGGCGCCGTCGTTATTTGTTTTTTGGTGTCAGGCCAAGTCCTTTTTATTTAAACGTTATTTTAATTGTTTATTGTTTTAACTTACTGCCTGGGTGTTTCTAGTTTTTATATATTTGTATTGTTATTTATTTGTTGGAAGCTGCCCCAAGGCTTATGCGAATGGGGCGGCATATAAGAATCCCAAATAAATAAATAAAATAAAAAACATTTTCATCAGTCATACACAAAGAGTAAGAAGGTTAAATGTGAACTTAGTGGCCTTGCTTTCATTGTTAATGCAACACTCATTTATGCAGATAAATACATATAATAATAAATTATAAACATATAATAGACAACATATAAAAGACAACACTATGGACAGATAATAGCTTGTTACAGGTTTGGGCTTTATGCACATATTCATGAACTCCTGCAAAGGAATTCTTTCCAAATGTTGATGACCGTATTCATAATTTTCTTGGACTCACAGACTGCCTGAAAAATTTTCCTCACTCAGAACAGCTCCACCATGAGACTTCAGAGACTGCAAAATACTTTTAATGTGTAGCATTCTGCTTTGCTGCAAAATATATGCAAGGAACCCAGTGCAGATGGGGATCTGCTGCTGTCCTATGGAATTGCCACAACTTATCCTCTTGGTTTGCAATTTTGTTTCTCTAGAGGCTTTTCCTTGGAAGCTGCTACTCTCCCTGCTGGTGACCTGAGAGAAGGACTTTTTGGTGGATACACCCAGACTCTGGAATCCTTAAAGAAGACTAGGTACACTTCCTCTCGGTTGTCTTTCCAGTTTTATTCAAGAAAGCTGTTTTCCTACAAGTGGATTTATTGGGTGGGGTGTAGCCTTATTTTTTCCTATCATTGTTGAGCTTTTATCGCATTTTAACACACTTCAGTGTTTTACAAAGCAATGGTATGGCTGCTGGAAAGCACCTAGATGGCCACAGGATGATCATCCAGCTGTCCAGCTACATAGCTTTAAGCCACTATGAATGCCATTCTTTGGTAGAAAGGCAGGATACAAATCCAATAAATAAATAACCAACCAAGTAATGGAAAGAAATACCAAGCACTCAGAAGTGGAACTAACTATAGATTTTGCTCTCTTTGTCTTTCTTATTGAAGTACCATTTAATCCTCCTCTGTAATAATATTTTATCAGTAATGTGCTTTGAACATTTGGATGAAACATCTGGATTTGCAAAAGCTTTTGGGACATCCTAGGGACAAATTAAAATATATGTTTAAACAAGTATCTGATCATGTAAGGTTTATTTAGAACATGTATAAACACAGGCCTATAAAATGGAAACAGCATTCTATCTAATATATTTCCGTAGCTTAAAGAAAGTAGGTAAATTAACAACAACAACTTCAACAACAAAGCAAGAACAGTTGCCTAAAAACACAGTTAAAATGATTACTTTGGATAGCCCTCCTCAAAACATGCAATCTTGTGTTGCAGCCTTTGCCCAACAAATAAGAATCATATGCACTGTATCCTGGTGTAGGAGGAGATGGAGAGCTGCTTTGAGCATAACATTAACTCACAGTTTATTTAATCTATGGTTTGTTGCCCATGATTTGTCTGGCAAACAACTAAAAACATTGAGATACGTTTTCTGAATTCCTGGGTTTGCTTTCCTCCTTTTTTGCCTGTTCCCTCCATGTACCATAAATGCCTTTGCAATTTTGTCATATCGACATGTAAAACAGCTGTTCTTTTTTCTTGTAAACTACTCTTGCTCATCACCTTTGTAACCTGGCAGAATAACTCATGAACAATCCATGGTTCTGAGCTCACATGTAACAACCACCCATAGTTTAAACAACCCAAACTTCACAACCTGCCCACAAAGAATGAGCAATCTTTCTGAGTTGTTCATGGTTAAAAATACGATGTGTAAGCACCACCATGTTCACACATTACAACAACCAGGATTAAAAAACCTCAACTATGAGTTAATACGTGTGAAAACAGGCCTCTCTCACTCTGTACATGCATATTATTATTGTTGTAATGTAGTCAACTTATCTTCAACTTATGGTAACCCTACAAATGAACGCCTCCAAACTGCCTTATCCTTGACAGCACAGCTCAGCTCTTATAAATGCAAAAAAGTGGCTTTCTTAATAGAATTCATCTATCTCATACTTGGTCTCCCTCTTCTTCTTCGACCTGTTGTAGCATGATTGTCTTCTCCAGTGAGTCTTGTTTCACGTGATGTGCCAAAAGTATGACAGCCTTCATTCATCAGTTTCACTTCTAGGAAAAGCTCTGACTTGATTTGATCTTGTTCAACTTGTTGGATTTTCTGTCAGCACAGGGCATTCACAAAGCACAATATACCAATTATTTTTTGGGCAGCTTCTTTCACTGTCCAGCTTTCTCAACCATGCGTAGTAATCAGGAATACAACAGTGTGGATCATACTGGTCTCCAAGGAAACATCCATACAATTGATTATATTTTCTAGTTCCTTCCTTGTTGCCCTTCCATGTTGCACTCTTCTAATTTCTTGGCTTCACGTCCCTTTGAATTGATGATTCAGCCAAGGTATGCAATAACTTTCACAATTACAATTTCTTCATAGTAGACCCTGAAGTTGTGTAATTTTCTTTAGTCATGATTCTGATTTCTTAATGTTCACCTGTAGTCCTCTGATCTGAATTCAGCTTTCCTTATGTTCTGCTTACATATTATACAGATAGGGTGATAAAATACACCCTTGTCTGATAACTAAGTCCATAACAAAGCATCCTGTTTCTCCATTTTCTGTCTTACATTGGTTTCTTGTCTACAGTGTAGGTTACCATCTGGACGATTAAGTGCTGAGGCACATCCACTTCTTTCAGGGCCATCCATAGCTTCTCATGATGCACACAAAGGCTTTGCAGTAGTCTATAGCGATGATCATCTTCTGACATTCTTTGGTGTACTTCAATAAGCAGAATATGCTTGCAATATGATCTCAAGAATCTTCAAAATCCAGCTTGAACGTCAGGCATTTCTCACTCCACGAGGAAAATTCATTGTTGCAACTCCTTCAGCATCACTTTGGTTGCATGGGAACTTAATGCAATGGTCCTATAGTTGCTGCACTCCTTTTCATCTCCTTTCTCAGGGCCCAGAATATATATCGAATGTTTCCAGTCTGTGGGCCACCATTTTGTTTTGCATATTAGTTGGCATATTCTTGTAATGATTTAGATTGATTCAGCCTCTACTAGGGATGTATGAGGAATTCATTTTGGAGGTGGGAATCCATTGGATTCCCCGGCCTCACTTCCCAGACCACTTTGTTGCAGCTCTGAGCCTGAGTTCCTAGCAAGTGCTCCCAGAGTTCACATGGTGTTTGTCAGGAATCAAGCCACATGTGACTGCTATGCAAGCAGTGTCCGTCTTCTGCATCATGTGCAGCAGCCTTTCTTTGTGCTGCATGGGAAATGGAAGGTTACCAGTTGCACAGCCTTTGTTCTGTGATTGAGCATTCATGGATTTGCTCTTGGTTAAACTCAGTTTCTCAGAAAGGGCCAAGCACAAGAGGGAGACTGCAAATGCTAGAGGTACAGATTCTGTGGAGCTTTGCTGCAACACTAGTCTCGCCAGCTTTGAATAGTTTTACTCTGGGTACTTTATTCCTTCCAAAACTTTTCAGAGCTGCTTTTACTTCATTTTCCAATATTAAAGGTTCTTCCTCATAGGATTCTTTTTAGAAGAGCCTGCCATTCTTTTAGCTTTTCTGTGTAGCAATTCCCTATATTGTTTCTACCTTCTCTTCATTTATCCTTGTCCGACAATATTTTCCCCTGTTGGTCTTTATCATTCCTTACTTAGAAATTTTCATTATTATCGTATTGAGACAGACAGACAATTACTGTGTGCAATTCATTGGTTTTATAAAAGAACCGTAGACTTCATGATTTCTCCCTCCACATACCAGCTGTTCTGTTCAAACATAATGTTTCATAACAAACACTCTTTCCACATAAAGTGTATTATAATGTTGATAAGGAAACTCTTTAAGCTCCTAAACGCCTTAAGTCATTTTGGCTTTGCTGGAACAAGTGCATTTAGGACCATAGCCAAAGTTAATGCACCCAGTTTTAGATAGATTACATAACAACTTCTTTGTAAAGTTTGCTCAACATCTTACAAACACTTATTTGTTAGGCTTCCACCTTTGTACATACCTCTTATAAAAGTGCCAAGATACATGTGCTATGGTTCTGGTAGGTAAATAAATGTATGAAGGACAGTGGATTTCAACTACTGCACATAACTGGACTTGCTCCTATGATTTTAACAACTGCCCAATACAGAGATATTCATCAGATGAAAGATTTTCAGGCACTTTTAATTACATGCCAGGAAAAGCTTCCGAGCCTCAAGCCTGGGAATCTAATTGCACTAATGTAAATGACATTTATAGATAAACAAACATAAATCAAAATCCTTAAATCGTTGAATCAGAAGCCTGTAAATTATAAGTAAATGGATGATTTCATAAGAAACATAGCCTTCTATCTCCAGAATTGGTATACATTAATTTGATCTGTATTGGTAATTTCCAAAATATGTATTCATTACATTTCTATATTTATTTATTTTATTTATTTATTAAAACATTTTTATGCCGCCCCATTCGCCGAAGCCTCGGGGCGGCTTACAACAATATTTGTTGTTCAATAGCAAAAATATATTCCTAGTTCAAGGTTAGCTCCATGCTTGTTTATTATATTTATTTTCCATATTTTAATTTTTGTTCATTTATTTGATTTATATTCTGCCTATTTCTTTTTTAAAGAACTCAAAGTGGGTTACATCATTCTCTTCTTCCTGCTCTCAATCTGATCCTTATAACAACCCTGTGAGGTGGGTTGGGCTGAGAGTCTGTGACTGGCCCAAAGTCACCCAGTTGGTTC
>NW_025335409.1:7241163-7380591 GCF_004798865.1 Varanus komodoensis
TGGGCTGAGAGTCTGTGACTGGCCCAAAGTCACCCAGTTGGTTCCATGGCTGAGCGGGGCCAGATCACCTGAGTCCCAGACCCGCACTCTTAACCACTACACCACATTGGCTCTGCTTTTTATTTTAAGGACCTCAAGGAGGCTTACATAATCCTTCTCTCAATCTTATTATTACAACAATCCTGTGAAGTAGGTTAGGTTAAGAGTGACTGGCCCAAAGTTCACTCAGTGAGCTTTGCAGCCAACTAGGTCTCCAGTTCTGTACTCTAACCATTACACTACACTGGGCCTATTTATATGTTGACTATGTTTAAAAACAGATCTCAAGCCTCTTGACAGCTAAATCAGAATTTAATTGGAAGCATTCACTTATTCATGGCATAAGTAAGCAGGGATGCCGGAAACTGTTCAAACTGAGAAAATCTGAGTCATCCCATTTATTGATGTATTGATGTGCTATATTTAGTGTTGTAAGCCTAGTGTTGTAAGCCGCCCCGAGGCTTCGGCGAATGGGCGACATAAAAATGTTTTAATAAATAAATAAATATTTTTATATCATCCAGTAGGCAAAACTCTCTGGGTAGCTCACTGTATAACAATTTAAATGGTTAAAACTATAGTATAAAATAGAGGTAAGAACTAGAATAAAACATGGCAGCAGAACAAAGATTTAAAATGCAAGATTGAAAGCAGATTAAAATTAAAATTCCTGGGAAAATTCCTGGGGAAAAGAGATGGTTGTCACCCAGTGCCAGAAAAAGTACAATGTAGGTTCCAGGCAAGCCTCTCTGGGAAGTTCATTCCATAGCCAAGGTGCCACAGTAGAAAAGGCCCTCTTCTTAGTAGCCACCCACCTAACTTTCCTTGACAGAAGGACTGCTGAGGACGATATTAGGGTCTGGACAGGTGACAATGGAAAGTGACAATCCTTCAGGTAACTTGTCATTTGGAGCTTTGAGAGTTAATACCAGCACTTTGAATTGTGCCAGGACAGAAGGTATAGTTCTGGTAAGGTATGATTATGATGGCTAGTCTCCATTAGTAATCTTCTTGCCCTGCACTGGGCCAGCTGAAGTTTCTGAACTGCTTTCAAAGGCAGCCGCATGTATAACATATTGCAGCAACCCAACCAAGGGTCACCAGAGAATGGATAACTGTAACCAGGCTTTTCCTACCTAGATAGTTGGTTTATCTGTCTCAGCTGATAAAAGGTGCTGTTTTCCATGCCATCAAGACCACCTGTGCCTCTCGTGACAGTGGTGATTCCAGGGGCAAACTATGAACCTGATCCTTTAGAGGGAGTGTAACTCCATCCAGAAGAGGTTGAATATCACTCATCTGGCAGGCAAACCATCCCCTAACACTACCTCCATCTTGTCTGGATTGAGTCTTAGTTTATTGGCCCTCACCCAGTCCATTACTGTGCTCAGGCACTGATTCAGAACAGCCACTGCCTCCCCTGGATTTGATGAAAAGGAGAGATAGCACCGGGTGTCATCATCTACCTATTGATGACACCTCAGCATGCTCTTGCAAATCACCTCCATGCTCTTCCTGCTCTGCAAAGCAGCAAGACCATCGATTTCAGCTGTCTGACTACAGGAATGGGAGGGAAGGAGGCTGAGGCACTTCCTGGAAACATGAGACTTTGGCATCACTCTCTCCTCCCTTCACTCCTCTTGGAATGTCCATTAATTTCCTAATCTGATGTCACTCTTATGACTTCAGAGATGCAGCCAAGGTGGTTCTTTCTGTGCTGACTGGAAGCAGAAATGGAGCTTCAAGCACAGAGTACTTGCTGAGAAGTCAGAGCTGTTTTCCAATGTTAGAGCCAGAACTCTGGAGATGCTCTCCAGAAGCCATAGGGTTGCTCTGCTTCCTTTTTCATCAACTTTTTCATGCAAGTACTGCAATTAATAGTACATTTATTTCTGAACAGAAATTGTAGGAATCATACTGTCAACTGTAGATCTCTTCATTAAATGCACAGCCCTGAAAGGCAGGGTTCACAATTCCACGAGAGTTGGGACTGTTGCTAACTCCCATTGAAGTCAAAGGGAATTAAGCTCATTTCCTTGCATGCATAGTCCAGTGATGTACAGGTTTATTTAGAATTCCCAGATACCTGCAGCTGCATTCACACTTATATGCAAGTAACCCTTTAATATAATGAAACTTGCTTCTGAGTAATACACATAAGATCAGCTCTTAGCCATTAAATACAAGGCCCATAGTGAGGAGAAAAGTTTCCATCTTCTGCCAACTTAAACTAATTGCCTTTAAGAGTCCTGATAAGATGGATCCTGACATAGTTTCATCTATCAGAAAGGGAGTTCTTTGCTAGAAAACTGTATTAGAGGCTATGTGACAATTGTCCCTTGATGAAAATCCTCTTAGGGCATGATTCTATGTCATTCACCCTTGATGCATGTAATCTTCAGTGCATGGAGGCTTATGTGCATCCAGTGAATGCTGCAAGGCTCAGCAGCAGCAATTTCAACCATCTGAACCTTGCACCTTGTATTCAGTGCGTAGCCATTTCGATATGGTGTAAGCAGCTGGCCACAGTCTCCTCCTCTTTGTGGCTCTGGGACACCAATTTAGCCCTCTCTGAGGTTTATTTCTGGCTGCAGGGACACAGCCAGAAAAGTTATTTTCATGTTGGCTGCAAGGGATACAGGATCTAGGTGCCACATTCAGAGTCCCAGCTCCGTGGTCAGAGGGCCTTGGAAAATTTTGAACAATCCTATAGCTCTGCAGAGAATGTTATGGGGCTGTGGGATTGTGCTGTTACTATGCATGCTTCCTCAGAAGTAAATCCCAGTGTGTTTATGGAGTCTCACTCCTAAGTAAGTGTGCATTGGATCACAGACATCACTTGGAATGTGTTGCAAAATTGCTATTTTCTATGAAAAGTTCATCATCTTTTTGGAGAGAGAAACATCTTCATTACTCACTTTGGCTGAATTGTGATCATTGCTTAGATGAGATCAGTCCTTTGTCATACCAAGGATTAATATCAATATGACATGGTTAGTCTGGTGTCCTGAAATGGCATTAGACCTTAAAAACATACTAATATGTTACATTAATTTGGTAGGTTACTTGTGAGAATCTATTGTACAGGAAGCCAATTTGAATCTGTTTAAACTGGCTACACTATAAACATTTTTAACAAACAGAACAGAAAAATAAACTATGAAAATGCTGATAATATTCTAAGCATCGTCAGATACAACATCTAGAATTTATGCTAATTAGGAACTGCATGAGAACCTACCCAGATAAAGCACTGTTAGTATCATTAGATGCAAATATGAGCATGGTAAAAGAATAGTTTTGCCACTGAAAAAATGCCTTGCATTGTCTGCTTTAAGATCTCCTAAAGCCTGTGTGGGGTTTGTGGTGATCAGGTCTAAAAGGATTACATTGACTCACTAAATGATTGGTATGACTTATTTACATGGTATAAACAGTGTCACTCAGTACAGGATACACCTGTTTCCCTGTTGCTGCACTGTTCTTTCCATTGTGATTATCATAGGTCAATCTCTTAATTGTTTTCAAATCTGAAAATTAGTCCATTCAACAATGTACCTCTGTCACAGAATTTGTTTCCATATTCTTGCATCTGAATGATCAACAGACCCATCTGCCATTGCCCAGTGCTGACCTGTTTAAGCACATTTCGCAGCAGCATCCGTGGGAATGCGTTCAGTAACAGTTCATATCAAAAGCAGGTCAATCCTAAATGCACATTAGGAATCACCTGCTTTTGTGGTTGCTTGCAGCAGTCTAGCCCAGGGGTCCTCAAACTTTTTAACCAGGGGGCCGGTGGAAAGATGCCAGTGCTGGGCACGGGCCGGAAAGGTGGTGCTGGCGGTGTGCGTGGGCCAGCATGGGGGTGGGGTGCGCAGCGAGGGGAGGCAAGGCAAGGTGAGGGTGGGAACACGCTGCGAGGCGGGCGCACGAGACAGCGGCTTTCTCGCTTGGAGATCGTTTTCCCCGAGTGAGCAAACCGCTGCCTCCCCGTGCGCAGGGTGAGGTGGGCGGTGGTGGGCACGCATGTGGGCACGGGCACATGTGTGGAGGGTTCAAATGGGCATGGTGGGCTGGATCCAGCCCCCAGGCCGTGGTTTGAGGACCCGTGGTCTAGCCTATTTCCCTGGGGTATCACCAGGCATATTTGCATTGTGAAAACTGCCACATTGTGTCTGGACTCGTGTCCATTATGGCTGGGGAAACCATCCAAAGTGCACTTCAGGCACTTTGTATCAGAATAGTAAATTTTTCCCATCTTGGAGGATGGGAAAATCTTGCTTTACTTTAAATAAAAAACCTGATTCGTTAAAAAAAAGCAAGCATGGCCTTCACAGAAATTTCCTCAAGACAGTGGGATACTCTTTCTTGGAATAAGCAAAGCTGTGGTTTTTCAACCATCTTCTCTAAACATGCCTTAGGGTACAATCCTATATCTGCTTAGACAGAAAAGAAAGGGCTACAACTGTGGGTATAGCTGACTGCAGCATGCAGAAAGTGTTTCTTTTTTCTTCTTTACCAGACATAAAATTGCACCTTTATTTATTTCATCATTGTGCTCATATTTCTCTTCAGGAAATTAAGAGAAGCTTTGTTTGTGGTGAAGACTTTTGTGAGGGAAATGATGTAACGAAGGAGGATTGAAGCTATTTCCCTAGTACTACAGTCCCTAACTAAATCACACACACACATTGTTACTGATCTTTTGACAAAATGCAAAAGATCACATCATAGACTTCCCACAATCACATCTAGTTTGGTTTTAAGAAGCAACTTCCCAGCAAAGCCAACAAAAAGCCATTTCCCTTTTAATATCAGAGGTACTCAACACATAGAAATAACATTCTTTTTGAACTATAAATTCAGGACATATAATTACAGGTTCTGGAGAAACCCAAGAAATGCCTTGCACGGTCCCTGCCATCTTAAGACTAGAGGCAACAAACAGAAGTATGACACTAACTTTATTTACATCTGTTAAAGCAACTTTTCCCTTGTATGTTTCCTAGCATGTCATATTTCAAAAAGCGCCAGAAGTACAGTTTACTGATTCTTCTTGCTGAAGTGATTGCAATAAAAAAAAAAACTTTAAAGGACATTCAAGGACAGGTAAACTGACTTTTCTAATGGCTTTTGCCTTGATTTTGAAAGAGCGAAAGAATCTTCATTCAAGTATAAACTGGATGGAACCTGTGTCTTAAGCTCTTGAGAAACTGTTTTGAAAATGAGCGAAGGAAGGCAGAATAGCCCTCTGTGGAAGTGGGGCATGTCACAATTACCTCAGGGTGCACTTTTATGGGGAATTACACCAGACCTGTACTTTGCAGCTGTAAAAAGTAGTCAAATAGGAATGGTATGCATTAGAATTTGAAGCTGCTTGTTCACTTCTTAGCTGTACTGTGATATTTGGAAAGCAAAGAACAAACCAGGGAATCACTGGCCTCTCAGTTTAAAAGTGAAGAAGGAAAAGGAAATGAAGAGGAAAGGAAAACAGGTGAGGGAGAGAAATATTGCTCCCAGTCTGATGAGAGAAAAATAAGTTCCTTGCTCTGACAGATAAGTGGCTAGGCCAGTGAGCTACTTATTTTACCCTTTGACCAGGGGATCATTGCTACCCAAACCATTAGTACAGCTAATGGTTGAGAGAAGAAGTAGCAAAGGTCTATAAAATTCTGCCATTTGGCCTGAGTGTGAAAGAACTGCACAAAGAGGCTGACCAAGAAGTCACAAGATTTATTATTATTAATTAATCTTAGATTAGTTATTTTAAAGTTATTTCACCAGTTCTAAAACAGCAAAACTGCATTGCTCAGAGTGTGTTTACCCAATTTAAAAGGCCAGTGTTACTCTATAAAGTCCATAATGGTTTGGGGCTGGGATATCTAAAGACCACTTATTCAATGTGTCCCTGCCTGCCTGCTCTTTATCATAATTTGGGCAAATCCAGCTCTGAATGCTCTCGTGTTTTTAGGTAATATGGTAATGACTGAGGACTGGGCCTTCCCTGTTGCAGTATTTCTGTTTTATGAATATGGATATGAATAGGTCCTGAATATGTCACCAATTTTAGAGTTTACAACTCCAGATGAAAACCATTTTATTACTATAGGCCTGGTAACTCAGCAATGCTGATATGCCATTATTTTAACCTACATGATGCTTTCAAAGTAGTTTAATCTTTTAACAACTATTTTGCCACATGTAAATATTGCATTTTATATGAGTTGTCTTAAGGTGCAATCCTGTGCATGCTTAGGCAGGTAAAACTGCCTGGGGAATGCTGGGAGCTGTACAGCTTTTATTCTGTCCAAACATGTATACATTTGTGCACTTACCATTGCAAAATTAGAAGCTGTGTGATAAATGCTAAAGATAAAGAAGGATGTCATTTTGTTTTGTGCATGCATTTCTTTGAATTTCATAGCATTGTTTTTCTATACCACCCAATAGCCAAAGTTTTCTAGGCAGTTCACAAAACTCATGACCTACAAATACAAGTCAATAAAAACATAATATAACATTATTTGCCGTGCAGCATTTATCTACTATTTAAAGCAAACACTTTTAAACATTAATTGGTTAATCTAATTAATTAAAGGGAAAACTGATAGAATCATAGACATTGGAAGGAACCTATAAGGTCACTGGGTCTACTCCCTGTTCAGTTAGGACTCCAAGTTAAAGCATCCCATGGCTGTCCAGATGCATCTCGAGTGCCTTCAGTGTGGAAGAGCTCACAACCTCCCTAGCTAATTGATTGTATTTGTATATTGCTCTAAGAATTTTTTCCTATTGTTCATCTGGAATCTGGCTTCCTGTAAATTTAGCCCATTATTTTCTGTCCCGCATTTTGAGATTATCAAGAAGAGACCCTGACCCTTTTCTGTGTTGACCACCTTTCAAGGAATTGAAGAGTACTATCATCTCTCTTCTCAGAAGGTTAAATTTGCCCAATTCTGGGCCTTTGTTTCTAGTCTCCTGATCATATTTGTTGCCCTCCTCTGAATATTTTCCCGTTTCTTAAACTACGTACCCAGAACTGGACATAGTATTCTACATGAGGCCTAACCAGTGCTGAGTAGAGGGCACTAGTACTTCATGTGAATTGAATAAACATAGTACCCTACACCATCTGTCAATGTTAAAATACTATACAATGACTGAGCAGAGACTTAGTTTGCAAATAATAACAGCCCTGAACATGGGTTGTTGTTGAACTCTGAGTTGTGATTATGTGTGAACCTTGCACTATGGTTTAACTATAGGTTGTTAACCATGAAGAGCCCAGAAAGAGAATACATAGTTTATTGTTAGGTTGTAAAATGTAGGTTGTTTGTGGTTCACAATCCCTAAAAGTAGGGACTGCAGGTGGCGCAGTGGTTTAAACCGCTGTGCTGCTGGGCTGGTTGATCGAAAGGTCGCTGGTTTGAATCTGCACAATGGGGTGAGTTCCCGTTGCTCCATCCCAGCTCCTGCCAACCTTGCAGTTCGAAAGCATGCAAATGCAAGTAGATAAAAAGGCACCACTTCGGTGGGCAGGTAACAGCATTCCGTGCACTTAGGTGTTTAGTCATGCCAGCCACATGACCACAGAGACTGTCTGCGGACAAACGCTGGCTCCCTTGGCTAGGAAACGGAGATGAGCACCGCCGCCTAGAGTCAGGCATGACTGGACTTAATGTCAGGGGAAACCTTTACCTTTTTAATGATCCAAAAATAGCCCAGGGTTCAATGACAACCTATACTTAACCCATACTCTGGGTTGGAATATCTTTACCCCAGGTATAACTATCTTATTAAAATTGCCTGAGTGAGTGGCAGCCAAGGCCTACTTTGACAAGAAAGAGAGTCAGCACAGTACAGCATGATGCAGTGATTACACTGTCAGAGAAGAAAAATCTCCATTTAGCCTTGAAGACCACCAGGTGACTTGGGACCAGTCTCTGAACACAATCTAGCAATTAGCCAGAACTAAGGCCATCAGAAACCAATGAATCTTTGATGAGTTGTGACTACAGCTGCAGTTCAAAGCAAACTTGCTTCCTGAGCTCTGCTGAATGCACTGGGGCATGCCTCTGATAATACAAGACAATAATGGGTTGTCTTGTATGTTCCATTAGACTCCTTTCACAGGGATTTTAAATTGTGGAATTTCAGATGGTAACCTCCTGGCTAGCAAAATGGGAAACTATTTGGTACAGAAAGAATTGAGAATTTCCTCCTGAAGTCATGTGTGCCTCTTTTCTGCCCTACTGTGATGTTAGGAGGCAGACAAAGGGTTGGAAGCTTGGCATTTACTTGGTAATTTTTAGTTCCAGCCTTCTTCATTACTAAATTACTTCCACTATTTCACAGCCCAAGTATCCCACAGAGTTGTTATATCTAGCTTCATGTCAATGCGTCTACTCTAAGCAGAGCTAAGATGGAAATGTAACTCATAGCATGGAATATAAAAGTAATCAAATATTTATGTAAATATAACGAAAGGACAGTATAGCTTCTCTCCAATTCTACCTGCAGGCACCGTAACAACAAGACATGGAATGAGCTTGCCAGGTGGTCACTGTCTTCACAATTGCAGTTGTTCAGTAACTGGAGCTGGCCAGAAGGCACCTCCTTATTCCAGCTTCTCTCAGCAAGACTTCAGCGTGTCCAGGCAGTTATGCAATCTAGCATATGCCTAAGGGCACAATTACCCAACACATTCAGGTTTTTACAATACCCCCTCCCCATAACACAGACATCACACATCACCTTTGTTTTTCATCTCCACCCTTCTCATAGTTTGGTTAAAAATCATTCTTGAGTTCCACGTATCTTCAGTGTGCCGGATAAATCCAAAATTCTAGGCTTCATTAATAGTTAGTTTTCCCTCTACAGACCTTATCCAGTGTATCTTGTGTAGCATTTATATCCTTAAAGGCTTGGAGAAGAAGAGTCATTCCCATATTTAGAGTCTCACCAGCAGAGATAGCTAAGGAGTCTCTTCTCCCTCAATTAGTTTGGTTTGTTTTAAAAAGAAGAAACATCAATTTGAAATAGAGCTGGAAATCAACAGCTTTTCCCAAATGCACATTAATAGAGAATGCAGGTGTTCACATCGTATAAAAAGATGAACCAACCTACAGATCACTGGTGGCAATCTATGTGCACTTGTCCTTTGCCTGCTTGATGTGAAAAACAAGGAGGAATTCCACGTAGAAAGGCTGACTGGACAGTTATTGAATCTTTCTCTAACACTGATGAAGGGATAGTCCATTTGGCACACAGCACTCTTTTCCAGCCCTTTGCCGCCGTCTCCCAGCATCTGCCACCCCAGGCAAGTGCCTCACTCTGTCCAGTGGTAGGGGTGGCCCTGCTTAACATAAATATTCAAGATTTTTAATAACAATAAATATGAGCAGAAATGAAAGGGCAGAGCTATTAGAACTAAAATGAGAACAAAAACTCAGCCTTTTGAAAAGCAAACAAGTCTAACGTGTGTTGCCAGGCCCTCAGCAACACTCACTGAGACATGAGCCGTGCACAAGCAGTGCTTGTGTGTGTTTTTCCCTCCAGTGCATTATTCTGGACTCCTCCGGAGCAGCAATGGTTAAGTTTTTCACACCTGTACAGTCTTCTTCCTGTTGCTTTCAGAATCATTACTGGACGTCACAACTGTGTGTGTGGAGTAGGAGGCAACAACTGTCCTTTATTTATTTACATTGTGCAAGTTGTTCATTTTGTGACTTAGATGCTACAGAAGCCATTGTTGCAGAGTAGCTCTTGTGTGATGTACATTGTAGTAAAAAAAGATGGGTGGAGGGTGTTCTTGTGGCACTTTTGTTTACAATTTTAAAAAAGTAGAAGAGGCAGTGGAACCATGCAAAAGGCTTATTTGGTTAAAATTGTGGGGTAGAGTAAAAATCAAAAATAAGACAACCTACAGTAGAGATTATAGCTGAATCTTGTGTCTTCTTCACATTTATAAATAGCCATGAGACGGGGAGGGGAAGCTCTTGTATAGATTAAGACCATGGTGCTGATGAAGAATGTTATCCCTCATGTTGGTCTTCCAGTGAAAGAAATCTCTACCTGTTTTCCTATTGTAGTAGGAAAATAGTGTCATGGGAAATTTAAACCTCAGCTTTCTCCTGCAGCTACTTTTCGCAAACTGAGGCATAGCCAGTCCAAGCATGAGTTTTATTGTAGATATTTCCGTATTTTTATTCCAAGAAGAGAAATACAGCATAAGTAGAAAATTTTTACTTCAGAGCATTATAGAATATGTGTGTCCACAATCTTCCTAACAATAGTCGTAAAACATATTCAGTGGGTTTCACTGCCATGTAACTGTGCGTAGTTGGTTCTTATGCCTGTGGCACTTAAATTAGAATTTAATTCCATTTATTTCAGTGGGGCTTATTCCCAGGCAAAGTGTACATAGGATTGCAGCCATTCAGTTCAATTATATGCATGCTTACTCAGAAGGAGGTCCCACTGTGTTCAATGGGATTTACTTCACACAGATATACATAGGACTGCAACCTTAGTGAACAACTGAAACAACAAGCTTTGCCCAAACACCTTGCAGTTAACTTCTTTTCTTGGGCCAAGGAGAAGTTCAGCATAGAGCCAGGATTTAAGCATGTTAGTAACATCAGTTTTTGCACTGCTACAGGTCCACCACAAACCTTTGCCCCATGCCTTTGCAGCAATGCTTCAAGATCAGAGAATGAAGCACCTGTAAGCCTGGGAATCGGCCCTTAACTATGAGTCCCCACCCTAAGATCTTTACCTATCTACAAATTTTACTCAATGGCCTTTGCCCACCTGCCTGTCTTCCATCCACCTATTTAATACCTTGTCACATTTTGTGTAAACATCATTTGCTAAACTCCTCAGATAGGAATTGCCATGTGGCCAATCATTAGTGAATTAATCTGAGTCCCCTGATTGGAAATCACAGATATTACTGCAATAAACCATTTTTCAAAAGGTACTACATTCCAAGAAGGCCAATATAAACAAACAATAAAGGAGACTGAAGCAAGCAGATACATACTCTGAACCATATGACTGCTTTTAAAAAGAGCAGAAAACCATTCACAAGGGAATGGCAGATGTACATGTATTTACAGGCCATGATGTGCCTATGGCAACATCTCACTCTTAAATGTCCGATCAAAATATTCACATCAGCCTTTCAGTTAAATACTGCCTGTAGGATCAAAAGAATGAAGAGCAAGGATAAGAGTAGTACAAAGATGTTTAGTGGGTGGCCAAGAGGATCAGCTTTAACATCTTATTAAAGAGAGTTACTAATGCTAAATAGGCATGTGAAAAGCACAGGTTAGTAGGTGCCGAGTATATTAAACTGGGTGGAGTAGCAGTCATTGCTTCAAAGTGAAACAAAGGGGAAATTGAAAATGTGATTAAAACACTCTGAAAACAATGGAGACATTTGGGAGAATAAGATAAACAGAAAGATGGTTGGGAGATGCTATTGTAAATATGTTGAGCCAAAATGGATAAGCTGCAAATATGCAAGCATATTCACTCCACACAATCGGCGGTCCATTCCAGTGAGTTTTCAATAGGTTCTGTAAAAATGTGGCAAATGCCTGTGGCACCAAGCTCCTTCTTGCATCATTTAGAACTATAATGCATAGGCTGAGGCTGCAGAACCCTAGCCTAGGAGCCAAATATGGCCCCCTGGGTTTATCCAGAAGGCCCCGCCTCTTCCACCCTTCCACTTGCCCCAACTCCTCTCCACAAGTACTACTCATTTCCATCACCACCACCACCGCCACCACCTTCTTTTCCTGTTCTGCAAAGTTCTGCTATCTTTCCCACATTCTGAAATGTTGCCATGTGCTTCCCAAGGCTTAGTTACTGACAGCTACTTAGCTTCAAGCTAAAGTGAGGTAGCATTTTTTGCATTCTGGGTCCCCCAAGAGCTTTTGTGAAATGATATGCAGCACTCAGACTGAAAAGAGGTTCAGCACACTTGTCAAGGATGACATAGGGTACATTTACACATCATGCCAACCCATTTTGACAATTGGCCATGGTGGGCTGGTTGTTCTGTGGGGCTCAGCATGGGTTGTACCGCCTTTATCTCATTTACCCTCAGTAAAGAGTATTCCAAGGGACACCACAAGAAGACCAACTTATCTCCCCCCTCTCTGCTAACGATCACAAGCTGTTTTGATTCACCATGGCTTCTTCCATTTTCCCTCTTCTCTTTCCCTTCTTCTCCTTCTGTCCTGAAAGCTAGCTTGACATGATCCCTGTACCTGAGGGAGACCTTGAAGGGGTGGCCAGTGGCTAGCAAAGGAAGGCTATAAATGACTAGACATTTTGGAGAACATTAATTTGTAGGTTCGCCACAAGTTGGAGATGACTGGATGGCATATAAGAACAAGAACTACAAAATTTAAAAACAAATTTGAGAATTGATCTGCCAGCCACTGACAGTCCCTCCTAGGTTGTTGCTGTGTTATTCGCTATGACAGTGCTTACTCAGGGTGGTACAGATTCTGTACTTTAGATGCTCCAGAAAGTACTGGAGTAGGTCCCCAACTTTTTTTCTCAGCAAAAAGGACTCTAACCAGGTAGCTCTGAGATTTCTTTTAAAGGGATTTTTGATAAAGCAAGGAGGCTTTTTCTCAGGGATATGTGCTATATATCCCCCCAGTCCTTAAACCTCAATTTCCCCTGGAAGCTCAAAATTCCATTTCTCCAGAAAGAAGAGGATACACTTGCAATTTCTTGAGCACTCAGAGTTTTAGAAAAATGTGCAAAACGGGCACTGCAAGGACTGCAAGGGGAATAATAGTATGGTGATCCTGCCAGGGGGCAGGCGGGTGGGTAGGTGGGGGAGATAAATCAGACCACCTCCTTTTTGCAAGCAAAATTCACTTGCACTTTTGCTTTCTCTTCACAGCTTGCCTCTTGAAAGCATAAAGTAGAAAAACCCTATCTGGAGACTTTTCAGTCAATGGGCTGCTGTAAGCATGCCATTTCTTTACCCATTTATATTAAAATAGTGAGATACTTCATAAATGAAAGTGTTTTACCTCTATACTGCTATGCCGCCTCTGCGGACACCACCATTTGCTGTGATCATTGGCAAGAAGCTGTTTGAAAAACAGTGGTATATGCATCAACGTTGGCCTATCTTCCCATTGTAATAGATAATCCACAAATGCTTTTTAGAACTTCTAAAATATGAAATTCAAATGGAATTTCAATGTTACTTTAAATAACTAATAATAAAATTGTACTGTGAGAAAAAAATTGAAAACATGTCCTTAAATAATTTACCTGCTTAAAACAAGCAAATAAGCAAACAACCCACCCCTCTTTAGTATCTCATGATTTAAAGTTACTTCCTTACTATTACTATTTATAAATGAATCTAATCTATAAATTACTATGTATGAAGCTTCTTCAAAAAGTTTCCACACTTTTAAAAACTCTATTTATTAAGAATTTCAAAAACAAATTATATCACTTTTCCACATAGTCACCTTCCTTTGCGAATACATTTTCCCAGCATCAAATCCATCAGCAAATGTGTGTGTGTGTGTGTGTGTGTGTGTGTGTGTGTGTGTGTAAATTATAAAATATAAAACTGTGGAAACTTTTAGAAGACCACTTGTAATTAAAATAATTCTGAGGAGTTATATTGCAACTGATCAACACTACTAGTTTTGTTTGTAAGTTATTTTTCAGGGACATCTCTTTTTGTATTAAAATTTATGAAACACTGTATTCATGCTTTAGGAGAAACCCTTTTGACAAATAACAAGGCAGTTCACAGAAGGCCACGGCTGATGAATGCATCAGTCAACAAGCAGGCGTGGTGGAAATGATGGATGGTTATAAGAAGAAAAAACAAAAACCTAAATAAACACACATAACTTGGCTGAGAAGCAAATTAAAGGAATTATGACGAGAGCCTAGAAATATTTGGATACTGAAAGACTGGAAGTAGATTATTTTGAGTGGAGGTAATGGTATGATTATACCTAATGGGATGGAGTGTGTGTGTGTGTGGGGGGAGGAATCACTGAACCCCATCACAAAGATTGTCAATTATAAGATCTGGCAACATGTGGAAATGCTTTCAGTACAGCCATTAGACCAATGAACAATAAAGAAAGACTGCAACAAGTTTTATTTCTTCCAGAGAGCAATCCTATATACAGACTTTCTTGGTAGTAACCGTATTGAATATTTAATAACTGTATATTTATATAAATAAATATTTGAAAGTAAATTTCTCACATTTACTTTTGATAAAATATGCATAGGTTTGCATTTTAGTCACAAGCTTGCTTTGCTAGGCAGTGATAGTGTTTCTTGGCTGTCTGAAACACAAACACGTACGCGCGCACACACCCCAGCGCTCCTTCAGGATAATCTTAGGCAGGCAGGCAGCAGAACCCTGTCAGAAAAAGCAGTGGTGGCTCAGCATGGTTTTCATGCAAACCAGACGCAAATGCATTTACAGGATGCATGATGCCCTAATTTCAACTACCAGTCTAGTTCTGAAGCATCCATTGGAAGTTTGCACTGCCAAATGTTTCCTGTCTGATCATAGAGTTAGAGGAGGCAGTGCAGGCCATTTGGTCTGAGCTCCAGCTGGATACAGGAAATCCTTTCCTGCAGTTTGTTCCCACTTGCTGATATCCAGTAATGAGGAATCATCCAGTCCCACTCATCACCAGGAAGCTGATGTACAGAGTGAAATACATGCTTCTTGGTGCCCATTTCAGCTAGGCTGTAAATTCATGGGGTAACGTAGACAAGCCAGCCTGTCCAACCTATCCGACTTTTCCTAGTGTGTTTTCCAAGTTTTGTTGGATGTAGCGTAACAGTTGCTAGAGTGTGCATACATGCATGTCTTGTGAAACACATTATTGCTGTCTAGCAAAGAAAGAATGTAGTTGAAATCTGATAGATATTTTCTCAGAAGTAGTCATACTATATTCAGTGTAGTGTACTACTTTTACAACTTGTACATGTCTATCCAGGAGTGAGAATCATGAGTTACAATTATTGCACGAGTCCTTGGCCTGTTAGGGTGTAATCTTGTGCAGGTTTAGACGGAAACAAGTCCTGCAGCTTCCAGTATTGCCCTGGGCCAGCTATGTTTCTGAACGATAAGCACAAGCATTCTGAAAGATGGAAAGGATAGGAGCCATACCTAAGACTGGGCTTGCCTTCCTACAAATGAGAATTGGTTGGACCTTTCCTATTAACAAAACATGCCAAAATATCACAGAAACAGAGACTTTCCATGAATGGACAACTCTTGCTCATCTAAAGCATTCAGAAAATGGTTTCCTAGGGCGATGGAGAGGCTTCTTGGTCTGAAAATCAAAGATACAGTGATTGCCTCTCTTGTGTGTGGAATATTGTGAAAAAATGGGAGTTTCCAAAGAACTTGATGGGAACCTTGTTTGTTTGGAGAAATGCTTCTGCTGTCATCTGTTCATTTGCTAGAGTTGCCACTCCCTGGCCCCCATGGAACAAGAAATATGCCCAGATGTTTGTATTGCACTTTCAGTACATAGTAATATACAAGGGTGACTTAACTTGAGCATTATACTTTAGCTTTGTACTTACAGTTTTCACTCCTTACTCTCTACCTGGAGATGCCCTTAGCCTCCAGAGCCTTACAACACTAGCTTAAATGCTCTAGGTTAAAAAGGTGTGTGGATAGAACATGGGTGTGTCTGCATGGAAATGAGCATAACTACAATCCTCATTTTTTCCCAGGCAGGTGTATTCTTCTGGAATTTTACGTCGCCTGTGCCACTGCATAAACAGAAGCTGGCCTGGATTCAGTAGCTTGAGCATTCATTCCCATTCCTACAAAGCTCCCTATTCAGCTTTTTTCATAACCTTACAGACATGGTCCATGCTACTCAGATTCTTTTCCTGCATCTTATTCTTCACTCAGGCTCACTTCTATCCATTTTGAATTATTTCAGCACCCATTTTGTAGTTTCCTACAAGAACAAGAAACATTTTGTTTCTTGCTTTTAATTGAACATCATACAAAATATATTATCTAGGCATCACATGCTTCAGATAATAAGGGTGTGATCTTATATAGCTTTAGACATACGGTTAGCTTCCACATAGCCTGAAGTGCCTGATCTTGCCTAATCTTGGAAGCTAAACAGGATTGGGCCTGGTTGAAATCTGGATGGATGACTTAAAATGTTGTGAACCTTCCAAAGAGCTTCAGCTATGGGTGGTATAGAAATGTAATAATAATAATAATAATAATAATAATAATAATAATAATAGACAGATAAAAGTCCAAGTAATGCTGAAAGCTGGGCCCCCCATTTTTGTCTAAACATGTATTGGATTACACCAAGTGGAACACTGTACAGTTCACTAACAGTGACCTAGTATTAATATAGTTCTATATTAATAGTGTATTATATATAATACTATAATTGCCTACTGGTTCTTTATTTCATGCAGAAAAGCCCTTGATCTGATGTTGAATAGATAACAATGGGAATGCCAGGGAAACATCCCTAAGGAAAGCATTCCACAGTGAGGGGACCGCCACTGAAAAAAACCTTCTCCAAAACCTCTGTTACAATCCTTTTCTAGATTTTCAGAGGGCTAAACAGCCTGATACAGTGGCAATCCAGCTTGGTTCTTTTAAAATGTAGGTGAAGGGAGCTATTGCTGTATCATGATTGTAAATAGTAGCCCCCAGCTGAAAGTACTCTACATTCTCACTGCCACTGCTGGATCAATGAAAGTAGTGGAGGAATCGTAGCTGATCCACATGCAGCTTGTTTTCTGTACCTCATCTCAAAATCAACATTCTGTTCCTTGCTTTCAGCTTTCCAGGTTTGCAGCTCTTTTTAGGAATAGCCAAGGTGTAGACATTTTGCAGCTTTTGCAAACCTGACCAGTGAAACTCACAATAATGATGGAGGAAAAAGGCCACCTTATTTCCTTTCTAGTAATTAGGAGAAATTTCAGATGTAGAAGAGAGCACCATCTAGTGCCAATGTGAGCTTGCTGGTCCATTAAACAAATGGCACCCACTACATCGCATGCCTTCTCTGCTATTATTTCCTGCTAGGCTATTTGCTTACTGGACACTTCAGAGGCTAACAAGAAGGCACATTTCCCATGGATCTGCAGAAACCGGAAAAGTTTAATTGGCTGTGCATCACAGGAACAGCTTAGCATTTAGCCTAAGTCCTAAACTACAGTTCAGATATGCAACATTTTGGGAAAGTACAGAAAATCTGTTAGTGTTCTAATTCACTAAGGGTGCTAATCCACTAATATGTTAATTATGTGGCCTCCCAAAGCTGCCTGAGAGGCCACAGGATTCTTCAGCGACCCAGTTCAAGGCCCTGCAATCTTGGAGCTTAGCCTCTGAAGGCTGAATCCCCACCCTACTGCCCTCATAGCTGACAAACAGAACCATGCCAGCTTCCCCCACCAAGGATGATGCAACTGGGCTTCAGAGGGAGAAGGGGGGACAGGGAGGGGTGGAGGCTGGGGCCACTCACTTTTGCTGTTTCCTGTGGGCATTCCAGCCTCCCTGCACTAATGCTAGATGGCCAAAAGCATCCACCTAGAGAAAATACCCAGCATGAGGCATGGCAAAGGTAGAGACCAGAAGCGTACATGCATCTGTTGCAGGGGCAATTGGACTGCACCCTAAGGATACATTTCTGGCAGAATCATGCTAGAAATTCTGGGCATTTTTCCTGTCTAACTGTGCATTGGATTGCACTTAAGAGTAGGATCGGTTCATGTGAATTAGAAACTTGCAACACAGGTCTAAATCCGGCTTTGGCTTTTTGGGGACATGGGCACATTTGGGAAATGGATAAACTGGTCTGGGCAGTACTGCAAAATGACTTCCAGTGGGTGGTGTGGCAAAGGACAAATAACCTGGCCAAAAAACTGCATGCATGGCAGTGGCAGGCACTAAGCCCCACTGTACAGGACAAGTCCTACGTACCCACAGTTTTCAGCACCAGCAGCAACCTAATTCACAGCAGAGTGGTTTTTTTTAAAGAAATGGGCCAGGAGGGTACCTTGGCAAGCACCAAGAAAGATGTGCAGGCAACGTTGGTGCCCATGAGTTCCGTGTTACTTGCTCCTACCCTAAAGTAACACACATCCAAGAGTATGTTAACAAATATTTTTATGTATGCTTTTATAAACCATTATAATAGCCACATGGCTCTCTGGACAGTCACTACCCCTCTATTGACTTAAATGACCTAGAGCTCTTCTACATTGATTGGTGTAATCATAAATGAAAGGGAGCTATGTACTGTAGCAAAATCTCAGAAAGTTGGTGAAATGATCGAAGAGACTTATGGGACAGAAACTTGAATGTTAAGTTGCAAAAACTGTAGAGTTAAATAAGGTAAAAGATATATTGCTACAGGTAACGATCGCCATCCAGTTACAGCACATGCCTCCTTGATCCACCATCATGACTGCAAACTGGTGATAGCTACTCCCACCTCCCCCCCACACACTCTTTCTCCCTTGAGTTTGCCTTTTGACAACTTCCATCCAGAAATCGAATCTGTGGCTTTTTCCTGAATTCCTGGTACCTTCATGACTAATTATACTAACTGACATCTAGACTTTGATCAGCCAATCTGTAAACGATGCAATGCACATAAGGCAGCCCTTACAAAACAAAACAGCGACCCACAGCAGTGCAACTAGTTTACACATTGTATAGTATTAAATATCTTTTAATTATCTTTTCATAGATTTAAAAACTTCAATTTAAAAATTGCACATTTATATGTAGAGAGAGATTAACATTTCAGTATAAAAGAAGTGATGCAGCTTTTTAGGGATATGGGAACAAAGATGGTAGATAGGGTAGCCATGTGTCCTGTTTTACAGAGAACATTCCCCTGTTTGAAGACATCCTCCATTTCAAGAGTAGGCAGCTTGAGTTTTGGCCCACAGTTCCTACAAATCATCTATTTTGAAGGCATCTTCTGTCTGAAACACTGTCCAGTCCAAGTCCCATTACAGGTTCAAAAACTATCAGAAAGTAGAGCTGAGCCTTGAAATTGTCCATTAACTAAGCAATGCAATCGGGAAATGGATTGTCTTTCTATTCAGATGTTAATCATTCTAAATTTGCAACTATATGCTTAAATTAGCATGTACACATTTTATGCAGATCGGTGTAATCCTTTGTCATCTTTTTGGTCATGTTTTCCTCTTTTTCTGCAATTCAGCAGTGCCCACTTGAGTGACAGCGCTCTCTTCCCAATTTGTTAAGCCACCTGTCCTAGAAGTAGACATTCAATATTTGCTTAGGCTATTTCCCTGTACAAGTTTTTAAAAATTATTTTAAGTAGGAAGAATGAAGAAAATGAAGGAAGGTAAGAAAATAATGGTCTCCCAAAGGGAACACAAGATCTGGGAAATAAGTAGGAGGGAAAAGATTACTACAATCATACTTGGCCTCTAGCCACTGTAAAGACAAATTAGTTAGCAACAGTTTCACATACCTGGCTGTGGTATGTCTAATTTCCTTAGCTATAAACGCCCAAAGAAGAACTAAGAGAGCAGAGCAGAGCCATAAATAGGTGGCTGTATACATGCAGAAAAGGTAGGTCCAATAGAATGGACCACAATGACACGTGAGTGGGAATCCCAGGCTGTAGTTACTTTAATTGGCTTAGGGTGAAATCCTGTGGTCTCCTGACCTTGCCTGGAGGTGTCTGCAGGATTATATGGAACTCCAGCTCTGAGCTCATGCAACCATGAAATGGGATCTTCTGAGGCCGAGCCCCTGCCTCACCCCCCTTGCACCTAGGCTGGAAAGAACCATTCCCTCAGAGAGGGGGGAAGGGCTGTGCCAGGAGCTGGTGGGAGGGAAGAGGGGAGAGAGGACTGTTTATGCCATTTCCTTTTGGCACTCCGGCTTCCTTCCCTTTCCCTCCCTGGCATTTCATCTAGATGGCTATAAACAGTCCTCTAGATGAAGTGCACATTGCAAGGCTCTGCGATGGCAGAATCACCAAGCTCATATGTCACTTCATACACTGGATGTACATAAGAGCCCAATTTCAGAGGTGTGCATGCATCTATGGTGGAGTACACCAATTGCACCCTCTTTGGATTGCATCCTGAGGCACTGGATTGCATCTTTATATAGTCCAACAACTGCCAGCACACCCTAGCCAGCCATGGCTAGTTGGGGACTGCAGGGGACTGCAGAAAATTTTCAGTCTAAACATAGAACTGCACCATTAGAAAATTAGCATAAATAGGAACATAAATTATGATAGTTATGCTGGTGCTTAGGCCATTAATAAGCCAGGATAGTTGAGGTAATTGGAATATAACTGGTTGTTCATATTTTGGATCTAAATATGTCAAGTTGGTCCACTAAGTCCGTGTTTTTGCTGATTGGTTTCAAGGTTAGCCCTCCTTAAGGTAAAACTGCTTCTACTCTGACCCATCCGACAGAGGACACATTTGCAGATCAAACTACCCTGTAAATAAACCGCACAGTGTGAGTTGTTTGTGGAAAAAGGGGGAAACTAGCAAATGCTCTCTGGGCTTTTGAAGATGATCTTCCAAGCTGAGTTTGACAGCTGTCAAACAAGATGGACGTTGACAGTGGGCGGGGGAGGTTGCATGTTATTTTGCTATTTTGGGATGCAATTAATGCAAGTACCACTTCCAAAGCACAAGACATTCCTCTATAGTTCCCCTAACTAGTGAATCAGACCTCATACACTAGAACACTATGTCCAGTTCTGGGCACCAAGTTTAAGCAAGATGCAGAAAAATTGGAAAGGGTTCCGAGGATGGCAACAAAAATGATCCAGGGTTTGGAAGCACTACCTTCTGAGAAGACACGGGGAGAACCGGATATGTTCAGCCTTGAGGAGGGACATGATATCACTTTAAAAGTACATGAAAGGCTGTCACAAAGAGTAAGGATAAAATCTCTTCTCACTCATCCCAAAGTGTAAGATATAGAATAATCAGCTCAAGTTGAGACAACCCAGATTCAGGCTAGATATCAGGAAAAGTTTCCTAACTTCTAGAGCAGAATGTTAGTGGAAGCAGTTACCTAAAAGGTTGTGGGCTCTCTCACACTAGAGACATTCAAAAAGAAACTGAACAGTAACTTGGTGTCCTGCACTGAGTAGAAGGTTCGACCGGATGGCCTTCTGGCCCTTCCAGCTCTGCTGTTCTATGATCCTATGCTGGATTTTGCCAACAGGCGCCCCTGCTTCCCACTTATCTTCTCCAGGTCCCCACTTGCCATATTTGCATAACTTCTACCATTTGCAGTTTCACAAATGTAGCAATATTTTAGTTAATTTTACATTAATTTGCAAAAATTAAGGTTGAAGAAAATTAACATATATTTTGCAATGATGGGCAACCCCTCTAAGAAACAGCTGAGGAACTGTTTATCGTTGGCAAACTTGGAATCACGAAAACCAGCATGCCAGGTAGAGTTTTCAATCTCTAGAATGATTTTTAAAGCAACTAAAAAGCTGTGTTGAGCTGAAAACAGCTGACAGTTGCAGCAGGGAGTGGGAGAAACATCTGCCAGCCACCCGCCTAATGCCGTTTGGGACCTTTGAAGACTGGTGCTCACCAGCTAGACGCCTGACAAGGACAGCAAGGGATGCTTGCCTCTCTTGCCAAGCAACTCTCTAGAGGGTTGGCTGGACAAACAATTGGGCATGTCATCTAGGTCTGGACAATACAGCAACCCTTTATGGGTCAAACCAATCCAGTCAGAAGCAGGAGTATTTGCAGAGGCTTATAGCCTAGACTTAAGTCATGCAGCCAAAGCAGTCAGATGGTCTCATGGCACATCTGCCCTCCATTGCTTACAAGTCACAGGGGCTTTCACACCATGAAAGCCTAGTCAATAGAAAGATAAGGAAAACATAGCAGGAAAAAGAAGCCAAAGAATCAGACAGTAAATTCTGGAACAGGGTTAAAAGAAGGAACTGCATCATTGCAAGTGGAAGTTACAGAAACAAGAGGGAGAAATTGAGTTAGATGAGCTGACTAATATTTAGACAGATGATGGCTTCAGTTGGGGATGCTTTTATTCAAACAGACATTAATGTGTTAAGACATCATTGTTTTCTTGTGCTTTTATTTGCTCAAACCATTACTTCAGGTTCTATGATGGTTATATCTTTCTGGTGATTGATTTCATACGGGAACTTAATAGACATTCATAAAGAACCCCAAATCAACAGAATAGGCACACTACACTGTTCTAGACTGAGGGCATTTAACAGCCCTTGCCCTAACCTTTACCCTCGTTCTCCTGACATGTGGACTAGTTAATGCATAATACTTCTGACTTTATAAACATGCTTTATCCATGTGACACTGCACAGAATCAGTCTCTGCACATTCCTTCTAAATGCTTCCTCCCATGCACTGGCTTCAGCAGTTCGTTCCTGGCTAAAGTAAAACAGCTTCCTGTTCTGGAGAGCGTGGCTTAATGTTGGTTACAAACCAGAGACTTTGTCCACATGGTATTCAACCCACAGTTTGCCTCAACACGTGTCAGACACATGCTACTCTCCCTTTAAATATGCAGCCTCTAATGAATCTAATTACAAGTGCCTCTGTGAAGTCCAAAACTGGACAGGATGGGTTAATTGTGGGTTCAGCAACCCATAGTTAATCTACAAATACTGTTAATCTGGAGTTGGTAAACCCATGATAAACCCATACTGTCCACGTCTGAGCAGGCCTATTGGTGGCTGCTTATTCAGAATGGTGACAGCACACGCTGCAGCACGATTTGCTACTGTCATACCTGAACAAGCCCCATGTCTCAAACCACTGTTTGGTTCTGTTTCAGAATTCAGTCAGTAAACTAGTCCGTGCCCGCTCCAGGTTTTGGAAGGCTGTTGGGCAGCATGCCTTCAGTAGGCCCTCTTCCTCTGTGAGTCTGTTCTTTCCACTAGCATTGTCACCAGCTGCTCTTTTCCTCATCCACTTTCTCATAATGGCTCCCAGGGACTCACCTGAGAGGCAGAGAGCCAGTGATCAGGTAAGCAGTGGCATCTGCCGTTTCTCCTCTCCACCACCCCCTCTGGGCCAGAGTGAGAGACAGGTGAGCA
The DNA here is from genome assembly GCF_004798865.1 of Varanus komodoensis. Classification (NCBI taxonomy): domain Eukaryota; kingdom Metazoa; phylum Chordata; class Lepidosauria; order Squamata; family Varanidae; genus Varanus; species Varanus komodoensis. The sequence goes on from NW_025335409.1 coordinate 7,264,353, forward strand.
AGCGGGTTGCAATGTTGAAGAGAAGGAGCAACTCCGGAAAAATCTTGGCAGGTATCCAGCCTGGATATTCAGAGGTCAACTCTGAAAGCAAAGCTAAGCTTCATTTTCCTCTTTCAAACATAAATTGAAAATTGTGGTGTACTTTAACCAGAACGGAAGTGCTGAAGCCAATGTAGAAGGAAAAGGGAAGGGGCAAGAGCTCCACAACATTTGTTCCTGGCTTCTTCAACCATGGTTTATAAATTTGGGATCACTAAATTTAAAACCAACCCACTGTGAGTATTTCAAATTAGTCTGCACAAATGGAAAAATATTTTTAAAACAGATTGCCTGTGCTACTTAGAGGCATTGAAAGCCTGCTAGCATAACTTATGGTATTTCTCCTAATCCACCTTTTGAATACTCTAAGTACAGTTGGCATTCAGGGCCTCCCATTAGACAAATGGGACATATGTCCTGCAATCATCAAATAGGACAGATGTCAAATAAACCAGCTGCTGACTAGGTAGTGGGGTAGGTAAAGGGGAGAGGCCAGGTCATGACTGGCATAGAAGGGAGGAGATGCTGAGGTGGTTAGGACTAAGCCTTCTCAACATGATCTTTGGGACTGATAGGTTCTCTGAGGTCTCCACCTGGAAATTACCAAGAAACAAACATGCAATAAATATGATTTAAGGCAGGGCAGCTGCCGAACTAGTACAGCTCCATTGTGGTTTCAACATCTGCCAAGATCTGTGTGATCAGCCCAGGTGAGGAGGGTGGGGGAAGTAAGCCGAATAGCAGAGAAACAAGAAACGTAAAGAGCTCTGCCAGAGGCACTCAAAGATGCAAGTGCTCTGGAGAGCTTTGCCAGGAACACCATGCAGTGAGGGGTCAGGTCTACCTGCCGCAAGTTTTATCCTCTTCTTAGCGGTACATTGTGCAAGGTGGAAGTTTACTTTTCTCTCTGTGTCAGATACTTCTGTGCTGAGAAAAGAGGAGTCCTGTGCCATTTTCTCCACTAAAAAGTGTTGGACTTTGCTTGCACGGCCTCAATTTATTTTGGAAGAATGTTTGTGGAAGCTGCAGAATGCATTATCAGATCCTAATGAGAGCTGATACTATGACGGTGCTTGACCTGGCCTGGACCATTTCCATTCAGTTTGTGAGGACATTCCTGGTCCCTCACAAAACAATAGCAAATACGCTGGCACCTTACCTCCAGTTCTGGATTGAGCTGTGGAGTGCCTGTAGAAGAGACTTATCATGCCACCATCCTGTACCTCTGGTTCGTGGAATTTTATGGGGGTCCAAACGTCAAAGCATGGCATCAAGGGTAACCACCGTGAGTCCACACACCAGCAGGTGGCCGCCCACTGAAAAGAGGGCCATGTAGTTACTTCTCTTCTACATCATCGCAACCTAGTTGTTTACCTGCCTCTCGTTCTGCTGAAATGGGAGTGGGGATATGAAGGAGCCATACCAGATGCCTTTAACTCTGTGCTCACCGGGTCTTTGCATGGGAAGCAAGGAAGCTGTAGCAAGGACAAGAAAGAGGAGGGAAGTCACAGCAGTTGGTGGCCTTGGAGCTGAGAGGATAGACTCGCTGGGGGGGGGGGTGCCCACTAGGAGTGTTCTTCTCCTGCCCTGAAAAGTAAACTAGAAATATGGCTAACCAAAGAGGAGGAAGATCTCACCAAGAAAGCTGCTCTGGAAGCGGTTGTCATATAGCGCCTAAAGTTTATATCCAACTTAGTCTAGCTGAAGTCTCATTTATTCAATGGGTCTACTCTAAGTAGGACGAACATCCAATGCATATAACTGGAAGAGGGCGAGTTGCAAACACCCAATTTAAATCTTGGCATGGCCTTGTTTGGTGACACAATACCATGAACTGTTAGCCTTCTCATCTGCAGTAGGGGCATAATAACATTGGTGTGCCTGACGTGCCTCTATTGAATATTACTGAGGAGAAAATATTAACCGTTTATGAACCCACAAGCCTCTGTGTGTGTGTGCAGTGTGGCACAGTGGTTAAGAGCATGGGACTGGGACTCAGACGACCCGGGTTCGAGTCCCCGCTCAGCCATGGAGCCAACTGGGTGACTTTGGGCCAGTCACAGACTCTCAGCCCAACCTACCTCACAGGGTTGTTGTTGTGGGGACAAGATGGAGGAGGAGATGTAAGCTGCCTTGAGTCCTTTGTAGGAAAAAGGCAGGCTATAAATCGGAAAATAAATAAATAAAAAATAAATGTGCGCTCATACACATGCACACACTGTCATTCTGAGAAATGAGAAAACCAGAAACAAAGAAACAAACACAAAGAAATGACAGACAATTTCTGTGGAAAGATTTGGATATAAACTGTAAAAGGCAAGCTTTTCTCCACATCAGGGGTGCGAAACTTCTTTTGGCTGAAACACCAACATATTTAAGCTTGGGGCTTCTCCACATGAAGCTTTTAACCCACCACTTTACCATGGCTTCTGCTTTGGATTCTTTGCAGGAGTAAGTTCAGATCTCTCCCTCCCTCTGTGTGTGTGTGTGGGGGGGAGGGTTGCTTTTTCCTGGGGCTCCCCCCCTCCTTTCTACATTTTCTGTAACACAGCCATTAAGCAGCACTGCAGAATAGCAGAAATACAACAAATACTGGTTCATTCTACCATTTCCAGATAGGATCAGATGTTTATTGATCTAAACATAGTTGTGGAAATGGTTTCAAAGCATGGAAGAGGCTCTGGAGAATGCCAAAGTCATGTTAAGCACCCAGAGACTCATGAGCACATAATAAATGCCTTACATTAGAATCCGTTAAAATCCTTATCACTATAGACAGAGCTTTAGGGGAGGAATTTCAACTGCTTAGGAGAGGGAAACACAGAGAAGCGGGCAACTATCAAACAATAAATCATCCTAAAAAAGTAGACATCACCACCTCAAGAATCCCAAATTGGGCTAGATATGGGCCATGGACAAGCTTTTCTCCACAAAGAATAATGAATAAATCTGTATTAAGCTATACCACCTCTGCCCTCCCAACAGATGGCTTGATTGTTAATCCTTTATAATCTATGGGAGCTGTGTGGCATAAAATATATTGATTAGGACAATCAGAATGGACAAAATATGAAGAGTTCAGCTGCAGCAAGTGCCTAGATAAAGTACATAATGAAACTGGCTCAGTAAACCAGATATGAGAAGACTGGGGAGAGATTTTTCCTTTTTTAAGAATATAGGCAAAAATCTTCAGCACTTCCAATATTCTTCTGTGTCAAGCCATGTATGAACCTGTGCCTTCTGTCACATTTAATGGGTAGGTTGTCTGAGCAAAGCTTTGCCATAAGGGATAAAAATATTTTTTACACTAAACTCATCTGATTATTCAGTGTTCCCATTTTCCATTTTCACTGAATGTTGTTTGTGGAGCCTGTCTGATTGGGCCAGGGATCTTTAAAGATGTGTTTGTATAACCATTACTCTCCTAATTTATGTATTTAGAACAGGAAATAATTGTGTGCTAAGGGAAGGGAACTTGTCTTTTCCACAGTGATTGTAATGTGCAGATTACATACATTACCCCGATTCTTTTGCCCCTTGTAACACAGACAAACAAAGATGTTCTTAAGAAACCTAGAGCCCTCCTCAGCCTGCCATATGGTGCCCATATAAATGTAGATTAAGTCAGGAGTAGAATTCCCTGTAATATGATTATGGGATATAAATAGGCCAGGCAGAGACTGGAACAGCACCTAGACATTTGTTTTGCACTCTCACAGAAAGCAAAAATGTAGTAGCTTGACCCGGCAAGCATTAAGTGTGTGTGTTTGTGTGTGTACTTTGTTTGACCAAAGTGGCTTTGCAAGGATACAATGCTTGTTATTGATTGTTCCCCATTCCTTAATCAGGACTGCAAAGCTTCTTGGATGGGGTTCTACTGAAGAAGAATCCTGCTGACAACTTGAGGATTAAAGAAAACTCACATAAACATGGCCATTGCAGTTTATATACCATTTGATCTGATTTAATAAATATCCCTGCCCTTTTTTAGCCTAAGCCACCCCCATTTCAAACTGTAAAAAGACTTTAAAATAATTAAAAATGGGATATAATGTTTTGTGTAAATTAAGGCCTTTTACCATTTCTTTGATCCCAAGGGGAGAAACGGAAGCAAATACCTAGCTCTTTCATTGAAATCAGTAGGTATTAACTGTGCTTACTTGTGATTAGATTGTGGCCATCGTATTTTTTTAATCCACTAGAATAAGAGATGCTCTTAAAATTACCTTTCCTGCCAGACTCGCCTGGCCACATTCCATACCTTTAAGCATTGTTGTCCAAATACTCCTTGTAAAGGAGGGAAGCGCTACCACAAACAACCTCTGGCACGTCATTCCACAGCCTCAAGGCCAACTCAGCCAAAGCCCTGCATCTAACAGATGCTGCCCCAGTCTAGCCTTTCCCAACTCCCTGCCCTCTAGTTATGTTGGACTGTGACTCCCATCATCCTCAGCCAGTGGGCAATTTGGGTGAGATTTGCAGTCTCACAACCCCCTGCCCCAGATTAGGGAAGGACCCTCCAACTTCATAAAGCCAAAGTTTCTGGAGCAAGCTTTTCAATCAGTGAGATCAGCAAAGGAGTCTATGCGGGAGTGTTTCGGCCAGGAGTTGAGAAAGGAGGTATGGAAGAATCATTATAAATATAAAGCTATTATAAACAAAGCACAAAGAAGGAGCAAATAAGGTTGTATTAACACACAATTGATGTATTCATAGCATAATGAATGTAAATGATCTTTTGTCAAGAGGTAATTTGCTACCACGGGCTCCCTGAGAGCACCTGCTATGTTCTTCATCTCTAGACTTCTGTGAAGTCGACAGCAGATTTTATCACTGTCTGCTTTCCAATCAGGTATGGCTGTGGGAATAAATAAGCATCCTGACTCCTGCCTATCATCTCAAGTGGCTGCAAGTTCATCATCTTAAATTATCATCGGGCAATGGTCCTTTGTACATTTTAATCTGGGGTGGGGAACTGGAGCTACAGGTGTTTTGTTCTACAGTTCCCATTATCCCTTGCTACAGGCAATGATGGCCAGGACAATGGGAGTGGTAGCCCAAACTTTTGGAAGGCCACAAGTTGTCCATGCCAGAAGAAAGAGGTGCCATCCCTCAGATACATGGGATAGATCCATGCAGGGAAGTGTAGTCCAATGTGCCTGGGAAGCAGGCAGTTGAGGAATGCTGGAGCATAGCATCTCAGTGGCAATATGGCAGCAACTCTTACCTTTGCAGCATCCTGACACAACAGAAATTGCTGCCATGTAAAGCCCTTCCATGGAGTTGCTATTAAGTGGAACCCTTCCAGACCATGTTGCAATACCCATTTCCACTGGCAGGGGCCTGTGGGCATGAGGGAATCAGCCAGAAGAGGGCTCCAAGGCTAGCAGGTGAACTACAAATGGAAGGAATGGGAATTCCTTGGGCATATTCACGATTGAGGAAGGAGGCAAAGAAGCTGCAAGAAGGTGGGACCACTGGGTACAGTGTGTCAAGCAGGAGATGGAACAGAATGAAGAGGAAGCTGCTGAGCAGGAGAAAGAGGCTGTCGGGTGGGCCCAAGTGGGCCATGTCCAGCCGAATGGCACGCTTGGGGGCTGAGGGTCACCTGGGCCCAAAGGCAGAGAAAAAATTGTGTGAGCAAAACTTGGGCAACTGTATTCAGGTAGGGAAACCCAGTTGAGAGCAATGCATGTCTACAGGACTTCTCAAAAGATGAAATTCTGCATCTAAATGCTTAGGGCAAACAAGACATATGCTGCCAAGGAGCTAGCTAGCCACATGGAATGTTATTGAGGTTCTTCTAAGGTTCTAAGCAGCACAGGACCAGATTATCCCAGGGACCACCTTTCTTCTAAGATTTCCCTAATCTCTGCATCTGTAAGAGGAGACCTTGCCTTTTGAGGTTCATAGGAAAGAGGGCCTTCTCAGTTGTGGCACCTGCAATGCGGAATGACCTCCCCACTGAGAGCAAGTGGGCTAGCATGGAGCATTTCTTTCGAGAATGGATGACATCCTTGTTTGCCCAGGCATTTCCCGCACAGCTAGTTACCTGTACCATCAAGTCGCCCCTCATTAAGGGGAAGTTATATTGTGCCATTGTTTTAGTGACTGGCTTTACTATCTTTTATGATTATATTATTTTATAAACTGCTTTGGGATCTATTTATTAATTTAATTAAATGAAAAAAGGAGATCCATTTCTTGAAAGAAAGAAATATAAGGGTGGTTCTAAACTAAATCCATGATGTACAATTGCTGATAACTGCTGAGACAGTGACTGCGGAGATCGCATTGAGGCTTATTCCGTTGGCCTTCAGACACCCTATTGGACCTATATGATGTGGAGTTGCTCTTTGGAGAGCCTGGAAACCTCAATAGTGGCTAAGCAACTATTGCAGTAATCCAATGCCATAATACCGAAGCGTGACAGTGTTGTCCGTGTCAAGTTACAACATGTGCATTGGGTAGCCAAACCACATCAGAGCTTCAACACTGCTGAAAACAGATTTGTGCCTTAAGTCAAAGCTCAGCCAGTCCCACAAGATTCAGATGCAGAGTTAACAGCATCATATAACTTTGATTCCTCTTTTAAAAGGCATGTTTAAATTTTTAAAGGTTTATTGAGTATTGGAAAATCACTAGGATCAGATGGCATATCTTTCTTATCTAGTGAACTTTGATGCCGATATTTACACTGGGTTGCTGCAAACCATTTTCTCTTCCTATTTAGCATTTTTGTCAGGTTCTGAATCGGGCTTTTTGTCCAATGAACACAGAATTGTATTTAAAGGTGATGAACTGCAGGTGTACAGCACAGCTGCATTATGCCCACCTCCTCTGATTCAGCAAGATCAGAGACTTGCTTCCTGATCGCAGCTGGGGCACTAACGTCCTGTACTTCACTTACTTCCCAGAGATACTGTTGCTCATGAGTAATTGTTCTGTAACATTGAACATGAGATCTTGGATCAGACCTTCTGTCAGTCAACATACTTCTTCCTTTAACCCAGTTCTCTGATTTAATAAGCTGGCTGCTATGCACCTGCTTCTGCAGGCTAGACCATAAGGTTTGTTTCCAACAAGGCACACCTGCTTAATCTCCAAAGTTTACAGCATGTATTTGCAACAGTCATCATAGGGAAAGCAGAAATGGTGTGAACACCTGGTTTACAACAAGTCCATACAAGAAGCTGCAGGATTCTTTAGCATCTAGTGCAGCACCTGGAACACCTGCTCTTCAATTGCATTTCCCTTCTACAATTTTGTGAAGAATCCACCTGTTAAGTATCTTTTAAAAAAACAGTTTATTTCTGGGCATGCCCATACTTCAGGATTGAATACAGAGAGAAAACTTAATCAGATATTTCAAAATGCAGCTCCCAAGGGTTCAAATATTGCTGCATATTTCAACAGCATCACTAGTTGCTTTACAAATAACTGCAGTTCAAAGCTTCAATATATTTTAAATGCAAGTTTTCTCTAAACCTAAGCTTTTCATACCACCAAGTTTGAAACCTCACCTAGAATGGATGATGTGCTACTCTATAATGGGCAGTGCATGGTTTGAAAGTCTTTCAGAGGACTATAAATATTGGAATAAGCTATACTGGATTTAAATGAGCTTGGATTTCTAGGAATCCAACCTGTGGAATCTGAAATGGACCAGATTTTTCTGAGTCACACAGGCTCCATGGACTTGCAGACAGCTTTTTCATTTGGTGGTAGTGCACTAATTTGCACTAACTAATGTGCATTGGAGCAACTGTGCCTCAACCCTAATGCATGTTTGTGCACATTAGCTAATGCACATCAGTTCATTCACATGTGTTCACATCAGCATTGCTGTACACTTTTGGTAATGTGTATTAGTTAGTCTGAATTAGTGCAAAGTTAGCTCTGATAAGAATTGGTGCAAGTAGAATAAAATTCTGTTTTTAAAAAATCGAGTTCCTTCAATGGGCAGATGAAGGAATTCGAGATACATAACAATCCACAAAACATGGAATGGGCTGAACAAAATCCACTCATCTTGACAGAACTCTGTTTGAAAGGCTCTCCAGTCCAAATCCAGTTTAAAGCTAAGGAGCCATATTCAGAAGATCAAACTGGACTCTTGAAGTTGCCCAGGAACCTGGCTATAGCTTGAGTAGGTGCACAGCTTCTCACTCTGATGAGAGGCATCATAGCTCTGTTCCAAGCATAGCATTTGTTTGTAAGTTTGGATTGATACCTGAACATGAACAGGTACAAATACTATACAAGTCACTGTTGACTTTTTTTGGTGATACATTTCCACTGTGGTGTGTTGCACAACTGGCCACCCTCTCATCACCACATGGCCCTTATAGCCATGTTTCTCTCTCCTTCAGTACATATAAATCTTGTCTTAGCATAGTGAGTGGGCCTGCCTCTTGCTCTTTACAAGGATACATAGATTTGTCTGATTCTGCAGAAGAGGTGGAGGCGCAAGACGCAGGGGAGGGCATTAAAGTTTTGAGGTTCCCTAAACTTAGCCTGAGAATCAGCCTGCTCTGGTAGGGGCAGAAGAGTTTTCAGGATGAGAGTGGAAGCAGATGCAAGACCCAGTCCTTGATCCAGTGAGGCGGTGATATGAGAAATGACTTGCCTAGGTAGAGGGTCTCAGGTGTTCCTGCCATCTTGCCCTCAGGCAGCAACAGCCACCCTGAAAGGGAGGGACAGAGGGAAGTTTCCAGTTTGGAAGTAACTCCTTATATGGGCAGATGCACTTCCCTCAACTCTGGTAGAAAGCTATTTAGAGTTCATACTATTCTATAATCTGTTTACTTCCAGTAAAAGGATTGTACTTTAAAGGATTTTCTTGTGTTTGATAAAAAAAAGAAGGAAAGCGGAAAAAGACAAGCTCAAGAGACTTAGCTCCCTGCTGTTGCCACCATTTTGGCGTCAGGCAGAAAAAAAATGGCGTGTGCTTGTGTCAAATCCTTCCTTATTCATGGATGGCCATGTCAGGCTTCAGTGCCAGTCACACAGCGGGCCTCCTCATTCATAGTCAGGAACCAGTCAGAAATAATCCCAAATGGTACGCAGGCCTAGATGGCCTCCAGAATGTCAGTCAGCTCTGCTTTATCTGTCACATTATTTGTCACTGCCCTGACAAGAAAGCAGCGGCGGGGAGCCAAGCAGCGCCAGTCCAGCTGCTGCTTTCAGCCTTGAGGAGGAGTTATTAGTTTCTCTCTGTGGGAACCTAAGAGGAGACGCAAGGGGTGTCATTCAAGTTGAAGCATCACTCCTAATGGGCGGAAGGACAACGTGAAGGTGGGAAAGGACCTTGAGGAGGGGCTAGCTCCACTGTCAGTTAGTGGTTTCGGAGGAAAGTTAGTATGGACAAACCTTCACTTTTAAGTGCGCATAGTCTTGAGAGCTAGGAGCATCTCTCATCTCTCTGTATCTTTGCTGTGTGCATCTACCACTGTCTGAGCCCAACTGGGCACACTGCAGTCTTTGTTGAGGCGCACAGGTCACAGCTTGGGGCTAATTCCTGACTTCTGGTCATTCCTATGCCTTACATGATGTTGAGATTCCAAAAGCTTGGAGCTTTGGATGTTGGAATTTCTGAGTGCAGGGAAGTGCTTTGAACTCCAGCCTGATCTTGTTCTGGACCCTAATTGTTCAGAGGCTTAGACTTACACTATGAGTGATAGCATGGTTGGCCTTCATTTCTCTGGGGGTATATGTGCTGATTCAGGCCCTCTTCTTGAATTCTTTCCTTCGTCTCGGAAGACTTAAGGCTGAGATCCTTCCCATCAGAGGAGTTGCTCAGATTTTAAGGCCAAGATTTGCAGCACCCTGAAAATTCTAATTCAGGGGCAACGTTGAATCAGATCCCTATGGGGAAAGTCTGGATAAATCAAGAAGCAGCAACCTGCTGTTTTTCCACCTAGACTAAATGTTCCTACAAACACTACTGTCATAGGTTTCCAGATGTGATTGCTTCAGATCACATTCCTGAAATACTATGTACAAACCTTTTAACTGTTTCTCCTTGCTAAAGCTGTTTTTAAAGCTAAGCAGCAGGTTGAACAGGGCCTGGTCTTGCCATAAGGCAGAGTGGAGTGGTCACCTCGGGCAACAGAGCAAACAGTGGCAAGCAATTGTGCTGGAAGACAATGCCATCTGTGCCAAGAAGCCTGCTCTGAACCCCCTAACTATGCCTGCTGCCCTTGGCTTTGAAGGAAGATCCTGCCCCATTGCCAGTGTTGAGGTAAGATTCAATGATCAATCCATCCAGCTGCTGCAGGTGGAACTGGGCAACCATGTTGCCTTTTTCCACAGGCAGTGCAATGTCTTGGCCCAGTCATGCTGAAGTCATTTGTTCTCGTCAGGGAACCTTACTGATTATTATTAGCTTCTATTGGGGGGTCTGTCAGACCCTCTTTTACAGATTGTCAGGAAGACTCTGAATTGTTCTAATCACATTCCAATAATCTCTGGGTAGCAGGTTTTATAGGTAAAATCTGTTTTATAGCAGTTTTGAGTATTTGATTGTATATTTATTGCCTATTTTCATACATCTGTATGATTTTTCTCTTGAATGCCTTTATCCCGTACATCTCAGAGGCAGTCTAAATGAAAATGATCATTATTCACTATTACCATTATTCTTAGAAGTAAATTTTACAGGCTGATTTTAATTTATTTCATTTTAATTTAAAGAAAATCATTTTTGTTGTTAATCCTTCACAGCTCAATAGCACTGCAATATATTTGTAAAGTTTTAATATTTTAAAGCATTTTGTTTTTGCAATTCCTGTCCTATGGGACTATTAAATGCCATTAGTTTTGGCTTTGATTTTTTTTAAACAGGAAGTTAATGTAACATTGCAGTTAAAGAGGAGTTATCTGCTGGGTATTTCTCTGGCAGCTCTTGGCTAGGGGTCAGTAAAGAGCTGTCTAACCTTAGCCCATAGTGTTGTAAAACTTACCTCATCATTTTCAACAACTGAAACGGCATATAGTGCAGTCGTTGAGATTACAGAGCCAAACAGGCTGAGGTGGTTTTCTTGTGTCACAACAACAAACCTCATCCAACCTGTTTAGCCATTATCCCATTTCTCAAATGATTAATAAACATTGCTATATCACAGAAAGTACAACATAATTTATTTACCACTGAATTAAATTACAGCTTTAATAAAGCGAATTTATTGCTTCAAAACCTGTCATCTTTCCCAGAGTATTAATTAAACCAAAATAAAACTAGTTCCTTTCTTTCCAAACTTTATAAACAGGAAAATGTAGCAATTTACTTTGATTTCATATCGATTCATCATCTTTATAGAGATTTTAAACACATGCACTATGATAATTCTGACTGTTTGGAAGCTCAGACATATTTAATCAAGTTAGGGAGAAGAGGGAATAATTATTACAGTTTCTGTAAGACAATCCATTTGGTGCCTTGATCATTTGGATGCAGTTTCTACTGATTTGAGAGTGTTCAAACAGTGAAGTAGGATCATGCTTTAAAAGAGCTTTTAAAAGTCTCTTAATAACTGACATTGCTTAAATATCAAACCATTATCTGAAAAAGGCCCATCTTGCTTGTGCTTTCCCTGATCAACAGTGAGTGTTCAACAGTATGTATAAACCATAAAGAGTTACTGCTAACTGCAGTAAGGTTTAATAATAAAATGATCTGTGGTTAGTTGTAACAGTCTCTCCCTCCGCCTTCCTTTCCAACCTTTCCAAAAATATCCATCTTTCTCTTTCTCATATCCATATGCATACACACCCACTCACAGACATTTACATACAGATGTACAGACACAAACATAGACAGTACAAGATAGAGTAAAACACAGAACAGAAGAAGCAGAGCAGCAAAACCCAGAAAGATAAAATGAATCAAAGCAGCAGTAAAAATCCATCAATCCAAAGAAAAGGTTTTCATATCTTAGCTGGCAACCGTCAAAGAAGAGGCAAGGCAGATCTCTCACTGCAGGGAATTGCCAAGTCCTGGGGTCGCTGCTGAAAAGGTGCTCTATTTGATATTCCACCCATGAACATACCCAGATTCACACTGGTTAAAATGCTTATTCTGAGCAAAGTTATGCAGCCTTCGAGCAAAGTTATGCAGCAGGCAGCATTGGCAGCTTCATGCTTGTTCCATCTGGCCAAAGCCATGCCCACTGGCAATTTTGGGTGCAATCTTTGCCCTGGTGCAGTTATAGCTCCGTGAGAAGGGGCTGAGGGCAGGCTGCCCCTCAGCAGGCATAAGAGGGCAATATGACTCTGTCCATCAGATTCCTTGCCACTGGCTTCCAACTGTATGAACTGCAAGGCTATGCACTGGCTAGGGATGACAAAAAAAGACCTCTGCACTCATGTTTGTGGTCCCCAACACATTGTGAGAATGTCTCTTATCAGGAACTTCTAATTAATTTCTAAACAATTCTTAGAACTACTTAGAGACAGCTTCCGAAACCATAGGCATTGGTGCAGCTGCCTTTTTGTTTCTGTTTTGTTGTTTACAACTCACTGTCTTGCTTATGGGTTTCCTGTGGACAGCTGGCTGGCCACTGTGTGAACAGAATGCTCAACTAGATGGAGCTTGGTCTGATCCAGCACAGCAATTCCTTGTGTTTGTATTACTTTTGTTAGGGATGTCTGCCACCTGGTGACTGAAGATGGTACTGCAAAATTTAAACACAAGGAGATACTAACATTAATTAAATGTGCAATCAGCAGAAGAATTCCTTGTTCCTGTCTAAGCATGTGTAGCTTTGTGCTTTAATGCATTCTAACAATCACTTATCTCGGAGATGCATACTCTTAGCATTCCCTTAGTGTGGATGCCATCTTTCAAGGGTCTGCAAGGGTCCCATCTTTCAAGGGACATTTAATCCTCGTTCATTATTGCAGAAGGTTACACAGCCCGAAATGATTTGGTGTATAGTCTGGGGATGCAATCGGGTGCTTGAGTTACTGGTTCTGCATGTATTTTTGTACTGTTTGGCTGCTGTACATAGCAGTGGCATCATAGCATCTTTAAGGCCTACCTTTTTCTTGAATTAGAATTCCTCCTGTGCCAGATATGGTAATCCTTTTAGGAGAATCAAGTGGTATCTCACATCAATACATGGCTGCTGATGCTTATGTGGTCATCCTCCCTCCCTGAAGTTTGAAATGAACCCCACTTCAAGTATAGTAAGGGAATGATCCTATGCATGTTAGGCAGAAAAAGTCCATACAGTTCCCAACATGCCCCAGCCAGCATGGCTGGATACATCCCAATGCTCCTCACCACACCCTGGCTATGAGTCATGCCTGGTAAGATGCATTGGGTTGATCTCTCAACTGACAGTGAAGGAAGAGTAAAAAGGTAACCCAGATCAGGAGCATCTCTCTGGCCACCCAAAGGACATTGCAGAGGCCATGTGTTCTGACATTGTGCTGGCCTGCAGTCAGTGGCAAGCAGTGCACTCCCCATTTTCCTATTCAGCATACATCATACGGTGTATTTCTGAAAACCATAATCTCAGCCAGCAGCTCCCCTGAATTTCTTGGACCACTTGATGATAGGCCATTGGCTACATCATCATTATCATTTGCATTTCTACACTGCCCCACAGCCGAAGTTCTCTGGGTGGTTTGCAACATCATATAAAACAAAACAATAAAAAACAATACAAATGCCATAAAAACAACAATGTTCAAATGAATTTACAATGAATTTACACTGGCTAAAATATACAGTAAAAAGACCCTGCAAAGAATCACCTGGATAACCCCCTCAGGGCCACTGGGCAACCAAGCAGGTCTTGAAGGCTTCAGCATAAAGGGCTGTCTGAACGTGGTGCAGCAGGGAGGTTGCTCTAAAGGTTGCGGGGAGCAGGGCTAGCACAGAGAAAGTCTTCCCCCTTATTGTCAGCCTCTGACCCCCACTCAGAGTTGGCACTTGGAAGAAGGCCCCAGCGGGTGAGTGTAGTGTTCAAGTCATTTGCGGTTGGGAGAGGTGCTCCAACAGATACTGTGGTCATCTGAAAACATTGTAGGACTTTATGCCTCCCACACCCCCCAAAAAATGAGCCTACATTCCTTTTCGAAGCATTTGTCATCCATTCATAACACAGTTAAAACATATTTTAGAATTACCCTTCCTCTGCTTGGTTACAGTGACATCCTATCAGTGAACGCATATTAAGCGAATTCAGAGTGAAAGCAATATACTTCTTCAAGAAGCCCTGCCCTCATTCTCCATTAGCTTAACTTCCCTGAAGTCATGCTCTCACAGAACAGTGCCTGTCTGGTTATGTGAAAACATCACTGTACTCAGAAGAAGGCACTTTAGAGAAAAACAAAATAGCATTAGAATAGAAGTTGACCGGATTTGTGGCGAGGCCCAGAACAGAACTGCTGCCCGAATGGGTAAAACTGGGATCACAGAATGTGTGTTCTTTGAAGAAGGCTACAAGAAGCTTGAGGCAGGTACTTTTCCACAGATTCACCCCAAAGTTGGAGCCAAAAATTAAATCAAGAAAGTGCCCCCAATAGTCTTCTTCCTAGTCCATCTGGATGTTGGAATACAGAATGAGTTGCCTGTACAGAAAGGCATGGCTGGCTGGGAGTTGTGGGGGTTTTTTCTCTCTAAGCATGCATAGAATTGCACCCTAAGATGACTAAATTGCAGGGTCAAACCATTGCAAAAGGTGGTCAACTGCAAATAATTGGAGGTAGCCCACCCCCTGTGCTGCACATGCTAGGCTTTTAGGTGCTCAGTGCATAATACCTCACATGTGAGCAGTGGTTTGCCTGTGCTATGATCACAACAAGCCATGCAATACCTGTGCTCAGTGGACTAGCAGTATCCCCATATCGGTTGGGGGTCGGGATGATACTGAGAAGGAAGTCACTGAAAGGACTTGCAGCTAAGGTAAATTTTGAGCTAAGTGGAACCTGTCCTCTAAGAATGCTAATCTGAGATCACTTGTTAGCTGAAAGAGAGTCAGTGTGGTGTAGCGGTGAAGAGTGCAGGTCAGAGACTCCAGAGACCTGGGTTCTAGTCCCTGCTCGGCCATGGAGCCAGCTGGGTGACTTTGCACCAGTCGCAGACTCTCAGCCTAACCTACCTCACAAGGTTGTTGTTGTGGGGATAAGATAGAGAGCAGGAGGAGGAGAATGATGTAAGCCGCTATGAGTTTGTTATAAGAAAAAAGCAGGATATAAATAAGTAACTATCCCAGACCTTTGCAGCTATTCAGGCCTTTTCCGCATTAGGCTGTTAATCTCTTAATTTACCTTCAGTTTCACTGGAGCATTGAAATCCAAGCTCTGTACAAAGATCTCTTCCTTTCCTGCTTTTCTGCCACATTTTGACAACCAGCGTGGTGCAGTGGTTGGAGTGTTAGACTGGGACTCAGGGAATCTGGGTTCTAGCCCCTGCTTGGTTCACTGGGTAATTTCAGGACAATCATTCAACCTACATTACACAATTGGTGTGAGGATAAAATGGAAAGATGAAGGAAGATTATGTAAACTGAGCTGGATTCCTTGCAAGACAAAAAAAGTCAGGATATAAATATAAGTAAATACTCTCTAGGTAAAACTGTGTTAAGACAGGATATACAAATACATAACGAAAAAGCACCACTCTCTCCGTTCTAATATTATGCCCCATTTTCCCTATCAAAAAAGTGAGAAACTACCTTGGAAAAGATAGAAGCAAAATTGGAGGATCATGACCTAATTTAAGAAGTCTAGAAAGACCTGTGAGTAAGGAATCGTGAGCACACAGTAAATGCCCCATGTAGAAATGATCTTAGAAACTTGTGTTTCATGGGATTCAGAAAAACTCAGTTATCACCAGGAAGGCATTTCTCATTTACCATTTTCTCCAGTATTCTGAGATTCTAAGTCACAGGACTGCAACTTCTATAAGGGCAACAGATCACAGAATTTGCTGTAAACATGGACTGAGGCCATACACATTCTTTATGTTCTTGACAAACCAGTAGTAACATTCAGTTTCTGCTAAAAAGAAGCTACCCACTATCAGAGCTTGGTTTTCCATTTTATGGGGAACCAGATGGGATAAATGTTGAGCTTGCATTGAAAGACTGGGTGATATACAATTGTGGACTCTGCAGCAGACCAGGGGCACCTGGGTGTGCAGAGTGTGGAGGGGAAGCCTAATGCAGGGTTAGAAGTCCTTGGGCAGAAAGCACTGTTACGTTGTGCAAGTTGCAATGGGCTCTTTCTCTTCCTGAAGAACCTCATTTGAACATGATGTTTGCAGCACAATCATCTATGAATCTACTGATCTGGAAGTCCCCTTGAGGTTTAACCTCCAGTACATTGCAGATCCAGCTGCCTGTTCCAAGTAACAGTACATAAGTCTACCGGATGATGCATAACACAACATGGCAGTTCTGGCCAGATGCTACTTTGGAAGCAAAAGGCATTTAATGGATGATCATATAATTTAGGTTTCTGATGCATTATTCCCATGTCATTTATACAGTACCACTGATGTGCAAACCCACTTTTTATTGCCTCCACTCCCTCGAAGTTGAATTCTGAATTCATTCTTCTGGATTAGATTTCTTGAATCTATGTGTTTGAGAAAACCTAATTAGACACTGGGAGCATGGATTGGCTCATTTATGTGTGTAACATACTGATGTATCACATTAATAATCAAGGAGCATGTAGCAAAGAGATGGGGAACTGCAGCTCTATTTAGTTTCTATTTGAAACCTAAATAGAAATCAACGGGCTTTGATTCCAATTTAATCAGTTTTGGATTAGACTATAAAATAGATATTATACAATTCTTACAGTCTGAGGAGAGCATAGTATGAGCCTCCATTTTTTTTCCTGGAGGTACCTCTGTTTTCTGAATTTTGAGACAATAGGGCAGGTACTACAATTTTTAAAAAAGCAACAGCATCAGAGGTGGATGAGAGTACAGCTGTTGTTTCTGATGAAGTTCATAATAGCATATGCCATTAATAGAACCCAAAGGATGGTTTGGGCAAATATCATTCTACCATTGTGGTACACCAGGCAGAATTTGGCTGAGGGCTTTCTGCAATGACACACTCGATCTGTAAAAGGGAGGTGAGAAATAGGACCTTTTGACATCATACCCTTTGCAATACAGAGCACAGATGTACACCCTTCAGCAAAGGAGAAACAGCCCTCTCCAAATTTCTGCCCTGTGGCATATTTTCCATTGATGTATGCTGCATACCTCCCTCCCTTGCCGTTTCTCTGGGCATGGAATTTAATGCAGAAACCCCCACCGCCCCACCCCCTATTGAGAGTTATTTTCTAGTCTGGCTGTCATTAACTTCTTCAAAAATGCAGCTACTGACATGCATACATTACCAGTTGCAGTGTGGGAGAGCACTTTTGTGTGGATTAAGGTTCCTGCTTCCCTCCCCTTAGTCCACATTCCTTTCTTCATGCATGTGTATACTCACTGCTGCCCTGCCCTGCCTTGCTCCATGCCTGGCTCATTTGCTGTACACAACAAACGTATCAGATGCATGTGGAAATTCGGTGGGAGGGCGTATTCTGCCTGCTGGTTTCCAAGCAAGAATCTATTGAGATAATCTAACTGCACAAGCAGCTTCCCAGGAGTAACCTGAGTATGTAATCTCATTAGGAACTACTGTAAGGTATAGTGCTTGTTCATACACACAGAGAGAAAATGCATTTCTTTTTTTGCTTTTCAGCATTCAAACCAGTTCTGAGCCAAAATGGAGGCACATTTTACCAATGCCCCCCATAGCAGAAGCCCTACTTTTCCAGTAGTGGCTGGGTTCCTTTTGCAAACAAGCACGAAACTGTTCATAAAGAGGTAGGTGTCAAGGAGAAATGGGTACCACCCTGATCAAGCTCTGCAGGACCAGGGTCATAGCATAGCATCTTCAGGGAGCCATAGAGACAGCACTTTTTAATCAGCTACCTGCCATTCCTTCAATACTCACTGTAGCTGGACAAGGAAATGGATGGGTATAATGCAAAGTGTTTGGGGAGGGAAGAAAAAGCTATTGTCATTATGAATGACCTGTTTCTGATAGAGCTGAAAACTGCTAGAACTGCTAGATTGCTTTGAATGGATCATCAAAGCTGTCTGCAACTTTGGACTCTCCTTGGGAGTAATGCTATGGGAATTAATATGATGGGCACTTACACTTTACCAACACACCACTTTTCAAGCAGCTCCAAGCAAGGACCACTGCTGTTCTGTGTACTTAATCCCAACCACCACCACTGCTCCCTCAAAATGCTGGGCAGAAGAGCAACTTCTGGCTGCCACCTTTGTTTCCAACAATGCCCTGGAGGTTGAGTTGCACTGTGGTTGCTGGTTGGGCCAGTGTGGCCAAGATAAGCCCTGCAGGTCGTCCACAAATGCTAGAGGTGCACCAAGGCACACAGGGAATCTATCCAATGCCACTTTGCCTAGAGCATCCTTGATTATTCGGGATAGATTGTGGATGAACATTTTGATGCCCTTCAGTGCATATCCAGCAAAAGTAATGCAGCATGAACTGGCGGTAGTCACAGTTATGACTGCAACTTGGATGCTCACCTGAATGTGGATTTCTTGCAATGACGAGGGAGAGGCAGCATTTAGACTAATCAGGGATTTGCTTTCTACTTGCCCTTCCTAGGACATTTATAAGGAGCTGTTGTCTGGGCTTCACTGCTGTGCTCCATCGGGACGAGTCTTCACACCTGCTATCAAACTTCCTGGTAGCCATATAAGAAGTTGCTCTCCTTACGCAACAGTGCAACTGCTTTCTTTTTCAGTTTTGGGAGACTTTTATTTTAAGGCAAGAAGGATGCATTGGGATTTTTGTTTGTTTTAAAGAGGTTATTGTACTATTGTGATCTGCAAACTTTTGCAAAATATATTTTATTGTCTGATTTTTGCATTCGCATTTCCCTTTGTAATCTGCCCTGGAAGCCTTTTGGCTGAAAGATGGCATAGAAATAAACTTTAACATAACATTTGGTTTTGTATCTAATATGCAGCCACAGCCTCATTTTACCTTAAGTATTCAGTGTGCAACAATGCAAAATGAGAGAAGGAACAGGACAAAAATGTTGCCATGCAAGAGTTGGTGGGCAGTAAGTGTAGGCAGCTTGAGCCCAGTTGATTGGGAAAAGTAATTATGTTCCTTCTTCTTCATTGAGAGTCAGGGGAATGGGAGGGCTTTGCTTGCACTCAGTCATGTGTCCAGACCTGATTTGCTACATGGTGCTGTGATGTCACAGGGCTCCCCATATGATCCCTGATTGCCTGAGACCACAAAGTGAAACACAAGGAAATCCTAAAATTGGCATCAAAGCAGCAGCATGTTAGGGGTGAAAATGGGCATTAACCAACATGGAAGAGCACTAAGGTATGAAGTTCTGCAAGAGGCTTTTGACATCCTTTCAAGAACCCTATTTTCCAACTGAAAATAACCCCCCACTAAGATTCAGCACAGGACACATTTATGTTCTTCCTTAACATTAGAAGGCTGAAGGCTTTCCGAAGCATTTAGATTGCTGCCAATTATGTTTCCTTACACTCTAAGCTAATCACAGTACATGCAAACCATAGTGTCTCAGAAATCAAAGTGCATTTATATCTTTTAAAAAATTGGGGGATATAAACTAAAACATTTATTCCTCTTTCTCCATTGTTTTAAGCACAGAATCTTCCCCTAAGATTTTGCAAAGTTCATTCAGTCTCTGTTGCATTTTTGGCATTCCTGCAAGCTGGGATTCTAGTCTCTGTTTTTCCTCACTGAGGGTTAAGCGGATAGCAGTGTCCAACTGTTCAAAGCGCCAGCCTCCTTCCCCGTCAAACTGGAGCAAGTGTGTGTGGTACTTCCTGTAGGGCAAGAAAAGAAACACTGAGGAACCTATCTCAGAACTGTGACACAGATGCCCCGCTTAATGGGACACCAGAAACAAGAGGTTCTTTAAAGCCAGTTTGGAATCATTGTGGGAGTTTTTAGCAATTGCAAGAATCACACCTTTTTCTAAGCTATGGAATTACCAAGGAATAAACCCTGTCTGTTCCCCCACCAACAGATAATCCATTGATCAATCAGTCCTAAAGGCTGTTTCTGATCTACTGAGGCAAAGGTCGATTGTCTTATAAATGGAAGCCCTTTGGAAGCACTCTCTTCCCATGATTACAACTGTGCTTGTCAGTCATGACCCCGCTGAAAAGGGGTGCACGCTTGTGACTGTGACTCCTAGGCAAGTATGAGGAGGATATGGAAAAGAACTAGTGGCCTGGCAATACCTGGTACAATCCACAATCCTAATCTGATTGCAAGCAAAATGAAAGCAAGCCTCATTTAAAGACTCACCAGAGAGATGGTCTGTGCGTTATCGAAAGCAAGGATATGCCAGATCCCTTGGCAGCCTGGAATATCTTTCCTTCCACATCAATGCTGACAGCACTTGTACATTCATCCAGTAGTGCATATTTGGGCCTTATAATAAAGTAAGAAAAGGAATAACTAGTTACTTGCTTTGTGGATTAACGTGGCATCTCTCTCCGGGGAATGCAGAGCGAGAGGCTGTGATTTTGGGAAGTGAGCATGGGCACTGTGCTCATTCTCAGGCTTGCAAACTGCCCAGTCCCCTCACTGGATTCTCCAGACGTGTACTGGAAGTACTTGGTTCAGAGTGATATAAATACACCAGTTTTGGGTTCATAGAAGGTATCCCAAGACAGTCTTCAAAGCTAACCAGTCAAGTAAACCTGTCAAGATATTCAAAAACATTCAAGCTGTGTGTGCCCATGATAATACTGCATTTGTATTTGAGACTGGTTTTGTCCTGGTTGCCATGAAATGCAACAGTGACAGTCAGACAGACCTCCTTTGAAGTGGAAAACTGATTTTAGAGATCTTACAAGACAGTGATGATGAATTCCCATAATGCTATATATATGAAAAGTGGAAAGACATCAAGAAAATACATCTGCATTAGTTCTTTCCTCCAATGTCTCCTCAGTGACACAGGGAGCAACTGCTGTGACACAGGGAGCAACTGCTGCAGTGCTCGCAACTGGTGTGATGCCCTCCATCACGGCTCCACAGCTGGCTTTTTCTCTGGATAACTTACCACCTTGTTCACAACATGCCTCATGATACCCCGATAAACAGCAACTCACTTTCAAAGCGAGCTGGACTAACCACTGCAAATTAAATTTACTTGTAAGTAGCTTCTGTCAGTGCACCATTTGATGTGACCGGATGCTGGAGTTACTGTAAGGTGAATTGTTTTCCTCCTTTTTTGCCATCTCCATGAGGTTTTTTCACCCATATACTGGAGATGCAGAAAGAGCAGCACCAGAACAGCTGAGGGGCTCTGTGCAGACATACGGAACACTACCCAGTCTCTATCAGTCAAGGCTCTGGCATTCTTGTCCACCTTCCTGTGGCTTGCAGAGTGCTAAAGCCAAACCTGGCTCACCTGGAATCCCAATCCACCCTTCCGGGGTTCCCCAGGTGGCCCTACCCCTTTCTTTGGATTCATCCCCATTCCCCAACCTCTGAGAGTCATCTGGGCTTTCTTTCCTCATTCTCAAAGGTTGAAATGCCTCTTGTGAGCTTGTAAGTGCTTTCAGCAACAATAGACTGGTGTCATTTTGCCTTAGGCCCCTTCCACCATTGGAAGGAGGCTTCTCTGAAGTTGAATTTTGCCCTCAGGCTGCAAGGAGCTCAGCATCCCTGCTGTATAGATTACCTTCTCTGTCTCTGTTTCTCTCAGGCACTCAGAACACTTTTTTCACTATATATCATTATGTCTACCCAGCCACTGGTCCACTGCTCTTCATGTCTATCACTCTTCGGATGGATCCCACGCCTGCCATCTGGCTCTTCTACACCTCCCTGTAGTATCATATGCCTTATCCTATCTTTGCACTCCTGAGAAATATAAATAAATGCCGTCCTTGCCTGGAGCTGAACCAATACATTTCTCTGCCAGGGGTGGAATTGAAGATGGTGTCCGTTCAGTTCTTTAGAAGCCAGCGAGACTGACAGCTGATACCGCTGCTCCACAGCTAACAGGCCTCCTGCACAGTGCTTGGAGGCAGCAGAGTTGGCTGGAGCACACAGGGTAGGGTGGATGCAGCTCACAGCAGTGTCCAGCACCGCCCCTCTCCCAGCTCTCACTGCCTCTCAGCATTCGCAGTCTGAGGTGGCGGTCTCACTTGTCCAATGATAAGGCCGGCCCTGTTCATTCTAGCCATACGGTCACATCAAAGCCTGTTTAGCAGACTTACTTGTGGTAAAACATCCGAGCCATGCCCATCCTCTGCTTTTCTCCTCCAGAGAGGACATCTTTCCAGTCTGTCACAGCATCCCATCCTATGAAGAGACATTAAAAAATGCAGCTGTTTTAACTTCTTTTTCTAACCTTCTCCACCCTGCTTTTTGCCTGAAACCAGTTAAGCAACAAATAGACATCTTTGTATGAAACCATGAAATATCTTTTAGCTGTTGTTGTTTTTATATGTTTGGATTCTTCTTTTAATTATAAAAAGATTTTTTTAAATGGGGAAATACCCATGATTGTGAAGGTTTAGTAGTACACATAAATATTACTTATTTCAGGGGATTACCCAGCAGCACAATGACACAGTAGCATATGATACATTTTTATCATACCTGATATTATTTCAGAAATACAAATGCAGCACCTTTTTGCTTTCATATATTCATGTTATTTCGCTGTTTCTCATAACTGATAACTCAGGGACCAGCTACCTGCTTTAGCCCTTAAGGCAGCCTTCATCAGCCTAATGCTGTATTGGATTACAGCTTCCATAGGCCCCTATGGCTGGCTGGTGGACTTTATGATTTGTAGCCCAGCACCAGGCTAGGGAAGGCAGCCTTGAGTCATATGCTGGTATAACCTGCATATACAAGTACAAATCTACATCTAAGTTACTATAGAAAAATAACTCAAGTTTTTTTCCAGAACCAAGTCACTCCTTTCATATAAAATCCCACTCCTAGTTCCCCACCCCAGCTTCATTTTAGCACTCTAATTTAGAGAAACATTAGAGTGTTTCTCAATATTACAAATAAATTTCTTCCATATTTACCTACCTGGATCCTAAAATAATCATTAGAGGCCCTTGGCAGGGTGCCCAGTAGGTAGCTAACAGAGAAGGGCCTTTTCAGTGATGGTACCTGATTATGGATGGTACATTTCCTACGTTATGATTTTTCTGCCTCTGTTGAAGATCTTTTTATTCTCCCGGACATTTTAAACACTTTTAAAGATCTTTTAAAAGCAGTGGTGTTTAATTTTCCATTGTTGATATTATTATTTCTGGGTTTATTTTGCCTATTTGGTTTCTACTGTGGTGGGGTTTTCATCTACTAATTGTTTAGGTGTTTATTTTTTATTATTTAAAAACCTTAATATAGGAACTGTGTTAAGTAGGCAGTATATAAATGTCAAAAATGAATCAGTGAAAAGTACATGCATACTATACAATGCTGCAGATCACCCAGAATTCTATCATTAGTTTCCTATCACCTTCCTGCCTGTCCTGAGTATAGGGAACATGTGGTCTACTTCACATATAACAGAAGACAGAATCCTATGCAGATTTAGACAAAAAAAGGACTACAGTCTTAGCATGACTGCCTGAAGCATACTGGGAGTTGTAGCCCTTTCTTCTGACTAAATATGCATAGGAGCATGGTCCAAAGACAGCTCAATCCCAATCGATTTCTTTCATATAGGCAGATTGATAAAATGTTTCATAATGAATTCTAAATCGGTTACATAATTATTTTATTCATTTAAAACTTTTGGAGACCATCCCATTACCGAAGTCTCAGGACAGTTTAACAATACAAAATGTTAAGAATTTTTGTTTAATTAAAATACAGCATCCTAAACTTTAGCAATAATAAAACCCCAATTAAAACAGCCAGATCTTAAAACATTGGAAAAAATACAAAAGTTTTGGCCAGGCACCAAAAAGTATAAAGTGATGGCACCAGGCAAACCTCTCTGAGGAATGAATTCTATAATTGGGATGCCACCGCAGAGAAGGCCCTTCTCCGAGTAGTCACCCTCCTAATATCCTTCAGGGAGGGCACCCCGAGAAGGGCATCTACCCCAGATCTTAAGGGCCAGGCCGGCACATATGGAAGGAGACGTAACCAGGCTCTAAGACATTTAAGGCTTTATAATGCTAGTATATAATGCTATCTGGCATGAGTGGTAGATTCAGGCCAAACAAAGGCAAATGCTCTTTCACATAACTCACAATTAACTTATGGAATTCATTGCCACAAGACTTGGCATTTCCAGTTTAATTATCATCAAGCAGCAGGATTGTGAATGACTTTTGCCTGACGTCTGCTTCAGTCAGAGAAGCCAATACTGGGCTGGATGGGCCATGCCTCTATTCTGACATGACTGTTATACACACAAATGAGATACTTAGTTTTAGCACAGCCTTCTCAGGCACTGATGGCAGAGCAATCCTACACTTCCATACAGCATCTAGACCGCCATAGGTAGGATTGTCCAGACTCACAGCTCCAAGGTCTGAAAAATATTTTTTCTCCAGACCTGTGGATCCATGTTCAGATCTCCTTCCCCCAATTGCAGACAGCTTGGAAAAGACTGTGCTGGTTGCTTCTCTAAGATTGCAAAATTGGCATTCCAGAGGGTGAAGGCAGGGACAGACTTAGTACTGCCAAGACACAATACACTCTGGGCTGCCTTCCCTCTTTCTCTTCCTCCAACGCATCAGTCAGACAACTCAAAGTGGCCATCCAGCTGCTCTGAAGAGTGGAAGGAACGTAGAAGCAACCTTCACCTCTGTATTTCTTTCACTCTGCATAGGCCGTCCAGTTCATAGGGTTACGGGCATCCTGATAGGACTGTGACTTTAATGTACCATTGCGGGTTAGAAGCAGCAAGCATGGACTTGTGAAGGAAACAGATTACAGACGTCCAGAGATATACAGATCCATATAATTCCATAACTATATGGACATACATATTTATATACATAGTGTCTCTCCCCCATCACACACACAGTTCTTTTCTTCTCACATATGAAAATTAAAGTACCTCCTTCTCTTTGAACTATGTGATTCAAATGAACTATCTGCAAAATACATTCCAGATCCTGGTCCTGGTACCCCTTTTCATGCATGTCATCAATTGAGTCAGGATAGATGACCTGATCCCGCAGTGTTCCAATGGACATGTAAGGCCTGCAAAGTGGTGGAAAGAATGTTAATTAAATTAGCCCTCTCACACATGGAGTCCCCTCTTAAACCTGCTATTTAGGGCTGCCAGCTGATGTTCTTTGAGCAGTGCATAATGCTTTAAATGCTGCCTTTCTAAATACTGTAATTATTTGAGGATGACTGTTTACCCAAATTTATTCTAGAGAACAATGCATTATTTCCTGATTAGAGTGGAGCAGTGTGGATTAACTCCGGCTTGTGAACCATACACCAGCCTCTGAAAACGGCTTAGTAATGTCTGCTGGTCCAGGATGTGGGAATAAGGACCAGCAGGCGAAATGGCAAAGCATAGTAATCTCCAAATTACTCCCCTTCGGGCTGCTTGTGCTGTGGCTCTTGAAGCACTTACAATATCCAATGACTTTCTGCTATTGCATATGGAATGATTACTCATTATTTGGCTTACAAAGCAAGCCCATGCATGATTTTTAATGAATGAGATCACCCTGTCCATTCAGAAATGGTAGGGCTTCTTTGCAAGGAATAGCATAAATGGGCTTTCCCTGAAGGTGAAGCACCACCTGGATGGTTTTATAGCAAATAAAGGTGCAATCCTATACTTGTTTAGGCAGGAAAAGGTCCTACAATTCTGTTTTCTGGCAGCAGTGCTGGAAGTTGTAGGGCATCAGTCTGTCTAAACATGCACAGGATTGCAGCCTAAAGTGGTATGAAAATGTTACCATTAAACAGAACATGAAAGCCCATGTGCTTGCCCATCACAACTTTAGACACATCTTGTGGGAATACAAAGAACAGCCTCTCTTTTGCGTGTTCCGCTTCCGCCTTATATTAGTTCAAGGGTGTTTTAGGGCAGGCTACAGTTTCCACAACTCTCTTCCAGATATAAATAATTGATCAGAGCCTAAAATAACCAACAGTAAGCTTTCCTCTCCTGTATCCAAGAACGTCTGTTAAATATTTCAAGGCTCTGTTACCAAGCCTGAGCAGAATTAGCTTACATGCACCAGCACAGTTGACAGGGATCAAAGAGTGGTCGAGCTTCCCTTAGCTGCAAGACAGATAAATGGAAACTGCCATTGCAGATAGGGACGTTACACAATAAACTCGAGACTCGGGAAAAGGCGCAAACCTGAAAGGTGGAAAGGAGGCAGTGAAGACATTCAAGTTGGAAAGTGTGCCTTGATTTTATAAGCTTCTGTTTGGCAGTCTTACAGGAAAGCGGTCCAAGAGCACAATCCAGAAATTGCTTGCCTTGGGGATTCAAGCCCACTGGAGAGACGCAGCAGGGAGCAGGCTGTCAATCAATGTAAGAGTCAGCAAGAGAGAATCCCAAACAGCTGCTGAGGAGATACTTCCTGCCCTTCCTATGTCAAGTTCATTAAAAGCCACTGAGTTAAGGCAAGAACACACAGCTGAACATATGGAACTAAAGTGAAATGACAGGATTGTTCCATCTGTATCTCTTTGATAGGACAGATATCTATTAATCTGGCACTAGAAATTAAGCCTAGCAGTCAAAATCACTGTAATATCAGAAATGTAAGGATTATGTCGGGACTGGACCTTCTCAGGAGAGAATTGCAAGCAGTAGGCCAGAATTTGATTACTAAGTCTCCTTAGACCCAGATTCAACTCTCATGAAGCTTTTCTCTCAACCTAGCCTACTTCATGGTGTTCTTGCAAGGCTAAAATAGGAAAGAGGAAGAAACATGTTTTCCACCTAGACTCTCTGTCCCTCTGAAAGTGACAGCCATTTTGTGAGGGTGCCCATGGGTCTCCCAAAATTCCAAAAGTGGTACTGACTAGCCCTAAAGCTCTTTGAAGGAAAGGAGTGATATAAATGTAACGAATGAAATATTATAATATGTTGTCAGAGCAATGAATCAAGGAAAACAAGATTATGTAGACTATGCTGGATGTATTGTGTTGGATGTAACATGTTCTTTAAAAAAATCCCTATTACTTTATTGCAGAGGCAACCTGTAGCCCTGGAAGCACCTGTGGCCATCAATCAATTGCAAAAGCCCTCTGCATGTGATTAGTTCAGACCAATTACAAGAGAGAAGTGCCCTGTCCTGACAGCCAACAAGGCAGGGAGGGAGAGGGAGTAAAAGGGATGGTAGAGGAAGAGAGAAAGAGGGGGCAGAGAGAGAAAAGAAAGAACACAAACACTTTGGGCTCCAGCTCTGCCTTGTCCCTGCTATCTCTGGCCCTTTTCAATACTGATATGCAACTCCTGACAGATTACCCACAAGCAGCAATGCGTGATGAACTGAGTTTGAGGGTGGGAATCCATTGGATTTCTTGGCTTCCCAGGCTCTGACTAGTTTTCTTTCTGCCGAAGTCCACTTGGTGCCAGGTGTTCATGTGGGTGTCCAGCAGGAAGTAAGTCCAAGCAAGGTTGAGAAGCAGGCTTCTGCACACACCACCTGCCACCCGTGTGCCTGCTGTGCAAGTGGAATTCTGCTTCCGCACACTGAGTCGTGGACTCTGCACACTTTGCACAAAGAAGGGTTTGCTAGTGTTTGCAAGAGTTTGTGGATTTGATTTTCACTCAGCTCACCTCCTGGCCAGAGCCAAGCATGGGGAAAAAGTTCAGTGAGCACAAGAGAGTCAGATTCCAGCTGAATCTTTGTATCCCTGCCCACAAGTTGGTGCAGCCCTTAATGAAAACAAGTCTGCCCACCTTGGTGTATTGGTTTCAAAACAATGCAAGCTATAAAATCTTCTTTGGCCCTTCTTCCCCTCTCTCCAGAATATGAAATAAAGTTAAAACATTCTCAAGTGGCATCTGCACACAAGTATTAAGATGTGTGCCTTAACCTTTGGCCAAATCCACTGTCATGCAAAACCTCCCAGGGAAAGGGGAATTACAAATATCAACTTAGACATTACATGAAGTATTTTAGGAAAAATAATCCCTCTACACCAATCTCAGATTCACTGCCTGGGATTTCTAGAACTCTAAGCCTCGGTTCTAATTAGCAGATTGCTAGAGTCTCAGCAGTCATGGTGCCTTTGACGGCAGGGGAGAAAATGATGGCTAATCTCTAGAGCCAATATTCCTTTTCAGGAGGCTTCCTCAGGTAATTCCTATACATTTCTAATTGGAATCCACAAAGCCACACTTTGATCATGCCCTGTAACTGTGCATTTTATGGTGATGAGTGTAAACTCTATACAAAATGAAAGTTCCTCCAGTTACTAAGACAAGCAACATTCTCAGATAAACCTCCAATCTGCATTATATCAGCGAATTAACTGCTTTGTTCTTTTCACAACCCATCGTAAGCACTGTATGACAGTACAATACAAATCCATGTACTATATTAATCACGAACAAAAAGCACAAACCTTTGTGGGATGTAGAACATATGCTGAGGAGGGGGTTTGTAGAGAACCCCTTCATAGACAGGCCATAAGCCACTCAGAATTCGGAAGAGAGAACTCTTTCCACAGCCATTGGGCCCAGTGATTAGAAGATGCATTCCCTCTTCAACCTACAAGGGACAAGAATGAGGAACACAAAATCCTTTTAGAAGGGAGCTCTTTCTGCTTACTTTCAAGCACAGTATGCACTCCCACTGGCATCCTACTGTCACTATTTATACCTCAACATCTGCATTCCTGAAATTGTGTGGTGATGTCACAGAATGCAGCGTTTCAATCACCTATCCCAAGCCGTGACCTGCAGTCCAGATTAGCTGCATGTTTCTCCTGTCCATCTGGAATGCTTTGATGTGCATGTAAGGCATTTAAGGAACCTTAAGAAACAAACTATTTCCAAATGTACAACATGTTTTACTAGGAAAGAACAATGGCTAAGACTCATGTGCATCAACAATACACACTGCCTTTATTCAGTATTATGTGCACAACTACTCCTAGCTGTGACAGCGGAAAGCAACCTAAGGATAAATGTGACGCTCTGTCTAATCATAGCCACAGTAGGAGTTCCATATGTGCAGAATCAGCGCTTGTGTTTTCCTGCCGTCTGCTTCCTCTTTTAGCTCTAATCGAACCACAGCTTTAAAAAAAAGGGGAGGGGTTGGAATCTGTGAAAATGGAGTGTGTGAAAAATACACCCGCATACTCATGGCACCACTGTAGTCCCAATGCCAATATTGCCTAGATTCTGTCCCCGACTCTAGAACAGAATGAAACTTTTCCTTCGGTAACTTGCACACACCAGGACTGAATTTTTAACATTTGTTTCCCATTATATGTTCAGTTTTCAAGTCAAGTGCATCAAGGTCCCTACGACTTCCTTGCAGTGGCAGTCTCTCTTTAGCAAAATGTATACTTAACACATAGGAAGAGCCCTGCTAGATCAGACCAAGGGTCCATCCAGTCCAGCATTCTGCTCACACAGTGGCCAACCTGCTGCCTGCAGGAATCCCACAAGAAGTTGCAACCTCCTGACCATTTTCCTCAGCAGCCATACTGGACTGTATAGCTCAGTCAGGAACCACAGCCATTGATGGCTTTGTCCTCTAGGAATTTATCCGATCTCCCTATGAAGCCATCTTGTGGTAGTGAATTCTCTAGTTCAGCTATTTGCTGTATGAAGAAATACTGCCTTTTATCTGCCCTGAACATACCACTGATCAGTTCTGTGGAATGACCTTCAGTGGTAGTATTATAAAAGAGGAGAAAGTTGTCTTCCTATCTACCTTATCCATACTATGCATGACTTTGTGCATCTCTATCATGTCTCCTTTTACTTGCCTTTCCCCTAAGCTAAACAGTCCCAGATGTTGTAAGCTTTCATAGGAGACTTGCGCCAGTCAGTTGGAGTTACAGCCTGGCCATGTTATTTGCCTTCCTTCCAACTCTACAATATCCTGTTCTAGATGTGGTGACCAGAACTATACAAAGTATTCCTAGCGTGGTTGCACATAAGGGGGGTATGATCTTGGCAGCTTTATTCTCAGGTCTTTTCCTGATTACTGCTCATGAGGAATCCCCCTTTTTTTACTATCCAGCTGCACACTGGGTAGATTTTGTCATCCATCTATCCAGAACAACCCCAAGACCTCTTTTTCAATCAGTCACTGCTAGCATAGATACCATCTGTGTATGGGAGAAGTTAAGACTTTTGCTCCCAACAGGCATTACTCTATACTTGCTTATCTTGAAGCACATTTGCTTCATTCCGCTCCTCCACAAATTTACACCCTCCTTTGGTATGCATTTGACTCTGTTGTCATCCTATTTATAGCCTAACTATAATTTTATTATTTATTTAATTTCTATACCACCCAATAGTTGATGCTCTCTGGGTGCTGAGCAGCAGTAATTAATGCAATAAAAACAATACAGAATAAAAGTAAAATAAACTTGTTTTTAAAACATGTTTTTACAGCTACACCACTAAAACCAGTCCATACAGCTAGGCCTACAGAAAAAAATAGCTGGCAATGCCCCCCCCCCCCCACACACACACACATACACACACCCCACATGTAGGATCTGGAGCTGGAAAATAACTCAACGAAGAGGGTGATCTTAGCCTGGCATTTGAAGAAAGGCTTCAGTAGCTGAGCATATTGTCCAGGTACACTATGGTTGGAAGTGGCATACATGAGATACTGGGGATCTAGGTTGTGAGAGCTTTATATGTTTAAAACTATATACTTAAACTGGGCTCAGAAACATATAGGCAGCCAATAAAAGTGGGCCAGAATACAAATTATATGTTAAAACCTAATTACTAGTCTGGCTGCAGCATTTTGCATATATTGGACAATGCAGTATTTTAATTTAGAGTTTACCAAAGCATAGATTACCGAAGACAGGCTATGCCTGTCCAGGTAGAGGCACAGCTGGGCCACCAGCAAGAGTTGGCAAAAAGTACTCTGTACCATTGAGGCCACCTGAGCATCAAGTGACAAGATGGATCAAGGAGCAACCCCAGGTTATGAATGTGCTCCTTTAAGGGGAGTGCAACTCCATCCAGAATGGATCAAGCATCCTCCAACCAGTGTGGTGTAGTGTAGAGAGCCAGTGTGGTGTCGTGGTTAAGAGCATGGGACTGGGACTCAGACAATCTGGGTTCTAGTCCCTGCTTGGCCATGGAGCCAACTGGGTGACTTTGGGCCAGTCACAGACTCTCAGCCCAACCTACCTCACAGGGTTTTTGTTGTGGGAATAAGATGGAGGATAAAATGCAAGCTGCCTTGAGCCCTTTGTAGGAAAAAGGCAGGACATAAATTGGAAAATAAATAAATAACACCCCCCCCCCCAGTCGGGGAAGTGTGCACTAATAACATCTCAGTCTTGTGTGGATTAAGCTTCAGTTGGCTAGCCCTCATCCAGTCCATTGCTGCATCCAGGCCCCAGTTTAGTACATCAAGAGCCTCACCTGCTGAGGATAGAAAGAAGAAATAGAGCTACATGTCATCAGTGCACTGAGGGTCATGCATTCCAAAACTTCAGATGACACCACTCAGTGATTTTGTGTTGATGCTGAACAGCATGGACAAAAGGACTGACCCCTAAGAATTCCCATACTGGAGAAATCATGGGGCTGAGCAATATCCTCGAGTCCCACCTTCTGGAGCCACCCTACCAAGTAGGAATGAAACCACTGCAATGCAGTACTGCCACTTCCCAACTGAGACAGTCACTCGGAAGGAC
This sequence comes from Varanus komodoensis, assembly GCF_004798865.1. NCBI lineage: Eukaryota > Metazoa > Chordata > Lepidosauria > Squamata > Varanidae > Varanus > Varanus komodoensis. Next base: position 7,296,284 of record NW_025335409.1, read on the forward strand.
ATTTATGGTATTGAACATCCCTGAAAGATTCAGGAGTATCAACATGGTCGCACTCTCCATTTTTTTGCCTACATAGGTCATCATCCAGAGCAATCAAAGACATATAGCCTGAAGTGCCTGATCCTGCCTAATCTTGGAAGCTAAGCAGAGTTGGGCTTGGTTGAAATCTGGATGGGTGATTTAAATTTGAAAACTGCCCAGAGAACTCCAGCTATAGGAGATATAGAAATGTAGACGATGATGAAGATTTCCCAATGGATGCAAGAAATTCTATTCTGGAACTGGCTAGCAAATATATTACAGTGGGCCTCAGATGTGTCTAAGATGTCCTCGGGGCCAGTGTGTATTAGACCTGGATGATGCTGAAGAGGCTCTGCTGGGCAGCAAAGAGAAGACAGAAGAGGGGCAGTGAAGCACTGCTGCTTAGCTACCCTCACTGCCTCTAAATATACCTCACTAGAGGCACTTACCAGGGCTTGATGACATCCTCCACTTGCACTATACTGTTGAATCATTCTCAGCTTTGGAGTATACCTTGGAGCTGTATATGCTTAGTACAGAGAGGCCATTCTGGAGACAGGTCATTGTGTATTCCAGAGACCAATCAGGGATTTGACAGCCTCCAACCGTATCAGCTGGAAAAATCCCCAAGAGCACTCTGGAAACCATTCAGATCTGTTAGCCTCCAGCGATGGGCCATCTTAATTGGGCCTTCACCCTTACTGAGGGGAAAAACCACCATTAGTCAACAAGCTGCAAACTAATTCGTGACACAGGGACCAATTCAAAGACTGCCACCTTCAGATCATTATTCCATGACTGCTAAAAAGTCAAATCCAGAGTGCTTTGGGTTGCTGACAAGTTGGGACATGAAATCCAGATAAGGTGGCCTCAGCATGGATGTTAACATCCCCCAAGATCACAATCTGGGGGTCTTCAGCATGACAACTGAGACCACCTCTGTAAGCTCAGGTAAGGAGTTGAGCAGCAGGGTAGCTGATACATCAACAGAATTCCTAATCTGTCCACTGGCCCAAACTAGATGCAAATACCACAGAATAGCAATCAGATAGATGGGAAGTCTTGAGAGGGATGCAAGGGAGAACTCCTATACACCATGACAACACCCCCTCTTGCTGCTAAAGAAGACCTTCCAAAGGAGAAGCAACAAAAGCCATGAGCTGTCCAGGGCAAGGCCTCAAGATGGAAGGCAAGGCTTGCCAGATGTCCTTCCTGTCTACCAAGCTGGTTTCCTGCATTTCCTCTGAGGAAGTTTGTGCTCCCCTTTGTTCTCCCCATTTGGGTAAGCCTAACATTTTCTGAAAGAAGCCCTTTTCTCCTAATACTTCCTCTGACCCTGCTTGTTAACTCTGCTAGTGAACTCTTGGCCATGTTGCTGCCTCTCCTAACTTATGGCATACATTCCACATTAGCTTTTCTTATTGTGGTTTTGAGTAACCTCAAGCTTTCTGAAGGGTCTGAGCTCTTGACTTCCCATTTCAACTTCCTTTTTCCAGTACCCTCATTTTAGAGTTCTTTCTTCTTTTGAAGGAAGAAGTGTAACTTCCTTCACGCTTTATATATATATAAAAATCTGATGGCACTGCAGTCACTGTTTCCAAATGGTTTGGCAAAACTCAGATTTTCCTGAGCAATACCACGTAGCATTAAATTCAGGGTCTCCCAAACTAGAGACATTCAGAAAGAAACTGGACAGCCATCTGAGTGGGATGGTGCAACAGCAGGGAGTTGGACCTGATGGCCTTCATGGCCCCTCCCAACTCTACTATTTTACGATTCTATCACTTCCCCTCTTACTGGTTCCTTAACAAAGAGTTCTGGGGCACTGAGTTCCTTAGGGTACTGAGAAATTGAAGTTCTTTGTTGTGGCAGGCATTTATCCATCCAATGTGTGGGAAAACTGAGGTCACATATTCTTATAATACTTCTTCATTTGGAAGCTTCCCTAATTTCATTTTCCATTTCATGATTACCCTAAGCATTCTGGCCCATTTAGGTTTTCTAGCCACCATGACACCATGCCCTCTGGGACATGACATCTTTAAACGTATATTGGTAAGAGCAGAGGAAATAAAACTCTGTGAGCTGGAAGTTTCCCCTGTGTCTGTATAAGCAGAGAGATGTCTCTTTCATAAGACCCACACATTAGGCTTACATCAGCTACAATTAGTAGCATTACAGCAGCAATAGGAAAGTACATCCCCTCCACCGTACAAGCAGGCACACGCAGAGGTGTGTGAGAGCTGCTTCCCCATGGCACTATCTGATATCACTGTGGAGTATATATGTGGTTTCCTTATCTGTCCTTTGCTCTCACTTTCTTGGGTGGGAAAAATTCCTATCAACAGTCCTGCTCACACAGTTGTAGTATTAAAGCATCAGACAGTGTAACTAAGAAGCATCTTACACCTTTATGTTGTGTGTGTCTGTGTGTGTGTGCGCGTTGGAATTATTTCAAGCAAGTGCAGCATGGGCAAGTTGTCAGACGCATAGAGGTATGCTAAAATATTTTAGCTGTTTTAACCTGCAAAGAACTGATTCACACAGGCATCTAGCTGGCAACTCTATGTATTCCGAAAAAAATATAAGATCCTCACTGAATTGGATGGGGATGGGGAGGGCAGGACAATTCCACAAACCAATTCTGTTTGCATATTTCTGACATGGCACACTACTGTGCCCACTGACACTTCTCTTGATGCCTGCTAGCTTCCATGCCCATCTTTCATTCCATTTTAATTAAAATATGGGGCGGGGGCAATTAAACTGAGGCTGACATACTACAAGGCGACGCATCCGCTTCCAGCACCATCTCTATTTCCAAGAATGTCTTCTGGTTCCACGTGGCATTGACAGCCAAGTTACTAGCCCTATCAACTTTGTGCAGAAAATTATAATTTCAAAAGAGTTATTTTCTGTTTTAGAGCTTAGATCTCCATCTCTGCCTTGTACTTCTTCTTTGTTAAGTTAATTTTTGTTTGCTTTAGTCCCACCAGTTTGCCTTTTAGGAAATGAGTGTTTTGTGAGTGGGCAAACTACTTGTACGGCAGCCATTTTGGGAGAGTCCCTTTGGCAGTCTCTCAACATTCCAAACGTGCTTGATTTGAATGTTTGTGGGGCCCTGGAAAATGGTAACACAGATATACAGGAGATGGGTCATATGCTCCCATTCTCCTCTATGGATATAGTCCCTACAATGACCCTTTAGTAAACATTTGCAATATTTAGAAAAATAACATAATCTTACATCACTGGTGCTCTGCATGAACAATATTTCATGCTCAGGGGTGACAGGGGTTGAAACTAATCTAAGAATATATGGCACGCCTTCAGACTGACTCTGTCTAATGGCACCACTGTTTGCTTGCTAATTAAAAAAATCAAGGAAAAAAGCTTCAGTTGACAAATCCCAGTGTTTAGTCAATCTGAATAAAGAGCTGCACTAAAGAAAAAACTAACCCCATGCTACGTGCCATATGATTAGCAAAACTTCTAGTTCAGTTCTTACTGGCATTCACAGTGAGGCTATATAATGCAAAATGAGGAAAAAGTAGCTTCTTGCAGTAAAGCCAAGTAAAGGAGTGATGGGTTAAGCAGGGGTGACGAGATGCAAATGGGATGGAGGATTCAGGAACTTATTGATTAAACTCAGACAGCCCAGAGAGACAGGACAGATTAAATAGACAAAAACAATAGTTCATAAATAATGAAAGAAACAGAAGGTTCTTCTAATAACTCTGCAACTCTCTGCAAGCAGGCTTTCCACCCTATGTTAATAGGCTACAATATAGCCAAATTTTGTGCCTCCTTCACATAATCTTAGTTTGACATAACAGCTGATCTAACATTATGCAGAAGTCTCCATACCCACAGACAGTTCAGTCCAATAAAAGGAAGATACAAGTCACATTGACCTGGTTTGCATGTCACCGCAACACACCATAGGCAACTTAGCCACTGTGGGTTGTTGTGTCATGTGAACCTCATGTGATTGCTTTCCTCTAGGTGGCTTATTTTGTTTTGCAAACAAGCCATTCTGACAACCAAAGCCTTGCTCTAGGAGCTGGCTGAATCCTGATGGATTGGCATGTCATTGGATAGCAATAGTGAAATTTGGATAGCAATTTCACTGTGGACTGCCAAGACTGGTTGCAGAGTTGCTCAGAGTAGCAAAAACCCCCATGCCCAAGATTTTCATAATCTTGTAAAAGACTGTCCTACTGTTAATGCTGAGATAGCATTTTAGAAAGATCACCCCTTTCTCCCTGGCTTTTTAAATAAAAAATATATGTTTAAATTATTATTTTTATTGATCTTTTGCAAGTGCACTTATACAGCCAACCCTTATATATAGTTTTGCCTACATCAATACAATTTCCTTGTCAATTGCAGATGTCAAAGGGATTGGAAATGAAGCAGGCAACAGATAAGGAACTGAGAAGGCAAGTAGATATAGGAGTGCACCTTTAGATGGCCTCAGGAATTCATGCATCTTGTCCTAGCTGCTAACATCATTAACAAAATAGCCTCATTGCTACTGAAGTTTGCCTAAAACAAAATTCAAGGCTAAACCCATGCTTTCTGGGACATGCTGGGAGCTGTAGGTCTTCTGTCTAAACATGTATAGGACTGCACCCCAACAAGCTTTATAAAATGCTGCTCTCTCTTACCCTCACAAACACCTGATCTTGTTACTATTACAAAAAAGGGTGTGTTTTGCCATTTTCTGGTAGCTTCCAGAAAGCAAAAACTTGACCATGTGAATCCTGCTCTCTTCATTATGTTTGTAATTCAAAAAACTGCATTGCTTGTTCACTGAGGCAGCAAAATTAGCTTCTAACAGTACCTCTACTGGAGTAGAGGGCAACATAATGCACAAGTGCACCTATAAAGTATTAACATTCTGGTTTTAATTTTCAATCTGAAAATAGCGTCAGAATGCAGCTAGAACACTCTCACAGTCTAGCCATCTTCTCATACTCTAATCCACACCTTCGATCCAACATGCTCAGAGGAACAGGAACAGGACAGCATCAGCTGGCCCTGCCCCAGCCTTCATGTGACTTGTCCCTAGCCTTGTCCCAGATTTCTCCGTACCTGAAAGGTCTGTACTTATGTAGGACCTATATGCATTCCTTAGCCCAAATAAAGATCCTACATGCATAGAATTATAACTTTCTCATTTCTGCCCAATGCAGAGGTCAGAGGCAAAGCCTGCTCACCTCCATACATTGGCTGAACTTGTGGACCAGAGTGCACGAGGCATGCACTGGTCTTTGTGTTACCTGAAGTAGGATAAGTTGTACACACCTGCCTCTACTACTCAGCTGCCATGCCTACCTTGCTTGATCTCCCCTCTTCTTCAAATGCTCGTCCAAGAATTTAACATAAGATACATGAATTCTGTGCTGTTTTTGTGCTAACTGTGATGGTAACAATCAGAAGATTCTTGCATATCATCTTACTTTGAAGTTTAGCCTGGAAACCACCACATCTCCGTTTGGGGTAATAATAGGAACATTTTCACAGATTATTCCATGATCAACATCTATCACTCTTCCTACAAGTAAAAAACACAAAAGAAACACAAACCACAACAACACATGTTAGTAGAGCATACACACAAACACGCACACAGAGGTAGGCAGAAAGTTGTTGGTCTTAGCAGAGCCAATTCATGCTATAGATTCATTGTTGGATGTCTTACAAGTGAATTGCTTTCCTTTAAAATATTACACTTGAGAGGATGCTAAGCCAGCATGAAAAGATCAGTCCTTGTTTCTTAGTCCATGACTATGTTAAAGGCTCTTACCAATGTCAGTTATGCATCAAGCATAATGGCTGCAAATGTATTGTCTTATTACTCTAAACTTTTAAAACTTTGCTCAGGAAAGTCCAAATTAAAAATATGTGGAGGATATTCCAGCTTATCATGTTAACCTCTCAGTCCAGTTTCCAAAGCAAGAAACCTGGAGAATATCCAACTATTTCCCTTCCATCCTCCACAGTAAGGAATTTGTCGCAACTACATACAGCATTTGGTGTTTCTGTGCCCAATGAAACTGGTTAGATACAACTATAACTGTATGGAAAATGATGCACATAATACATCTGAAAACCTACACTCTTCTGCTACACCACCATTCACTGGATGTTCAAACACACATTCCTACATCTTTCCAAGTACTGTATTAGCAGAGTGCTAACCTTGTTATTAAATATGTTCTATGGCTCCAAGTACACAGACACTCGAGAGGATATACAATGGAATGTTTCGATTTAAACTTTACCAAACATAGCCATTAAACATATCTCCTTCTGCAGGTTGGCACCAAAGTTGTTCTAGCCTGACTGGAAGGGAGAGACATGAAAGAGATCAAAGCAACCACTTGTTGACCAAGAAAGCATAAAGAAGTGAAGTTCAGATTCTAGGTATAACTATGAGTAGAGTCTGAGCTGCACACTTGAAGAAGCCGTTTCATTTGCTTAAGAAAATGTGCATTTCAAGCTCCTTCAAACATGAAGCTCAAACTCAATTTACAGATATTTGCAGATATGACTAGCAGCTACAGTTTGCAGTTTCCTGGTCAACACATGATTGAACTGATGCTTCCCATGTCCAGGTCCGATTGCTTTCAGAATGAAGAACTGGGAGGAAGGTCTTCATTTACCCTCTATGCAATTATGCAGGGCTGCAGCAACTGTAAAGGTGCCCTTACAGCACCACAGTTAACACCCAATGAAAGTATATGAGCATTTGCCAGATGGCATTTATTCAAAGACCTAATGTGCAGCTACCCTAAGCACTTGGGGGCTAATCTACTGTCTCTAGCCAGCAGCCATCCAAGCATTAGATTCCCTCTTTCCTCTGCCTTCCCCCATTCCTGAGCAATTCCTGGAGAACAGTAGTGACCATGTGACTGGAGCAGTTATCTTCCATATGGTTACTCACCACCTCACAGTAAGCTCTTAAGTGGCCACTGCACAGCAGACGATCATGTAAATCTACTCAGTCTCCTTCCCCCAGCAAACCTACACTCCTTGGCTTCACCTTCACTTGGTATTAGATCTAGTGGATGGAATTAGGGGGTGCTTAAGCAGCATTAAAGCATGTTGTGTGGTTACTTCTTTTTAGCCCCAGCAGATGGGGTATGAACACAGCAGGAAAACACTGGGACATACAAAGGTTCTCCTATAGCCCATTCACTGGATATGAGGGACACTGCCTTGCTAAATACTGAAAAACAGCTGTCATAGCTGCTGCTTTCTGTGAATCTAAAGTTAAACATTATGTCAAAACCAGCCCCTACCACTGGTACCCAGTTTTAGCAAAATATTTCAATATATAAAACATGTTCAGCTTGCATTCAAATGTTTTGCTATACATTAGTAGAAGCTGAACATATGGTTAGATACAATGGTGGCAATCAGCCCATGGAATGAAAACCACAGCCAGAATGAATCTTCCTCCCCCATTGCAGCCCCCACACATAACTATTTGCTCAGGATGGTAGTAAGATGCTCCATAGCAAATTGTGGGGACACACAGGAGCTGCAGAAGGGAGAAGGAGAAGGGTAAATTCATGTGCATTAATTGCACATGCATGACACTGGATTTGGCCCATAGTCTTTTGAAAAAATCAAAGATGCAGAGCAAGTTTAAAACTGATGTTGCACTTGTCTAACCCATGTGCAGATACCCTTCTTCACAGCAATCAGGTGCCACTGACCGAATTAAATACTTATAATAAGACTTACAATTGGTTCAAATGAAAATTTAAAAAACCCTATTAGAATAATCATTCCCAATTGAAATCAAACAATTTCTTCATTATATAGCCGAGCAGCATTTTTCCAAGGATTACAAGGAGTTCTTACCTGCTTTTAAATAATCCAGTTCTTTTCACTAGTTGTTCACTAAGGAACAACTATAGCATTATTGCCATGTAAGACTTAAACTTTGATAAAAGTTTGCAGAGTGACTTCCCCTCACTCTTTTTATGCCACTAAAATTAAAGCATAATAAATACAGTGGTGGGTTATATTTACTGACATGAATCATCTTTCTTCCTAAGTGTTAAAGGAGAAACATCCCTATATAATAAAATAACAACTTATGATAAAACTAGAAATATCTGAAATACAGATTCCCCCTTAATGCTCTACATTCCCCCTTAATGCCAAACATTATTACCTAATTTGATTCTGGAATAAGTTCATCTAGAATTGATGTAGCTTCTTCAAGACAATACCAAAATAAATGGTTTGTGAATTTAAACATTTAGCAGGCAATTGCCTCTATTTCCAAAGAAGAGAAAGAAGCCTTAAATGCTAAGAAATACAGAAGTTTGAGAACAGTTTTTAAAATAATTTAAAAATTTTGTACATTGGAATAGGGAGTCCTATCTGGGCTAAAAGGCCTCAAAAATATAGTCCTAGTACATGACACCCTTCATATAATTGGGGGGGGGGGGGTTGGTTGTATTTAGAATTTATGAGAGGCACGATAGCCCCAATCTGGGTGGAGACCCTGAGAGTGTTAAGGCAAGGGCTCCCCCTCCCCAGGATGGGAGCTTGATCCAGCTTGTTTTCACACCCACATGCCTACAAACAAGCACATGCTATATATCCTAAAAACATTCATGGAAACTGCATGCAGCATACTTGAATCCACAAAACACTAAGTAGCTGTGGGAGAGGGGAGATATTTAAGGCACTACCTTAAAACCAAAAATTTTACAGGGAAATTGGAGGAGGGTGGCAGCTGATGTCAGCATCCCTGTTAATCAAGAATTGCCCAGTTCTACCCCTGTGCACTTTGGCTGCACTATTCCACTGCCAGTGGGGTAAGGTTGGTGCACTGGAAGTAAAAAGAAGGTGATGGGTATATGCTAAGAATTGTTAGAGAGAAGACAAATAATGGGGACACACATTTTCAGGATTAACTAGGAAATGACACTGGAGATAGAAAATCCTTTTCAGGAAAGGTATTATACTACTTCACAGATGCATCTTTAGACACCTGCAAAGACATCTAAAGAATGGGATGCTGGGAGACAAATAGCTCTATATATTATGGGAGCCTAGTTAGAGGAAGAGAAAGGGAAAACAAAGAGAGTTTAAGATTAAGACTGAAAGGTCAGCATTAATAAAAGAACTCCATCAAACATATACATGAAATCCCTGTACCAATTTGAAACTACAAAGGAGAACAGAAAGTCTGCATGCTCTGTCGTATTTTTCTTTTTAAACCTCCCTTGAAACGGGAAACAAAGCAGGTCAGGGAAAGATTGAACTAGAACTCTTATTCCTACCACATTAGCATTTCATGGGAAAAGAGAGTTTGATGGGTAGAATATTCAGTTAAGCCACCTCCTTTCTGCAGCTGTGCCCCATTTAATACATCTGAACATGTATTACATGTACATTTATTGACCCTCAGCATCTGACAGAAGACTGTTCACCACACAAAAGAGGTGGGCAAAGAATATGCTCGGCTGAGGGTGGAAGGCAGCAGAAACTTATCACAGACAATGGGAGTGGATGAAGTGTGCAAAGAATGCCTTTGTTTACATAGCTGCCCCACTGTTTCAATTTTAAATTGCATACCCATGTGACATCTTGAGAAGGGATTTTTCACAAAAGATATTCATTACCCTTGATTTCTAAGGGGCCATCAATATGCCGTTCTGTTTTGTCCCTCTTCTTGTGGCTGCTTTCACATTCCTGGGAAACAGCAGTCCTCTTGTAAATCCCCCTCTTCACTTCATCGAAGACTGCAAACATGTTGTACACTCGAGCTGTGTAACCTGCTAGCTCTGTGACCTGAAAGAAAGCCATTGATGGCAGAGATGAAAAACCATCCCCACACATGTGTAAATGCATTATTACAACCATTCCTCCTTTTATTCTTCCAAAAGCTTAGTAAGTATCTAGTATGCTGCAGAATGTTTTTTGGTCTTGATACACATCAGATCTTTCTTCTTATAGACAGTGAGTGGCAGGACCATCAAGGTCAGCTTTTTGATTGCTCTATGGCAGCCCTCCAGCTACTTTAGACTAGACTTCCCAGATTTTCTGGCCATCAGCCATGTGAACTGGGGCTGATGAGAAGCTTAAAACACATGAAAATCTATCTTCTGCCCACCCTTGTTGCAGGGCACGGTGATGTCACCCACTGATAACTGGACTGCAAGACAGCAGAATCTTCAATGACAGTGGTTATTCTTTGGGGCACTGGTCAAGAAGGCAGCATGCAAACGTAGAACATGGAGGCTTGTAACCCAGCTTGTTTGGCTGGCATTGCACTTAATCTGGCTTAATGCCATCAAATCCAATTGAATTAAGCTGGCCAAAGGTGATTTGTGGACCACAGCTATGTAGTTGAAATACACAGACATGTATGCAATGCTTTAGCAGAAAACAGTGCTAAGCTCCCAAAGGGATAAGGCTGCCACAGATGACCTCGAAGTAGAATAAGAACTCTCCTTCTCTCTTTCATTTTCCATGCCAAGCTCACAGAGACATGCAGTCACTCACATGGGATCGACCAGTATCCGGTGACTGATACTGAATGCAACTCAGGGCTGAGTGCATTCCTGTTGTAAGTCTGTCACTTTATTTATAAGCTTTATTAACCACTTAAAAACCAACAACAAGTAGGAGCTTCAACTCACTTAAAATGAGTAGAGTTTGATTCTATTTTCAGGAAGAACAGTTTCAGGATATATTTCTTTCTTTGCTTAGTAAAACCATTATGTCAGCTGTTACTTGGAAGAGGGTATTTGGCTGGAAACTGGATCGAGTCTTTCATGGTCTCTTTCCTAGATTGCCGTAAACCATTTATGTCTTTTATAAGGCCAGTTCCATTCATCTCAATGTGTGTGTGCATACCTACACACACACGCAAACAGACACACATGCAGACATATATACAGCCAAAAATAAATGAGCTCACAGGCTTTTCTCTCTCTCTCACACACACACAATTTCATAACAAAATAATTCAATGGGGCAATGGCCTCATTGAAAGATGGTACTATGCAACCAGCTTGACTTTTTGGGGCAGGAAAATGTTGAATGCAGATATTTCTGCACTCCTGTCCCTCCCATAAGGCTGACTCATTTAAACAAGGCCATTGGTACCTCATCTGGTTCTTCAAAGGTACCTCCCTTAAAGATGCAGCTAGAAATATTCTTGTGCCCAAAATCAGTGCTAAATTCCTATCTTGTTCATCCTGACTCCAAACAACATGGGAACTCATACCTGGGTTTGTATATTTAAAAAAAAAGCTGGGGTAGAGGGGAGGATGGCCATCACGAGTGATGTCATCACCTGCAAACTTCAATGTGCCATATCCATCTGCTGGCAGAAAGGAAGACAACCAAAACATCTGGACCGGTTGAGAAAATAGGACTGAAACATATTATTTATGTATTTATTTATTTAGGATATTTATATGCCGTCCTTTGCAAAAGCCTCAGGATGACTTACAAAGATAAAATACAAATATCCCCCAAAATAAATAAATTATCGACCCACTCTGGCTGCGATTAAAATATAATGGTAAAAATACAATATTAAAACTTATTAAAATGTTGATCAAATAAAACGGTCTTAACCTGGTACTGAAAAACATATAATGACGGCACCAGGCAAACCTTTCTGGGGAGCGCATTCCATAGACGGGGCGCCACCGCAGAGAAGGCCCTCCTCTAGGTTCTCTGTCTCCTAATATCTTTCACAGCGGGTTTCCGGAGGAGGGCATCTGCTGCCGATCTCGGGGGGCGGGAGGGCAAATAGGGAAGAAGGCATTCCTTTAGGTATCCAGGTCCCAAGCTGTTTAGGGCTTTATAGGTAATAACCAGCACCTTGAATTGAGCCCGGACTTCGATAGGAAGCCAGTGGAGCTGATAGAGGACTGGGGTTATATGAGAATAACGCCCAGTCCCCGTCAGCATTCTGGCAGCTCTGTTTTGCACCATCTGAAGTATCCAGACTGTCTTCAAGGGCAGCCCCACATAAAGCGCAGTGCAGAAATCCAGCCGGGAAGTAACCAATGCATGTGTCACTGTTGCTAGGCAATCTTCCTCCAGGTAGGGATGCAGCTGATGGATTAGCCGAAGCTGAAGGAAAGCGCTCCTCGCCACCTCTGTCACTTGGGCTTCCAAGGACAGCTCCGGGTCGAGAAGCACTCCTAAGCTCCAAGGACAGCTCTGGGTCGAGGAGCACTCCTTAGAACAAATAAAATATTATTTGTTCTAAGAAACAAGTTAATAATGTAGGAATGTAGGATTGTATCCAACATTAGTCCTAGTTAGAATGGACCCATTGAAACAAATGGAAGTCACAAGACATTAGTTAACTAACCAAGGGCACAATGTTGTGCTAGTTTAGACAGAAAAGGGTAATATAGTTCTAGAAACTGTATGGACATCTAAAAGTTTCTTTTTTTAATGAGGTGAGCAGAACTATACACTATATTCCAAGTGTGGTCACATCGCAGATTTATATGAGGGTATTACAGTATGAAAGCCAAGACATCAGCAATTAGTTACTCTTATTTCTTGGCAAAAAAAAATTGCTACAGCCTTAGTTCAGCAGTTTATCATTCCTTCAATTATTTGTTTCCATCCAAGGAAAAGTTAAATTTGGCAAGAGAAATAAAATATTTCTTATTAGACTAATAATGGCATTTGTTCAATTATCACAAATTGTACAAATGCAGTTTTTCCTACCAATGGTCAACAGTCTAGTAATGAAGAACTTTAATACTATGTACCCAGCAATGCAAAATAAATATAAATTAATTCATATCTAGCCCAGATCTATGACCTGAGCTGCTTTGCGTGTTTTTTCAGTAACTGTTTCTGTACACAATATTGCATCAGCCAAGTCCAAGGATTCCCCTGAGGAAACCAGTACTGTCCCACTCCTGCTGCTTAAATGTTACTTATGTACCCCGGAGAACATTACAATTAATATTTATACAAAAATACTAGGACTGTGATAGCACCCTGAGCACTCTGATTCAGAACTCTGCACATGCTCTGATATGTGCATAGGCTTCTCACAGTTTCCCACTGATTTCAAGTGAGGGGGGCAGTTCTGAAACCTTAAGTTGTTCAATTAAAAAACAACAACTGCACAAGCCCTAAATGGTGAATAAGTAAAATTTATTAGGGCCGGTCTCTTTCTTTCTGTTTCAGGGTTTGCCCTATTTGGTGGAGGTGGGGACAGTACTTGGAACAAACCCTGAAGGGGCCAGTGCAAAATGATGCATGGAATTTTGATGGTCAAACCAGAGCCCCAGCACCTCAACATTGGGAAGAAAATTATTGGCAGCTTTCTGGTTCCCCTCCGAAATCTATGTAATGTTACAGTGTTATGCATGTGGTTAGATGATGGCAAAGAATCTGAACACCAGTCCAGCTCAAGAATTCCACATCTGTTTGAACTGCTGGATCAAGAACCACATCTGTGGTGCACCCAAATGAACCTCAAAATCAGTGACCATTCCATCTTATCCATGCTGAAATGTTTTCAAGGAACATGTCCCAGTATGTATACAAATATTTTTAAAGCACAGGTAGAATGAATCTTGGTATTCCTTTCAAACATTTCTGTAAGCTGAGGGTTCAACTGGCCCTTTGCCCCAAGCAGACTGGTTAAACAGTAATATTTTGAGCAAGCATATGGGGTTGGTAGTTTGAACTTTCCAGGCTATCAACTTTTATCTGCTACAGCAAAGGGAAATATTTACAGATAATATTACTAGCATAGTATTATTTTCATCATGAATTACTGATGATGATGATGATGATTATGACAACATATATTTCATAGTCTGGCAATGAAACCTCAAAGAAATATAAAACTACTCAGCATATGCTTGCTGTCCTCTCACATCTGAATGCCTGAAATGAACCTCACTGTAAAAACTTACCTGCATCAAGTTATACAGGCTCGAATGTCTCACCTCTTCTCAATGGAACTACCTAATGGTCCTAATGGAATTGACCAGCAACTCAGTGGGCAAGTGTTGCAAGCTCCATTTGCCATTCTTGCCAGGTTGCTGGGAAACCCAAAGGTGTCAGTTGATTCAAGTGCCCAAGGAGCCCTTGTGGGCAACTGACAGTGCCTGAATGTCCCTCATTGCCACTGGGAGCTGTTTTCTGCATGCACAGCTTTTTTACCACTTTAGCATTTTGGGTAGAGCAGGGGAATTCCACAAAGGCTGTTTTGACAGCTGGCTTTCATGACCCCCAATTTGACAGCTCTTTCAAAATGGCCAAGTGGGCATTTACTTTCTTAAAGGTTTTTTAAGCCACATTTACAGAACTATGGAGGTAAGCAGTTGCACAAGTACAGAAATTTGAAACCCTGTCCAGGGTAATGACCAGGGTGGTGCTGCCAAGGTGCTGCAGTTATCAGCTTTGGATATTACTGCAAAGAGGGCCTAAGTAGGTGTCTTCCCATTTGTTTTCTCTTCACACCTGTCAAAAGGCAAGCTGTCAAGGAAAAGTAAATCTTTTTTTTTTTTTTTTTACAAGCGATCTTTGCTTGTAAAAAGGGATGGGTGCATTTCTATCCCCTTCTCACAAAGCTCTTCATCTTTTTTTCTTCTGATAGTGATCAGAATTATGTCGATTGTACACTTTTCACAAAGACTCCACTTGCTTGGAAAAATAGAAAAGCGCATCCCATTCACTTTTTCTGGGGAAAAGTTTGACAGTTAACTGTCAAAACTCTGGGTACCCTTAAAAGGGGGGCTTTGACAGAAAAATAGCGGGTTTCTGATCAGCAGCTATGTCACTTCCAGGACACTGTTCCAACCAAGGTTTGCAATTTCTGCATATGTACAGCTATTTTTTAAATGAACCTATCTGTGCACATTGGGCAGACAAAAATTTTTTGGAAGATGGCCTTAACAGTTTCTCTAAGGTGGCACTTGGGTACTGTGAAGAGGCTTTCAGTGGCTATCAAAAGTTGGGTTCTCACCATCTTAGAAAAACTGGCTTGCAATCATGGCAGAGAAGGAGAAAAGAAGTGGCGAGTGACCCTGAGAGAGGGGAGGGGGGCGAACAACCTACAGTGGGACGAACTTTCTGTAAACTGCCCATGGGATGTTTGTAGAAATGTGCAGATGCTTTCTGTGACTTGTGTTCTGTCTTTCCCTCATAATAAAAAAGTCTGCATTCACTATTTGGGACTTTCCCCTTTCCCTCTCCCTCTGCAGTACTCCCAAATATCCACTCCTGGGGATAGGGGGATTGTTAAAAATATGATGGAATATGGTCCAGGGTCTATAGGTTAAGGGTTAGTTGGTATTTCTCTTTATGTGAATGAAGTACTAACTTAGGAGCTAAGCCCATATGTTTCTTTTGCAGGAAGATTGATACCTCTGGTCACTGGGAAAGATATTAAAAAGTAGTCACCAGAAATGCTCTTAAAATACACTGGTTTCTGGGTTTTGATGTTGCGTGTGTCCAAGAGCGTTTGAAACTTGCTGTGAAATTTGTCCTTTCTTCTAATTCCCAATACTCAACTCACCATCAACAACTGAGATGGTGTGCCTGGGCATCCAATTACATTTCAGATGTTGTAGACTGTTTTTCATTGTATTATCACTTCTGTTGTCAAGAGTAAATTCATTGGGTACCTCTTTGTAAGAAGACATAATCCTTTCAATGGCGTCCGCTCCAGATGCCAAGAGATTTCGTGAAGTAGTGAAGGTTTCCGTTCTCTCACTGACCATCGCTTGTTTCTGATCATCTTCTAATTCTAAAAGCAAGGAAGGAGCCTTAATTGAAGCAAACGTGAAAGAAAAACCTCTCCATAAGAAAATAAGGTCAAAATGGACAAAATCTATATCATGAAATAAGCAGCATTCACACACAGCTGCCAAATCCATTACTTTCTTCATTTTGTTTTTGCAGTTGTTAAACAATTGGAAACCCAGAATCCTTGCCAATTCACTGTATATCAACCAGAGATCTACCAGTAGATCCCAAACTCCCTTCTTCTGCTAGCCTTCCCTAAGAACATCATGGCTCTATAGATATAACAAACAGTCATATTACCCATAACAGTCATATTACCATAACAGGGTCAACAGGGTCTAACCAAAATCTTTAATGTTGGAAGGATTAGGAGTGTTCTTTCTTTTACTTTTTAAAATTACATTTTAATTAACTTATTTTTATTGTTTAAATTAACATTTGGAAGCCTTGAATGACATATTTTGGTGGGATAGAAATCAGATACATAAATATGTCTTAGAAATTATGTTTTTCCTATGCAAATTATTTTTAAGGTTGTAATCTTGGATATATTTGGAAGTAAGCCCACTGAATTCAGTTTATTTCTGAGTAGACATGCATTAGCTTATACTGTACAGTCAGAGGTCAGCAACTTACAGTCTTCCAGATGTTTTAGTCTACAATTCCCATCAGCCCTTACTGATTACTATACAGGCTAAGGCCGATGGGAGATGTAGGCCCAAACTACCAGAGTGCCACAAGTTGCCGAGCCCTGTAATGTAAAATCTTTGTTTTGCCATAATCAATTGGTACATTTATATAAGAGCTACCTTTCTCATATCAGGAATATTAAACTCATTACACTCTGAGTTATGTGAAATGCTCCGAATAACTAGTCTCATTTACATTTTCCAACTATAAAACTGTTTCTTAAATCTTTTACGTCTTGATACCTATTATTTCACTGTAAATATTTCTCAGAAATTGTTACAGCATAATTCTTTGGGAAGCCAGCTTGTGGTATTCATACTTTTAAGCAATTCTCTTTCAGTGAAAGATTGTCAATAAAATTTCATTAAAAAAAAGAAAAACAGTCACCAATTTAAAGCTATTAGCAGAAGGAGAACACATCTAGTTGACTAGTCAGAAAGGATCTGATATATTGACTTGTCAGATACTTTCAAATAATAGTAAAACGTAGTGTTATCATTCTGAAAACAAAGGTAATCAATAATTTTCATATTTATGCTAACTGGCAACATATATTTATGCCACTAGAAATAAGAGAGGTATTGGTATGTTCAGGGGACCCCCAAGTTTTGCAGAAGTACTATCTTAAATAGACCCCCCACCCCCTGCAAGACTCCCCACTGACCAAATAAGTAAGGTCTGGGTATGCAACTTGGCAAAGAATGCTGTTTGTTACAGGAGGTAACATGGAAAAGGAGTGGATGAAAACAGAGTATCCTGGCTCCCTTGAACCATAAAAGGGGGGCACAGCATGCTGCAACATTTTGCTGCAGGCTCCATTTTTAAGAGCTCATTTCCAAAATTATAGAATGATACCTTAATGTTGCAGATGACATTTACATGCTTTAAAAGATGTGTTTTTTCCAATTAAAATGCATTTTAAAAATATGGATTAAATGGTTATGAATTAGTTGTGATTCATCCATTTTCTTTTTCTCACTGAGATACAAGGCTAGAAAAAATTAAGTTCATTACCCACAAGTGAGGGTAAGAGAACCTCAGAATAGCCTCACAATCACATCTCATCATGCACCACTCTTACAGGATGTTAACATTACCAATCATTACACACAACAGTTCTGTCCTTGGAAACAGAAGAGAGCACTGCGCTCTCTTAACTAAGTAACCATCTCAACTTAGTGCCTGCTCATACAGACACTGCGCTCGGCATCCCTCAAACACTCCCATGAACCACAAATATAGATGGCAGCCATCTATCCTGACCTGGGTCAGAGGCACTGTTAACTATGAGTGGGCCAAGTTGCCACTGACCAGGTTTGTGGACCCTCCTGGGCTGTGAGACCCTGGACCTATGTTCCACACTGAAGCCTGGGCAGTGCAACACTGACCATGGTGACCTTTGTTCCAGTTGCTATGGTTACATAAAATTCTGCCAACTGTGTCTCTGTGGTATGTTAACTGGCCTGACAGTAAACATGGTTTCACGTGTACTTGCATGTATCAGAAAGGTCTTCTATGATGCCCTGAAACTGTTCCTGAAAACAGTTAAGACCTCTTGCCTGGGCCACCCCTTATTTTTTTTGATGCAGATAAATTTATACTGTTTCGGGGCTGGGCAGTAAAGGCTTGTACATAGTGAAAGTCCCACTTAATGGCCTAGAACCAAAAAGTAGGGCCCAATTAAAAGAACAATTCTGGAAAATTAAAGTCAACTAGTTTCATTCAGCTGAAATTACACCTTTTACTTTGGAATTTGGGACAACTGGAATTGGTTGACTGTGCTCAAAGAGGGATTTAGAAATGGGTAGAGGTATTTCAATTGGCAAGAAAGGTTACAGGTCAGGACCTATGTAAAACAGCAGAACTGGAATGCCTCTCTCTATGGGTGGCAATGAGTATCTACCGAACAGGGATTTACATAAAGCTTTGAATTTAGAGGGCTTTCGTTCATGAGATTGCAATAAGATTGGAGACAACTTGACAGCACACAACAACTTTCTTCCAGACAGCAATAAGAAATGGAAATTGGATCAATTTGGAAGTCTTCATGTGAAATCAACTGAAAGCTGGGGGACTTTGGGATATTGCCTTACTAAAAAAATTAACCAAGAGTTAAGGGCCCAGCCTATTAATTCAATCGATTCTCTTTCACATGTGCTAGCATGCTTGGATTTCTTTAGCCAACCACAGTTGAAGCTTCCTCAATCACATGTGACCATCCTGAAAGATCTAATTAATACTCTTTAGTTAAATTGAGATTGGTAGATTCTCCAAAGAAATTTTAGTCTTGCAGTTGAATATATCAGTATTGTTTTATCCAGGTCACTGTTGATATGTTATTTTGTGCTTAGTGTCAGTTATGTTTTCATACTGTATTGGTTGTAGGTAAACTATATGTATATATTAAAAGGCCACTCTTATAGTAGCCAAACCCACCTGCTTTTTCAGAATGTGTCATGAACAATTTTGTGTGCATCAACATTTCTTTTAAACCACCTAGTAATTTTTACTATAAGCCAAGACAATTCTTGCCAACCTAAACACAATTTAGGGATGTAATGTGATTCTATGGTGAATTTGAGCCTAAGTTCAAAGCCTCACTCAACCCTGAATTACTGGACAGTGAAAGTGCAAATATGAGCCCAAGAAACTATACAAGTTCTATCAGGACAAAAGGCCATTATTTTCCTAATGCACATCAGTCCATTACGTATTGGAAAAGTAAATATCAAGTTAAAAGTTATGTTTTGTTATTCCTTTTACCTCATTTGTTATTTCCTCATTTTCTGAAGATCTGAAGCTAAGTAGTTCCCTTTTGTCCATTAAAATGGACCAATCTCTTTCCGATGGAATCCTATACACACTTGTCTGGGAGTAAGTCCCATTGAACTCAGTGGGCCTCCATTCTATGTAGGCATGTATAGGACAGCACTATTAGTACACTAGAAACACAAGAACAATTCAATGTACCTAACGTTTAATATTGAAAGGGTTTAAGAACCAGACTAAAATAATTAAAATTATACTTTTTACGATTATTTTATATAGTAAATGCCAGGAAACTATTTGCACCAATACTAAATTCAGCATAGTTAAAACATGGAGCTTAAAAAAGAATAACTTTGTTAGGCCATTAACTAGATGAAAAATCGTATTTCCTTTGAAAGTTTGTATCCTACATCTCCATTTGCATGGGCTTAACAGTTGTATTCAGCAATGCTATAAAGAATTTCTGGGATGGTGGGGGATTCTGAGAGTTCTAGTCCCAACTGGAGAACAGGAGTGGAGAAAGCTGTTATAGAGCAAGGGTGATGAGAAGGGATATCTCAATACATTTGGAACTTCAATTCCCAAAAGCACCTGCCAACATATCCAGTAGTCCAAACCCCCTGGAGGTCCATTTTCTGCCCACTCCTGGTAGAGAGGACCAAGATGAAAACAGGAATGTGGTCTAGCAGTCTAACCCAGCACTAGTAACCTAGGGAAGCAAAAAGGCAGTCCTCATTTCTGAATTTAAAGGTTTATGATCTAATTTATTGTCCTGAGGAATGGTGTGCTGCTTCTTAATCTCCAAGTTTTTGCTTGCAAAGTTCATAGTGCTTTCTGAGCATGCCGCATGAGTGCTGGGCATGAATAGGCAAACCCCCATCTTCAGTTAATCCCATGGTATGGTCATGCAAGACATTTCAAACAGAATAAAATGGTATTACCGCCATCTGCAAATCCTGTCGCAGTGATGATAGGTACAGCCACCATAATCAAACCGCTGCTACTCCAGACGTACTTCATCAGGAACTGCTCAAGCATGATATACCACAAGCGTTTGGACAAAATGAGGTTCATTTGTTCTGCCAGTGCTTTGTAACTTTTCTGGAGTTGATTCATCTCTACCTATAGTTCAAAAATGCAAATTCTGACAGAGTATGGTACAGACAGGCACAAATGCACTGTAAACAGACAACCTATAAGGGGATGCTACTCACTCCTGTGCCTTACCTGCTGACAAGAACTGGATGTTTCCTTAAATCAGGGGTAGTTTCCTATGTGACCCAAAGCAGAAGTACTTGTGATTCACTTATTATGTCACCATATTTTTTTGCATGTTCATGAAGCCTGAAGATTAGCATATTGTCCCCCTCCAGAAAATTATGTCCAAACACACCTGACTTTGGACTTTTGAATGCATAGAAACTACAGTGCATACCAGTTGAAGCTTTGCCTGTTGGTATTTAAAGAAGGGATGTTGATCCTCTCTCATCCCAATGGCCTGACTTAATTTTAGAGAAATGGGTGGATTCCAGTGGTGGGCAGGCCCAAAGGCAAATGGGGCAGAGCCAAAATACTAGGAGATTCTTCCTTGAAACTCCTGTCAATAACAAAGCCTTAGCAGAGGCCTTTCGACCTTTCAGAATGCAGAATAAAAACCTGAAAAATGGGAAACCACCCACCAAAGGATGGGAAGACAGGGCAAAGAGGGTGGAGCCAGGAAAAGGGTGTGTGTGTGGCTACCTGGAGAATCCTGGAAGGGAAGATTTAGCCTGTTGGCCTAAGGATCTACATCAGCATGGCCTCCAAAGTATCTTAAGGAGTCTTTACACACTGGCTGCTAGAGATAAGTATGCTTTAGAATAAACAAAAAGTGCTTTAAAGATCTTGAAACTCTGTTCATATGGTTTTGGCTGAGGGAATCTATGCTGATATATACCAGTTGAACATTGAGTCAAATAAAGATACTGTCAACCCAGTCACTTATGGCACAGAGGATAATTAATTTATTTATAGCAAGTACAGATATTTATGGATCAGAATCACTATCTTCTTTTAGATTCAAAGCTTCAGGCCTTAAATAGACTAGAATTTTAAGTACCTTTGGATTCAGTCAAACAATAAAATGAATTATTATTAAATTGGATGTATACTCCACTTTCTTTCTCTTGCAAGGAAACCAGAGCAGCTGGCAGGGTTCTCATCTCATCCATTTTATCCTCCCAACAACAACCCTCTGACATAGTTTAAGCTGCAAGTTTGTGGCTAGCCCCAAAGCACTCAGTGAGCTTCACGGTTCAGTGGAGACTAGAGCCCGGATCTCCTAAGTCCCAGTCCAGCATGCTAATCACTGTCCCATGTTCACTCATCATGGAAGGTGAGATGTGCATGTGTGTGAGCATGCGTATTGCCATCTGCCTGAAGCTGTGACATCTTGAAATATCATGAAGGCCTCACTATGGAGCAGTTGCCCAACTTTGATCAGCATTGTCAACTTCATTGCTTCCTTCTCTAGATTTTGCTCCAGACATAGGTGACCATATTCCTTTGATCTACCATCCTTTCATTCTCCTTTAGAATGAAATTAGAAGAAAAACAAGAGAAGGAAAACTCTGTTTATTTCCCAGATAAAAGCTAATTTTAAAATTTGCATTAAAATGTTGGACACTTGAAGTTTTAAAAGACTCACATGTAACTATAGTTGTTGACTAAAAGTCCAACTGTTCTCTTACTGCATCATGTAAACTGTTATTTCACCGTTCCTGTTTGATTATGGTTTCTGTCAATGATGCAGTACTTCCCTGTGTTTTATTGCTTGCACCCTGCCCTGCTTAGGGATTATTTGAAATATTATCATGAAAGGGGGGCCAAAAAGTTTTGAAATAAATACAGTGGAAACCTACTTTGCTGTTTGCTATTTAAAGATTCTGCAGGACTACATCACTGCTTAGCTATGCATAGCAGTGTCAAAGGTTGTGCTGCTGTCCATCTTAGAGCAAAGTTTTCTTCCTGTACGCTACATTGACAGGGTGGGAGAGAAAAGAAGACATTTATTTTCACCAATACTTTTAGGAAAATATAAAACGCCATCAGAAATATATGACAGACAATTTTACAACGCATTCTAACATGCGTTTACTCAGAAGTGAATTCCTCTAACTTCAGTGAGACAAGCATCTCTGGCAAGTATGTTTATAAACAAGTTTTATGAAGTAAGATGAGCCTAGAGCAGATCCTCACCCATTCTGGTATCCTCTAGATGTGAACTACAATGCCCTTAAGTCCCAGCTGGCACGTCATGCCAGCTGGGACTTATGGGAGGCATTGCCTAACACATTTGGAAACCATCAGACTGGAGGCCTATTTACCTTCCCTTCCTTTACATTTAAAATAAGAGAAATATTCTTGCTACTGTTGTACAAGTTTTATGTTGGTTTAGGCTACAACTTACATGGCAGTAAGTGCTATTTAATGCAATAATTTGCTTCTAAGTAGACATGTACAGGATTGCATTGTCAGTTATCCAAATGGCTGGGGGGAAAAGAAGGTAAAGAAAATATCCAAAACGTTTTGTGAGTGTTTAAAGGGAATATGTAGATAAGGCCATATCATGCTGTTCTTGCCAATATCTGGCCTAGACATTTCCAGAGAAAAGGTATCGCCCCACTGTGTGGGGTTTCCCCGCTTGGCTGATCATATATACAGCCTTTTGCCATATATTGTAAACAGGCCTGGGTGTCTTAGGAATTCAACTCTGAGTGCTGATGGTCCCTAGAGAGATGACAGAGTACTACAGCAGCAGCAGCAGCTTCAGAAGTTCTGGTCTCAAATATCACCCAGCCAGCCACTGTTTCTTCCTGCCCTCTTACCTTGTGTCCTCGATAGAAAGCGATCTCTTCCACGTTGGCAATAATCCGTGAGTGGACATAGCGCAGGTAGCCCTTCCGATGGGCCTCCTCTGCCACCAGCTTGCCAAACTTGGGTGAGCAGGCTTTCAGCACCTTGGCAGTGGCATATACCACCAGGCCAGCCAAGAGTGTGGGTCCAATGGGGCTGGCCCCCCTGGACCGTGCCGTCTGGATGAGAGTATAGGAGGTCAGCACCACATCCAAGATGGGCTTGGTCAAGTTGGAGTAGAGGTGCGCCACAGACTGCGAGAACATCATGATGTCTTCTGTCAGTGACTGGTCGGGGTTGGCCAATCTGCTGTCCATGTTGATCACCTTGTAATATGTCTGGTGGGCGAAGTAGGTCTCGTAGGCATGATCCACCAAGCGGGTGCGGAAGGCCAGGGCCAGCTTGCACTCCAGGTAGCGGATGGCACTGTTGACAAAAGTGGCCGGGATGGCAATCATGAGCCACTTGATTAGCTTCCAGGCAAAGCTCCGTGGCTGCTTCTCCACGATGCTCTTCACGATCTTGCCATCCAAGCCCGCCACGTAGATGGAGAGGAAGGTCCGCGAAACCAGCGCCACCGAGTGCAGGCACAGCCAGCCGCTCTCGGGGCTCACCAGCTTGGGGAAGAGGATCTTGCGGAGCTCCAGCAGCTGCCGGAAGAACTCTGCGTTGGCCGCCGGCGAGGCTCGGCCCGACGGCAACGCCGGGGGACAGTGCAGGAGCGTCGCCGTCGCCTCCTGGGGAAGATCCCCCCCTGCAGCCCGGCTCCTGCTGCTGCTGGCGACCGGCCGCAAGCCCTTCCTGGAGCTTGCCTGCCTGAGCCGCCTGCAGACGAGCGGGCAGAGAATTTTCAGCCCGTATGCCGCAGCCAGCAAGCACGCCGCCCTCTTCGCGGCGCTCGCCCGGGGCCATCTCGCTCGCCCGGCGTCCGCAGCAGCCTCCAGTGCGGGGGTCATTGTCCGCGGCGGCGGCGGCGGCCGGGGAGACCCCCCCTCGCACACGCCCTGCTTCGCGGATGCGGTCGCCGCCGCCTTGCGGGTGGGGGGCTGGAGGAGCTTCTACCTACCGAGGGGGGCGAGGACCACGGCGGATCTAGGGGCGGCAGCCGCTCACCGAGGCCCGGAGTGACCCATCATCCGTGCCGCCACTTCCCCACTCCCGCCCTCCCCGATCGGGCTGGTGACATAGGCAGAATGACTCTTGCTTCGCCGGGATGATGCTTTCACTTCCATCCATGCCCAGCGCGCCGCTCAACGATCGCCCTGCTCCCCAGCCACCAGCCGCCGCCGGCCCCGCCTCCGCAGCCCGCTCATTGGCCGCGGAGCCCTGGGAAATCCTCGCCTGGCGTTCCTTCGGCTCCTGCAAAGCGCTTTTCCATTCAAAGACACGACGGGGAGGGGGAGGGGACGGGAGGGAAGCGGGGGCTCCAAATCCAGGCAGCGGAAATCCCTTTCTCTGCCGGGTTGGTGGGCATGTCAGAAGCAACAACAGCCCCAGTCGCTAGCAGCTGTTGCCGCTTCGGATTGTGCGCGTCCTGGCATGTGCTGATCTCGATGCTTCCCATGCTCCTATTCCTGGGACGTGGGAGTAGCAAAGGAGAATGAAAGGGAAGCTTCCTCCACCATAAGCTTCCCTAACCTGATTCTGTGACCTGCGAAGTTTGCCCTTTCCTCATGTTGTAAGGAAAGCTGGGATGGCTCACACGTGCACATTTGTTAAACAGCCCTGGCTGCGAGTCTGGCGAATGTGAACGAGCCATGTTGGGCCAGAGCAAACTTCTCGTCACCTACTATTACCCAGATGATCCTGCCAGGCCATGCACTTCTCACTTGATGGCTCTGCGCAGGACCCTGTCGGGATGGCAACAACAAGGGGCAAAGACTTTCTTGGTGGTGGCCCCTCCATTTGAAGCCTTCAGAGAAGGCTGGCGGGGTTCAGTGGGGCTCTATTTTATTTTGAGCTTTATCAGCACTATCCATGGTGCTTATCTCCAGCCCCAAACAAGTCACCACCATAGTGCTCCATTCTCGTTTTTTCACATCCTACACTTTTACATGTAAGATGTAAAGAGAAGTAGAGATAGCCAATGCCATAAGGGTGGTTTACAATCATACAACCAAACAAAAAAAGTGTGACTATTGTGCACAATGTGACTGTTGTAAACATTATACTTCAATCTGCTTTGGCACAGCTAAAACATTTATGAGGTGGGAGACCTAACAACTTTACGAGACCAAGATATTAGGCTCGCTGACAGTGTGAGGACAGGGGTAGAATAAAGCAATCCATTCACAGCACTTTGAAATAGCAGGACACCCTTGTGGTAAGTGCTTCACTGTGAGGTGAAGTGTTAAGAATACCACAGTACAGTAATTACCCTCAGAGAAACCCCAGTGTGGTTACTGCTGCACTCATCCTGACATTAGTTTAATTAATGCACATACAAATATCTATGCTTTATGAAGTACTGTAATGGGCATTCAAAGAAGGGATGGGCAATCTGTAACCCTGCAGAACTTTTAGCCTACAAGTCCCTGCATCCCTCACAACTGGCTATGCTAGCTAGGGCTGACGGGAATTGTAGGATAAAATATTCAGACAGCTACCCATTGCCCACCCCTGACATAAAGCTTGAAATTTTCTCTTAGTGGAAAGAAGGCCTGACTTCTAGTTTGTCAAGGCTGTCTAGTTTTTCCTGCACAGTTGGGAGAAAAGCTAGACAGCTTTTCTGTACTTTGGAGACCATCCCATGTGCATGCCCTCTGGTCAAATTGGTACAAAATGGTACCAATCATCTCTACATTCCTGTTGCTAAGGGATTGATCTTCATGTGGTGGCACAGTGTGCACATGTATGTCTATACAAGTGTAGCCACCATTCCCATGTAACACCTTAGTAGTGCACATACGTGAACTATGAAAGTCCATGCACCCATGTGAGCTTAAATCTTCTCTGTTGGAAAAGTCTTCTCTCTTGTCTGTTTGAACCAGCCCTGAATAGAACTTCCTGGAGGAATAAAATAGTTTCATACTACAGTAGAAGTATTCATTTCTTTGCAAATAATCTCCACGGGATTCAGTGGAGTTTGCTTGCTAGTAAATTTGTGCATAGCCTTGCAGCCTTATAAGACAGAGCCTGCAGCAGAGGTAGGCAATCATTTTGGAATGAATACAGTTTACAACTGAATAACCTGTTCTGGACACCACCCCAAAAAGGCTGCCAAAAAGGGGGAGTTGTCAAAGGTCAAGTAACCAACCCAAAAGACTGATTACAAGGCAAAGGTAGGGTTTGACATGAAATACTCTTTTTAAAAAATTGGCACAAGCGGCAATCCTAACTTCCAGGAAGAAAATGTGTTAATTTAAAACAAATAGACAGACTGAGAGGTGTAGAGCACTTCACATGGTGAAGGGCACTTCACGAAAGATTGCTGCATTGATGGCCATGGGCTCCACATTGCCTACCCTGGCCTACAGCTAGTTAGAAAGTTGTAATTTTAGCTACAGTAGATCAGCATAAGCTACTGAAAATGCTGAAACTGTATTAAAAGATCCCAAGTTCTGTCCTCAATATCCCTGACTAAATGGTATCAGGGGAATTGAGAATTGGGAAATGCTCCAGCTGATGTGGAGAGCCATGAAGAGTATATGAAAGTATGCAGTTCTGATGGAAAAGATGAATCACGTGCCCAGTTGTTTGTTCTAAAGGGAGAATGCAGCAATCTCCAATATAATTTTGCTTCAATAGGCTGCATACCTAAAATAAGGGTAGGCATATGTCAGACTCACTGGATTTACTCTTCAACTCAAATCTCAGAATCCACCTACTGGAACCAAGAGCAAAAAACATTTTGCTAGAATTCTGAAGCTAAGGATTTGTTTGGAGTACCAGAACTGGACAGAGCTCACAGTCATTCTCAAAAACCAAACAAGTAAAAGGCACACACACCCTACCATGCTTGGCTAAAGCTAACTTCATTTCAGTGGGGAATTATTTAATGCTGCTAGCATAAATAAGAAGTCAGATATTCTTGTTTATTATAATGCAAATCACCCAGACATGTATCAGTAGATCCAGATCTACCTTCTGTTCACCTCTGACCTAAGAGGCCACCTAGTCTCTGTCTTTAAGTCCTGTTAACTATTTTCTTTAAGACTTGTCAACTATTACCATCAATTTGGACTGCCTGCATTCTTCATCACAGTTATACTTGGGAGACTTCACTGGCACTGAATGATGGAGGCATACAGCTAACACGATCCTATGTAGGCTTATTCAAAAGTAAATCACTCTTATTTGATTTATACTCCGGTCAAGGAACCACTTCTTAGGACAACAGCTGTGTGTATAGACAAGGTCTGTGAAATCCAATCTGACCACAGTAATTTAAAAATATAAATTCACAATAAAACTGTGTATATCACCATAGCCACAATAATTGTGCATTATGACATATTAAGGGCACAATTGTATGCATGTTTATATAGAAAAAATGCTACAATCCTCAGCATGCCCTGGTCAGCATGGGTGGCTCAAGGGTTACTGGCAATTGAAGGACTTTTTTCTGTCTAATCATGCCTAAAATTGCTCCTTAAAGAAAAATATGCATGCAGGTTGTCAACCATTTAAAAGGTTACTGGGGTGTAATCCCAATCACAGGTCCATAATCTTTTTTTTTTTTTTTAAATACAGTTTTGTAGTTTTAATTGTAACTGTTTAAAAAAATTATACGGTTCAGAATGGAAGAGAGTGCACAGACGATTTCTGGAGGCCAAGCATATGGATCAAAGAATTGTGGTTTTTGTAATGCTTTTGGAGGAGTGCTATTACAGTAGCAAGAGGACAGCTGGAGGCCAAGTTGGAAGTGGAATTAGGCAGGAAGTCCAAAGTTAGAGGTAACTTTGAACCAAAGTGAAGCCCAGTGAGAGAGAGGCTATGCAGCAAAAATGTTTTCCTTCTGCTTCTTTATTTTAACATTTATATTTCATTGCTCCACAGGCAACTTAAAATCACATGAACTAAAACATATAAAAATATAGAAACAACCTCACTGCCACACTATAATACAATATTTTAAATCAAGCAAATCATTCCAACTGGACATGCAACATTCTGAAATGTTCGAGATTCTGTGATCACAATATACTATATAAAACAATGCACATCAGTGAATATATAATACATTAAACATACATAAAGTATCTGTTTACTAGCCTACCAAACAGATGAGTTTTGTAGCCTTTGCTTAGGGCTCTGAAGGGAAAATTGACCAAAGTTGTAATTTTATATATATTTACCTAGAAGGAAGGCTGTCTGTTCTTCTGAGTAGACATGCATAGGATTTTACTGTAAATCTACTCTCAATGTAATTTAATAGCCTCAGAGTTATAGCAGTAAAGGCTCTTTTCTCAGCACTGAGTATCTGCCAGATGTCCTGATTTAGCCAGAATAGCAATGTTTTTCAGAGCTCTGCCCCACAGAGAACATCACTGTCTCATCATTCTGATTTTTAAGAAGCACCTCCATTTATTTATGTATGCACTGACATTTTGTTTATTTGTTTAAAATAATTCTAGGCAGTGTTTAAGGTTGAAAACTTCCCAAGGTAGTATACATAGTAAAGGAAATCAATAGTAAAAATGAATAAAAATAAAACAAGCAGCCTCAAAAAATACAGGGAAGAAAAGGCCAGTGAAACAAGTGGGTCTTCAAAGCTTTCTGATGATCTGAAAAGAAGAGGTCTCACAAACCACTGACAGAAACACATGCCAGAGGTGTGAGGCCACTACTACAAAACCCTCCCCTTTGTACTTCTGAATAAGGGGATGAGAAGCAAGAAGGGTGTCTGGTGATTGCCTCAAAATGCAGGCAGGTGAGTGTGAGTGATGGTGATCTTTCAAGTAATTGGACTGCAACAATTTCAGGCTGTTAAGTTTAAAACCAGCACTTTCAATTGGATTGTGAAAAGTATAAATGAATACAGTAGCTAGTGCTACATATAATATAAATTCTATGTCTGTTCCCAAACTTTAGCAAATTTGATTGATAGATCTATCACTCAATCAATATCCATAGCAATGAATGCCTGTAAACTGCATGTATATTAAAATGCAACTTTCTAGCAGCTGCATATCTGCTTCAAGGAAAGGAGACTAGGTAGCCAAATACATATCCAGACAAGATGGAGAAAATCCAGACAAGACGGAGGTCCTCAATCCAGACAAGACGGAGGTCCTGTTGGTTGGCGGATCGGGTTTCGGAGAAGGTGAATTGAACCTTGTCCTGAATGGGGTTGCACTCCCTCCTAGGGATAAGGTCCGCAGCTTGGGAGTGCTCCTCGACCCGGAGCTTTCACTCGAAGTTCACGGCTTGGGTCCTGGCTACCTGAACGAGCGCTTACGTCCGTATATGCCCGACCACCCTTTGAGATCTGCAGGAGGGTCCCTTCTCTGGGAACCCTCCATGAAAGAAATTAGGAGAGTAAGTACCCGGAGGAGGGCTTTCTCTGCGGTGGCGCCCAACCTATGGAATTCACTCCCCAAAGAGGTCCGCCTGGCACCGTCGTTACTGGTTTTTCGGCGCCAGGTAAAGACCTTTTTATTTAAACATCATTTCAATTGTTAAAACATATGATCTGGCCTGGGCAACTTCTTCTTCCTTCTCTTTCTCATCCTATATTTTTATTTTATACTGATAATTTTAATTTTGTATTTGTAAATCAATGTATCTTTTGTATTTTTATATTTAATGGTAATTTATTATGTACTATTGTATTTCAATGTATTTTATCATGTTGTAAGCCGCCCCGAGGTTTCGGCAAGGGGCGGCATAGAAATGTTATAATAATAAAAAATAATAATAATAACAGCAGCGGCGAGGAGCGCTTTCCTCCAGCTTCGGCTGATTCATCAGCTGCGCCCCTATCTGGAGTACGACTGCCTCGCAACAGTGACTCATGCACTGGTGACTTCTCGTCTTGACTTCTGTAACACGCTCTACGTGGGGCTACCCTTGAAGACGGTCCGGATACTTCAATTGGTTCAAAATAGAGCTGCCAGGCTGCTGACGGGAACTGGACGTTATGTTCACATGACTCCAGTTCTCCAGCAGCTTCACTGGCTTCCCATTGAAGTCCGGGCCCAATTCAAGGTGTTGGTGATGACCTATAAAGCCCTAAACGGCTTGGGTCCTGGTTACCTGAAGGAGCGCTTACGTCCATATATGCCCAGCCGCCCCCTGAGATCAGCGGGAGAGGCCCTCCTCCGGGAGCCCTCAGTGAAGGAAATTAGGAGGGTGGTTACTCGGAGGAGGGCTTTCTCAGTGGTGGTGCCCAAGTTATGGAATGCACTCCCCAGAGAGGTCCGCCTGGCGCCGTCATTATTTGTTTTTCGGTGCCAGGCAAAGACCTTTTTATTTAAGCAGCATTTTAAATGTTAATATTACTGAATTTTATTTGGCCAGGGTGGCTTATTTTATTCTAATGTATATATTTTAATTGTTATTGTTTTAATTTATTGTGTATTTTATTCTATGTTGTGAGCTGCCCCGAGGCTTCGGCAAGGGGTGGCATAGAAATGTTTTAATAAATAAATAAATAAATAAATATCCGTTCAAAGGTGGGATCTGTATACCCACCCTTTCAAATATTTGAAAGTGCTGTAAGATCCTGATCATTTTAGGAAGTGAACATTTATGGAAAATCCATGTACACTAAAGTTTCCAAGAAGCTGGTTGGTAATTTAAATGAGCATGGACATTCACAAATATCCAAGACTGTTCCTGTTCAAAATGTATCTGTAGCAAAACCTCCTCCCAAAAAGAAGCAACCACGGACATTGACAAAATATATATTTGAAAGACGCATTAGTTGCATTGCATCAACAACAGTTAGCCAAATTAGACAAACCCTTATTAAAGTGATGTCATGTCATGACATTCCATAGATATAAAACAAGCTCTTGATGAATAAGACCCAGCCTAAGGTCCATAGACAGAACCAGTACAGATGCCAAAGTGGGAATTCAGTGATATGATAAGATGGAATGATCTAGTTGATGCCATACTGGTGTCACATTAGCCAGCTACCAAGTCCCCACCAATACCCAGGAAGCCCTATTCTGGACCAGCTGAAATTTTTAACCAATTTGAAGACAGCCCTGAATTACACTATCCTGGCCTCGCTACTATAACCACAGCAAGATCAGCCCTCTCAAGACAGGGTCACAACTGGCATTCTATCCTAAGCTGATACAAAATCCTCCTGGTCACTGCCACCACCTGAACTTCCCTAGTGAGCACTGAGGACAACCCCTAAACTTCATACCTGGTCTTTCAGTGGGAATGCAATCCCATTTAAGACCAGATAATCTTCAGTCCAAATAGGTTGTTTTCTATATCTCGAGTAGCTCTGTCTATCTTGTTTGAATTAAGCCTCACCTTTTTCCCTCATCCACCCCAAAACAGTCACTAAACTCTGGATCTTGAAAATTTCCAAGTTTATCAGGGACGTTAAGCTCTTTCTTGTATAATTCTTCTGTGTAATCTTGCCACCTCTTCTGCCTCTGTTAGGTCCCTGCCATTTTGGTCCTTTAGCATGCCCATCTTTGTTCCCTTCATATCTCCAATTTTCTTGAAGAGATCTCTGGTCGTCCCTATTCTATTGTTTTCTTCTCTTTCTTTGCACTGTTCATTTAAGAAGGCATTCTTATCTCTTCTAGCTATTCTCTGGAATTCTGCATTCAATTGGGTGTATTTTTCTCTTTCTCTCTTGCCTTTCGCTTCCCTTCTTTCTCAGCTATTTGTAAAGCATGCCAAAGAATGGAAGACAGCAAATAAGATAGAAATAAAGAATTCTGGCTAGAATCAGTGGTTACTGTTGGCTCAAATGTCAGTGGGGCTGTGTAGGTTCAACTCTGTAGATATCTATTTTAAATTTCAGACTGGAACCTGGAGTGGATACAACACAACACTGACCCTAGAGCCACCAGCCACTGTTGGCTAGAATAAATCCTGACATTCTGCCATAGCTGGAAGATTCAGCTTTACTGGTATTGCAATATATTTCTGCTGGAAGGGACAAGTCTTCACTGAACCGGGGCTTCTGGTGAAAGTACTCAGTCCTGACATATACAAAGAAATAAGAAAGAATGCCTCACATGTTGAAATCCTGAGTTTGCCTACTTGAGAGTAAGCACCATTAAATGCCAGGAAATTTACTCCCGAGTATACATGCAGTCTGTCAGGATAGTACATATCCATAATAACCATATCTTGTATCCATCCTAGCTCATAGGATTCAACTACGTGTTTTGCTGTAAATATAGAAGGACAGAATCTGGGACAGTTCCAGGCCAGAGTTTGGTTAATGCAACCATGGAATACTTTTATAGATCTATATTTGCATCTTTATCAGAATTGTTTTCAGTGTTAAAGCATTAGCCTAACACTG
This sequence comes from Varanus komodoensis, assembly GCF_004798865.1. Classification (NCBI taxonomy): domain Eukaryota; kingdom Metazoa; phylum Chordata; class Lepidosauria; order Squamata; family Varanidae; genus Varanus; species Varanus komodoensis. Next base: position 7,328,889 of record NW_025335409.1, read on the forward strand.
ACTCCCTCTTTGTTCATGAAATCATCAATATAAGTATGTTGTATCACTTTCCTTTCCTTCATTCTGTTAACGACCACAACCAGTTCCCATATCTGGACCAGAATTATGGCTAAAGGGATGCTAAAGTTAAGGAGCTTGATATTAGGCAGATGTAGGCCTTAGATCATCTTGTTTTGGGAAATTAAACATTGGAAAGGAAGACATCCTTTTCAAAATGTATTTGCAAGATTAGCTTGAAACGTAGGAGTAGCATAGGAGAGCTGTGAGAATATACCCAAGGAAGAAAAAGCAAGTATGCCACATCCAGCTACTTGGAAGTGATGAAAAAAACAATAATGCATGGAATGGATTTTAAAAGATCCAGAAAGAAATTTCATGCACACGGCCTAGGAAGATCTAGTATCCATACTATACCCACTGTTTTTCACCCTCAACCAGAAGCATCCATAGTGTGGGCAGGGAGTCCTTGAATATTGCTGCTTAAGCAGTTTTCCGTAACAGCTTTGGGCACATCTGCAGGCACATTTTCAAATGAGGGCCCAAGGGCAATGACAATTGTAAGGGGAGCTGTGTTGCTGAGGAAAGGCACCTGAGAGAGACATCACAACAGAGGCAGCATGGCCAACTGCAAGAGTGTGAGTGAAAGCAGGGCTTCCCAAACCAAATATCCCTCCTGCCCTATAAACAGGACTACATCCTTATTTGTAGTCTGCATCGGCCTGTCTGAGAAATAACGCTCTCATGGTATAATACAGGCACTCATATAGATCAAAATTTCCACCAGGTAGGATTATGGCACAGTGATAAGGTCGTTTACAGGTAATCCACATATGGAACACATAAGGCTAAGTTATGAAAACATCTTTTTTCACTCTACCAGTTGATTTTAAAATAGCTGTGTTCAAGGTTGCTGCAATGAAAAAATGAGGAACTGGCTTGTTTCACTTTCTGTGACCTTTGGGGACACTTGTCCCGAGAGAATGAGAAAACATCATGGTTCTTGGCAACCTTAGGTAAATAAATTGACATATTCAAAGCTCTGAGGACCAGGCTACTGACCAGACCTTTGTGGATTTGTCCAGGTACCCCAAATAATGGGATGAAAAAAATGACAGTGATGCTATTTTCTATACAATACAGGGACCTAAAGCATATAGACAGCCGGTTTGGTGTATTAGATTGGGACTTGGGAGAAATGGGTTTTACTTCTTACTTGACCATAAAATTCATTGGGAGATTTGGGGCCAGTTACAGGCTCTCAATATAACCTACCTCATAGGGATGTTGTGAAGATAAAATGGAGGGGGAAAGGACTTGTAAGCCTTGCAAGAGGAAGAAAGGCTATAAATGCAATGGGATAGTAACACCTTTTAAATGTGTGTGCCTGAAGGCCATGCATGTGAAGATAAGAAGGAATGAAGAAGAGTGCAAAATTGTTTGTGAAGGCTAGGAAAGGAGTGAAGACAGGCCATCCAATGCTTCACCAGCTATTCTAGCCTATTTAATCTTCTTCCACACCCTTTTTGTTCGTTGGTTGGTTTGCTTTTTGCAACTTATTCAATGGCTGAACTAGCCTCTATGGAGAGCTCCAGCAAGGCCTTGGGGCGTGGGATTGGGGCATGTACCACAGTGGCTTCTGGTGGCTTGAGGGGCCTCCTTTTGGTGAAAGTTCCTCTCAGTGGCTTGGCCTTTCTTTGGGTAGAAGAGGTTTCTCCTCTGCTTGTGGCCCACCTGCGAGGGTGGCTTCAGCAAACCACCAGAGCAAAATAATTTCTGCAGAGAGAAAATGAACTGGGTTGGTGGCTCTCGGTGAGTGATGCAAAAAGAGCCTCCTGAGGGCTTGCTGCCGTGTTAGTAGCATGGAGGTTGCTTCCCTCAGTAAGAAGGTTTTACAAAACGATCCCTCCACCAGGTGTGAGGCAGAGCTGAACAAGAATAATACTTTGAACTTTAGGCTGTCACCGTCTTACCTGGCAGCGTTTCTGTTATTTTATTATTACAGTTTGTTTTATAGCTCTGCCCCCACCCCCCACCCCGTGCTGATAGTTCCATGACAGGAAAAAAACACTCTTTCTCCTCATGCCAACATGGTCATGAGGTGGTAAAATGCCCAGCCTCTTTCAATTTCTGCCTATTGTGCTTGCTCTTAAAAGATGCTGTTTGTTACTTTTTAAAATCAATGATATACTAATTTATGGTGTTTTATTGCTTAACCCAACTTTGGGGTTACTTTGTTTAATAAAAAGTGGGTAAGAAATGCCTTAATAAATAATAAGAAAGCAGGTCTTTGTTCTAGGAGATTTGAAACAGAGAGAGCTGGACTTTCCCCCCTCAGTCTGTGATCCAAATTTTCCAGGCCTCAGCCAGTACTATGGTCACAGAACACTGGTCTTTGGTAAGGCCTAGTCCTTATTCAGGTGGTGATAAATCTGGATCTGGACTTTACCTCTTCAGGCTGCAAGTGCAGGCTCATGTGAGAAAAAGGCAGGCACTCACATTTATGGTGCTCTTGTGAATCCTCAATTAGGGAAGTTCGTAAGGACTTTTATAACATAGTCATCCTCCAGAGCATCTCCTATATATGCCAGTCTGTGTGTGTGTGTGTGTGTGTGTGTGTGTAAGAGTGCAGAAAGTCTGGAATTAAATGTTAAATGCAACATGCCCAAACAAAAGCTTGTGTATTCCCCCACATCTGCTATACTGTAGATATGACACAATGCCACCTTGTAGTTGGTTAATATAATATACAGAAAGACAAGAGAAATACAAACCATGGGGGCAGGTAGGTAATATAAAGATGCATTTAGAAAAATGCATAAAGGATGCATTTTTTCTCTTGCTTTGAAAATGGAAGGAAAAGCCTCAGTAAGCAGTGGGTTAAACCCCTCATGTAGAGAAGCCCCTGTCAAAACCTCTCTGCTGCATGTGTTTTCATGTGAGAAATAGTTTTTATATGGGAAGTATTTAGTCATATGACTCTCCACCCAAAGTAGCATTGTTCAGACAGGTTTCCCACAGTGAGAATAAAAATAAATGTTACAGAGGCAGCCATGTTAAGTTTTTTTTTATATCTGCCATGTTCACAAGCTGGGCTTATATTGTCAAGTTAAAAAAATGCTTACAGGAAATACATGCAGCATGTAGGCAGTCCCTGAAAGGACTACAAAGATGGAGTCTGTACAAGACGCTTTCAGTTACATACAGGGGGGGGGGGGGGGAGGGGGGGGAATCAAGAAAACAGTATGCTAGAGGAACATTAGAATAAAACAATAGGGACAACACAAAGAGAAGAACCTTCAGGACAAGTAAACCATTAGCATGTCCTAGGTGTGCTTCCCCTCAAAAAAGAGAAGACCTTTGGGACAGGTCACTTAGCATTTCTAAGGTGTGCATGAGAACTAAGACTTGTAACATGGATTCCTGATCAGATAAAGAATCCCATTTTAAGTCTGAAGCTGCTCTTACAGAGTCAGGCTTTTAGCAGCCATTTTATGGCAAATCTTTTACTCATTTTGTCTTGACACTATCTTATAAAAAAAGATGTACAAAAGGAAACAAATTTAATCCCCCCTCACTCACTGTGGTCTGTTATTCTCCCTTGGGCTCTCTTCTAGGATAGAAGACAGTAGCTAAGGTTAAGCAAAATGTCTACTGTACCAGAACATGAGGTAGTAAGATGGAGGAAGTTGTAGTATTTAACACCCCTCATTTATGCAACATTATTGTAAAATGGGGCAGGAGGGATTCAGAAGCATAAACAATACAGATGACTGCCCTTGTCATATTTAGTTTGGCTTTCAAATATGAGAAAGACTATACTAGTTTTGGGATACCAGTGGGTTTTGGGTTGCAGTTTGGGCACTCAGTCTCTAAAAGGTTCACCATCACTGCTATAGGTTATGCATTCAGTTGATTGCACAGGTTCACCAATAACAGTGAAAACACTGAACATAATTAAATGCTGCCTAAGCAATTGGGATATTAGATTATAATAATTTATATAAAAATAGACTGCAAAAACAAATTCACCTTTCTTGTCAATGTTTCAATTCCTAGTAAAAGAATCATGATTACCAAAGAAAGAAGAAAGCAGAAGGTAAGTAATGATTATACTGAATTAGAAGTTGGAAATTTGAGCCTGGGTTTGCCAGAAGCAGCAGCAATACTGCTATTACTAGTGCTAATAACAGTAACAGAGAAGAAAATGCTGCAAAGCATATGCAGAGTATTTGCACAATTATGAGATTTCTTTTTCCAGAAAAAGCCATTGACAGTGTTTGTATCTTGCATCATCTTTTATGTTTACAGGGTTTGTATAGTGTTGTAGTTCTACAAAACCTGTGTCACCAGAGACAACAGGAGAACACAAGAGATGAGTGGTTATACTCAGACTATGGGTTATACTCAGACAGTGCCAACTATGGTACAGTTGCACTGTCTTCATTTTTTTTGTCTGCTGTCATTCTGAGTAAAGACAGAACACCCTTTATTATGCAAAGGTATATGTGATGGGGCACAGATGTCAGTTATCTTCCTGGTGGGATCTTCACATTATCTTCCCTTTTAGAAATTTAGATACTGTGTTTTACTATTAGAAAATGCTCAATTAATAGTCTGAGAGAATCTGATGCTGATCTAAGCAAGAGTGGGCTGAGCAGTGTTTTGGACAAGAGACCATTGAAAGCCCCAAGTAAGAGCAGGATATATCTGGGAAATATGCGCACACACGGCACTGCAATCTGAATTTGGAGGATTGCAGGCATCCTATGGAGGGCAAAAGCAGTGCAGAGGCAAAGGTCACCTAACTTCATCAAAGTTTTACTTTGTGCAAGAGCATGAAGAGAGAAGGCTGAGACACTTCATATGCTTGTGGAGTCTGTCTTATCCCTGCACCCTCCCTGTCCACAAAACTGTTTCTGAGGTCACATTTGGCATTGTTCTTTCCATATTGCATGAGAGGATGGAGTGAGTTGGAAGTTGGAACTGAAACCCTGAATAATCTAATGGCCATCTAGCAACTGTAAGAGTGCACCTTTCATCTTTATTTTCTATTTAGGTAGGAGTAGGGCAGTATTCTACATCTCAATTGAGTGAAGTGTCACTTTGACAGAAATCAAGATGCAAGCCAAACAGAAGAATGACCAGGAACAACAGCAAAAAACTTGAATTGCAAGGTGCAGGGAGAATAGCTTGTAAAAGAAAACAAATGCTATTATTCATTATATTTAGGGCACAACAGCCCCAGATGCCTGCTAGAAGCATGGGCATCATGATGTTTTCTATTTTTAAAAAGTTACTAGACATTATGGTTATAGTCACAGCTCAATGTCCAGATTCAACTCATGAGTTTTATGTTTAGAAGTCAGAAAGCTCTGATGGATCACTCTCAAGGGAGGAAGTTAATTAACTGTGCTAAAATAATAATAATTAATAATGTGGGATAAATTCAGCATGCCCTTATGTAGTTTGCTATCCTTAATTTTAATGAACATGAGGTGCAAATTATAGTCATTCTATGCAAAAGCAATGCACAGTGGGTTGGATCTAAATGATTGGAAAAGGTCAGTTTACATTCCGATCCCAAAGAAGGGCAATGCCAAAGAATGTTCAAACTACCGCACCATTGCACTCATTTCACATGCTAGCAAAGTTATGCTCAAAATCCTACAAGCTAGGCTCCAGCAGTATGTGGACTGAGAACTGCCAGAAATACAGGAAGGATTATGAAGAGGGAGAGGAACTAGAGATCAAATTGCCAACATACGCTGGATCATGGAGAAAGCTAGGGAGTTCCAGAAAAACATCTACTTCTGCTTCATTGACTATGCTAAAGCCTTTGATTGTGTGGATCACAACAAACTGTGGCAAGTTCTTAAAGAGATGGGAGTGCCAGACCACCTTATTTGTCTCTTGAGAAACCTATATGTGGGTCAAGAAGCAACAGTGAGAACTGGACACGGAATTGAGAAAGGAGTTCAGCAAGGCTGTATACTGTCGCCCTGCCTATTTAACTTATATGCAGAGCACATCATGAGAAAAGCGGGGCTGGATGAATCACTAGCTGGAATTAAGATTGCTGGGAGAAATATTAACAACCTCAGATATGCAGATGATACCACTCTAATGGCAGAAAGTGAAGAGGAACTAAAGAGCCTCTTGATGCGGGTGAAGGAGGAAAGTGCTTAAATAGTTGGCTTGAAACTCAACATCAAGAAAACTAAGATCATGGCATCCGGTCCTCTCACTTCCTGGCAAATAGATGGTGAAGAAATGGAGGTAGTGACAGATTTTATTTTCCTGGGCTCCACAGTCGCCACAGACGGGGACTGCAGCCAAGAAATTAAAAAATGCTTGCTCCCGGGGAGGAAAGCTATGGCAAATCTAGACAGCATACTAAAAAGCAGGGACATCACCCTGCCAACAAAAGTGCGTATAGTCAAGGCTATGGTTTTCCCAGTTGCAATGTATGACTGTGAAAGCTGAACCATAAGGAAGGCTGAGCGCAAAAGGATTGAAGGCCTTTGAATTGTGGTGCTGGCGGAGACTCCCACGAGTCCCTTGGACCACAAGGCAATCAAACCGGTCAGTCCTAGAGGAGATCAACCCTGACTGCTCTTTAGAAGGCCAGATACTGAAGATGAAACTCAAATACTTTGGCCACCTAATGAGACGGAAGGACTCCCTGAAGAGCCTAATGTTGGGAACAATTGATGGCAAAAGAAGAAGGGGACGGCAGAGGATCAGGTGGCTAGATGGAGTCACTGAAGCAGTTGGTGTGAGCTTGGGTGGACTCCGGGAGATGGTGGAGGACAGGAAGGCCTGGAGGAATGTTGTCCATGGGGTCGCGATGGGTCGGACACGACTTCGCAACTAACAACAACAAGAAGCAGAATGTGTTTTTTGTTGATAGAGGGCCAGTTTTTACATTCTGTAATAGAGCAGCCAGTATTAGAGTGTCGTATGAGAAAAATCAAACTGAATCCAAAGTTATTGTTAGATTTTCAGGCAGAAGGAGAATTACCTTCCCCAGCAGGAGGGGAAGTGTGATGTAGTGGTTAAGAGCATGGGACTGGGACTCAGACGATCTAGGTTCTAGTTCCTGCTCAGCCATGGAGCCAACTGGGTGACTTTGGGCCAGTCACAGACTCTCAGCCCACCTACTTCACAGAGTTGTTGTGGGAATAAGATGGAGGAGGAGATGTAAGCTGCCTTGGGCCCTTTGTAGGAAAAAGGCAGGATATAAATTGGAAAATAAATAAATAAATTACTATAGAACCTACCTTGTATCTGTGTGAGCTTGTGCACAAACTCGTGTGCAAGCTTTTGTGCAACAACCATAGCAGCTGTTATGGTTCCTTGAACAGAACCTATTCTGTGTAGTCTATGGGTCCTGGTATGTTTTTTCATGTTCTATATTACTATACAAATATTTTGTATAGTAATACGTTATGGGATAGCTACCTATCTATCATCTATTTGCAATTATTTTAACCAAACTTAAATTAGAAGCACCAGATAGTATTGAAATATTAGTTTTTACGATATTATTTGTTAAATAATACTTTACGATGCAGTAAAACAGATGGGAACATGTTCCAACTTTGTACAAACTCTCCTTTTACAAATATTTTGCAACTCTTTGTACAAACTATGCAGCAATAGTCCCATTGATAAAATCACCTTATATCTCATGTTTTTAATTCTATTCAGCATTGGTAATATGAATTTAATAAGAAGCTTTATTCTACAATTTGGAGGGATTGAACATTTGTGACTATTAGATAATTACAAATATGCATTATCGATGGTTTTAAGTGATAATGGATGGGTAGTTTTGTTTTGGTCACTATGAATATAGTAAAAGAAAAAGCACTAGGACATTAGTCTTGTATGCATAATTGTTGTTTTTCATGAACTCTCAGCTCCTTTTAAAATGGTAACTTTAGACTTATTTTATATCAAGACTTTTTACTGATAATTTTAATAAGGGAAGGCTAAGGGGTTTCACCATTCTATGGAATAGATTTATTTGGTTTAATACAAGAAGTATAAATACTTTTCCTCTGCAATGTAAATGTTACCAACTTTGTATATTAGGACTAAAATCTATAGTTTGTTGATAATGAAGAGGTATAAAAATGCAAACAAGAAGGCCATCTGTGATATGTAGCCCTACCCACTATCTAGAACAGTGGTTTTCAACCTTACCACAGCTGTAAAACCAGAAAAACCACCTCAGGAACCGCTGAGACAGAAACAAAAAGCACCATACACATAATACAGTATTCTGTGTATTCGTTTCCAAACACAATACCAAAAAAATGAAAATTCTCCAAAACAACCAGAAAGTGAGAAACAAAAAATGCCAACAAAGAACAAAATACCAATATTGGTGCATCATGGCTCCCAGCCAGCTCCCACTGAGCCATCTTTCCCATACCTGCCCCCTCTCCCCATGGCACTGGCACACTTCCACAAACACAGTGCCAACCAAGGAAGAGGTAGTAGAGCACAGACAGCCCCCATGCAGGTCTTCAGTGAGTGGGATGCAGCCGCCACACAAGCCAGCAGGAAATCTCCCGCAGGCCAACGACAGTCAGTGGACCGGTGGTTGAAAACTACTGATCTAGATGACTGACATCTGCATGTGTCCTTGTCACTTTCTCTGGGGCTACAGGAAGTAAGGCAACTTCACTGCACTTCTGGACCAAATTTTTCCAGAGCTGCCAACAGTTCTTTTTTGCTCTGGAGGCCTCCAGCTATTTTGAGGCCTTTGTGTAATTACTAAAGGAAAATACCTTAAGGGTCATAACTTTCTAGCCACTCTGAGCCTTAAGATAAGGTGGAATATAAGTAATGCCTTGCTTATATATCATGAAAATCTAAATCATTATAGTATTCACCCATTTATCTCAATGTAATAGGACTTCTTTGAAAAAAAAAGGCTTAAGTCCAAGATGAAGATGTTGAGGGAGTCTCCCTTTCAAAACTCAGCTGTCAGCTTAGACCTGCTCAATTTGTATGTTGTCAACCAAATATCTACCAAGAAAAAATATACTGGTGAGTTTAATAGCCAATTTGACAAGTTTTGCCATTAAAAAGTATTTGTTATAAGACTTTTAAAAGGTTTTATATTTTATTTACTAAGTTGTATTTTAGGAGGCAATATAGTCTGGATGCCTGAAACCCTCCCAACTTGGAGAGTTACAGGCTTTCTATGTAGGGCAGGATGAGTGCAAAGTTTGGGTTCCCCTGAAAAACACCTAGACAGCAGATTCAGGCTATATAAGTGTTACACTTAGGAGTAGGAGGCAAGGGGGCTGAGGTGCTTCCAGGAGACCTTGTATTCCAGGAGTTCCCTCCACAGCCCACCTTCCTCCTTGTGTACTCAATCTCTTCCCCAAGACTATGTTTCCAGTGTCAAAGAAGCAGCCAGCATGGTTCTTTTAGTACTAGCTGCAAAAGAAGGTGGATGCCGCTCGAAGTTTAGAGTCCTAGATCCAACCACAGAGCATGTGTCTAGCAGCCATAGGCTTTCACTGCCTAGGTTTTAATTTTTATTATTTATTTAAAAACTCTAACCCAACTTTATCCAAGCAGCTTTCAAGATGGCTTACAAGCAGAGCAGAATAGCAGATTAAAATATGAATATAATATAACAAATATACAATAAAATAATTATAGTTATATGATAAAATAATTAATCCTTAAAATATTGGGTAAATTAACTGTCCAGAGAGTTTTAGCTATTGAGGGCTATTGAAACAGTTACACATACAACCTTTTAACATATATGCTAATTAAATGGTTTTGATCCTGTAAGCTTACTTAAATGTTAGCTGCCTAGTTCAACCCACTGAAAGGGCTGCTAATCTTTTGTTTTTATTATAGGCAGTATTCAAAAGCCAGTTCAAGTGGATATTAACAGAGGAGTAAAAATTCCTTTGAGAAGGCACAATGTAGAACTTCCTAACTCACCAGAACACAGACCACCTGAACCACTCTTAGATGATATCCAGCACAGGTACTTGTGCAGTTATAGCTATCCTTTACATTTCAATAAAATCCTGTAATTTTAGTTTATTTTCGATTTATTTTTTATTTTATTTTTCGATTTATATCCTGCCTTTTGCCTACAAAGGGCTCAAGGCAGCTTACATCATTCTCCTCCTCCTCCTTATCCCCACAACAACAACCCTGTGAGGCAGGTTGGGCTGAGAGTCTGTGACTGGCCCAAAGTCACCCAGTGGGCTCCATGGCTGAGCGGGGACTCGAACCCAGGTTGCCTGAGTCCCAGTCCCATGCTCTTCACCACTGCACCACACTGGCTCTCAAAAATAAAATAAAACTCTATAAATAAATAATATGGATAATTATAAATGAATATTTTAATTGTCCTGTTCCCTGACCAGCCTAGATTCGGGTTTTTTATGCTGAAGAGTTTGGATCCGATATTCATTTATGCTTTGCATAATAACATGAAATGCCTTCTCATATTAATATTAGATGGTGGTGGTGGTGGTGGTGATGGTGATGATAGTACATTATTCTGTCTTTTGCATTGCTTGATCTTTTGGCTTTACTTATGAAAGGACATTTTCCCTTTCTCTCCCAGTACTCAGGCTACATCTCTAGTCAGTTAAGTGACCACTGAATTCATCATAGTTGGGTCTGGTCTATTAAAGCTCATTCCGTCAAATATATGTTAATTTTGAGGATACCATAGGTCTCTTTATTTTTTCTGAGAAAAAATTAAGCACAGCAATCTCTAGGGAATTTTCCACTAACATAATCCTATGCATGTTTACTAGAAGCAAGTCCCAGTTGGATTTATCCCTTGGTAAGTGTGTATAGGACTGAAGCCTAAGGCACTGCCACTTACTTTTGAATAGATATACATATAAGTGCACTGTGAGAGTTTTGATTTTTCGGAAATCAATTTCTTGCTGCCTTTAATATCATACCCATATCAAATCTTATAAAAGTAAAAAAAAATCAAATCATGAATAGATTTGAAAGTATGCCAGATTCTTTTTTTTTCTCATTTCCTGTTTTTTTAATAGGGTACAAGAAGAAATATTAGAAAATAGAAGAAAATACCTCTCAGAAAAAAAGAACTTTCAGTCTCAAGTAAACTTTATAGTACTCTTAATCTTTTTTTCATTGTGCTAAATTGTGTCATTGGTAGTGCTATGCTAACTATAGCATAATATTTCACATTTATGAAATGGCTTTTCCCACGTAAACTTGTACAGTAAAAGTTTGTGTCATGATGATTTTCATTTATTGTGTAGTATTATCAGTTGCCTTTCCCAAGGTAGTGCCAAAGGTGATTTATGATCACATAAGCATCAAATATTATTTGAAACGGCATTCATAAACACATACATGACTGATTTTGAAGTATGCCAAATCAGTATACGCTACTAGAAGGTCCACTGAGGTGAAAGATCTGTTGATTCCATTCACGGCATTGCCCATGAGTAAAATTGTATCCATGGGAAGCATCCAATACTGCTTGCATTCTAGCAGGGCCTGCTGCTAGCTGAAGGGGAAAAGAGCACAAAAACTAGAAAGAGTAGAAATGTCCAATTCCTTTGATTTCTGTGATTTCTTTTGGAAGTGCTTGTTCCTCTTGTGCTACGGGCACAAAGGCAGTGGAAGCATAGTGGCTGTGTTGGATACTGGCTCATGTTACTGAGGTTATCCAGGGTTGAAGAGGTTGAGCAAATGTCTAAGAGCACTATAGAAAAAGTGTTTCTATAATGTGTTGACAGTGGCTACACTCATCACAGATACCGAATATTAAATCTGAAGATGCTTGGATTTCTAAGGCAGCATACAGGAAAAGGGATTTCAATGACCCAGACGTAGATGTACCAACTGGTCAGTATTTCCAGCAGTTGAATAGGTAGGCACAGACTTTACATATCAATTAAATTAGACATGTTTTCCCCCCGCTTAAAAATACAATGGACAAATATAACTTTTGTTTGTCTTTGAAGTTAAAACTTGCATTAAATATTACTGTACTTCAATGTGTGTACTTGCCATACAAAAATTTTTTTGGAGCCTTGAAATTCAAATGTAACAATTATTTTTATATTTAAAACATAATACGGCATTTCTAAAGCCCTTCTTAGACATGGTGAGTTGATCAGGTTTTCACTGACCCATCTGCCACCCTCCCCAGCAGACCACTACAGTTCTAGATTACATGATGGATTGTTAAATTTGCATAGTGAGCTTTGCTCATAGAGCTTGTTGCACATAGTCTGCAGCTGCCAGATCTGTATGTTCTGACTTCGTGGTACACAGTTGCATGTCTGGGGTTTAGACACATATTGTTTTATATACTTTGGTTCATTTGCAAACATGATGGTTGACTGCCAGATCACTGGGACTCAAGCAGACAAATCAGGGACTAAATAGCAGAACAGATATGCACGATTTTGATCCTCTCACTTTGCATGGTGGCAGACATCTGCAAGATGCTTCAGTTTTATTTATAAACATGTAAATTGTAAAAATCCTGCTTGAATATGATCTTAGATAAGTCAAACATGCTTAGTTTAAGAATTAGCTTTATTCAATTTCAATTCAATTCAATTTCAATTTATATGCTGCCCCACTAGCCATAGGCTCTCTGGGTGGCTTACAACATGTTAAAATCCAAACATAAAACAATACAAAACACGATAGAACTCTCAACTGCAAAAGACTAATAGCAATAATAAATCTGTGAATAAATTAACACAATTAAATAGAACCAAAAAACCCTTGGCATTAAGAACCCACTGAAGTGGGTGGCAACAAGGACAGCCAGGGCTCCTTTGCCCCCAGAGTCTCAGCATTCATCCTGGCACACACTTTGCCGGCTGCGACCTGCTTCATCCGTTGCCTGGAACTTTATGGAGAGCTTCAGGTTTATGTACAATCGATGCGCGGCTGTCCCTTGCCCAGGTGGGTTCTGCCAGCAGCACGGCTGTTTCCAGAAGGGCGGCAGGCGGGAAGGCCTCCAGGCGCCCAGGGCCACGGAGCGCAGTCCTGGGCGCGCCACGGCCGATCAGTGCGCAAGCAGCGGGTAACGGGAGGTACAGGTGCAGATCAGATTACTCTTTTAAATTAAAGCCTATAATTTAGTTAGATTACTGATATACATCATTCCAATTAACCCATAAAATTACAGGCTTATATGGATCTCTGAAGTCACAGAGTTATTTTTAATAATAATTAAAATGCTGGTACAGTTTGGCATGATACTAAGAGTGCACCTGGATCAGAATATGGTTTCAAAATTATCTGAAATGATGGATGCTTAGATACCCCATGTTACTGATGTTTCCCAGTGCTTTATAAGTAAAAGTACTATATGTCCTTGCTTCTCTACTACTGCCTAGTTTACTGCAGTGGAGCAGCAGTGACATACAGTGGCTAAACTGGTTAGTCACAGTCTCTTGAATAATATAATGAGCCCTGTACGAATTTGAGAAAGACTACCACAGGAACCAACTGTTTCTGACTCTCCAACCTGAGCAATTCCTGAGTTCTAGGGAGGAAGATATTTCATGCAGATGGAATGTTTAAAATAAACATTAATGTTGGTAATGTGATGTGTGAACCATTCATTTTGCCTAGCTATTTAAATGGTCAACTTTTCCTGCCTCTCCAAGTCCAGAATATAGGGATATATTTGGCAAGTCTCCCAAAGTCACTGCTGTTACAGATTTTGGAAGCAGTCACAGTGAAGAAGGATTGTTTGGAATTGTGAAAGACACACTGAAGACTACACAAAGTGAAAACTTCCAGCCCATTGTGTCTTTGTTTGAAGAAATGAATCAGCACTATCTGACTACTTCTGCTTCTGCTTACCATCCTTTAGTTAACAGAAACATTATTGACCAGCTTTTCACAGATTCAGGTGATAGAAATCAAATATGCAACATACATAGCCCTTTTGGTGAAAAAGAAATGCATCAAATAACAAGTCCCATTCAAAGCTCTTCTGCTGAGAGAGACCTCAAAGGTATTTTTACAGCTCCAGAACAAATTTTCTTCCCTAACAGCCAAAGGTTACATGCAATTGACCAAGAATGCAGCAAGAATCAATTTAAAAATAGCTATATTCAAGAAAGAAATCCTGTAATATTTTCTGACCAGCCACAGAACACTACAGCCTTTGAAAACACAGGTAAATGCCTCTGATAAATGAAACAATTACATCATGGAAGGCTTCTCATGATTTAAGGAGTGCTATGATATAATAAGAAATATGTCTTTTCTAAATACAGATGATTTACGTGATTAGAAAGAGGGCCTGTACATTGCAAGGACCCCTTGTGGAACAAACAGATATGTGTTCCACACTCCAAATGATCCTTGCTGGTAGAGTCCGTGCTATCCACCACTAGGGCTAATATTCTCTCATAGGCATTGCTGTTGCTGTTTCTTTTTCATGGGGGGCAGTTCTCAGGAAATGACAGTCCATTATGAATTAATTTAGCAGTGAGGAGCTGTGGTGTATGCTGGTGGCCATTATGGATATGTGAGCCCCAGGGAATGCTATCATTTGCTATATCTGATCCTGGGAGTTATATCTCTGCTCTAGTTGTTTTGAATGAGTTGCAATTAGTACAGCTTGAGGAGGTCAACAAGGTTCTTGGATATATTCATGTGGCGACATCTGTACTGGATCCTTTTAGCTAATAAAAACCAGTAGGGAGGGAACAGCCAGCTAGGCCAGAGAGGTGATTAATGCTTCTCTACAAGAAGGAGTGGTCTTGACCACCTGAAACAAGTGGTGGTGAGACAACTCCTGAAAAAACCCTCCTTGGACCCAGAAGAACTCAAGTATTTTAAACTGGTAGCAAATATCCCCTACCTGGGGAAGATTGTTGAGTTGGTGGTAGTCAACCAACTCTGCACACTCTTGGATGAGATTGTTTATCTGGAACCATTTCAGTTGGGGTTCAGGCCTGGTTTTGGCATGGAAACAGCTTTGGTCACCCTCCATGATGATCTGTGCTAGGAAAGAGAAGTGCAACCCTGTTGGTATTCCTGGACTTCTCAGCAGCTTTCAACACGATCAACCATGGTATTCTTCCGGGGTGACTATGTAAAAGGCACTTCATTGCAGTGGTCGTACTTCTGCTTAGAGAGTAGACTTCAAAAGGTGGTACTTGGGGATATTGCTCTGTTCCTTGAAATCTCCAGTATGAGTTTTCTCAGGGGTCAGTCTTGTCCCCCATGTTGTTTAACATGTACATGAAACTGCTGACTGAGATTATCTGGTGTTTTGGAGTGCATTGTCATCAATATGTTGATGCCACACAGCTCTGTCTCTCCTTTTCATCTTCAGCAGGTGAGGCTATGTATGTGCTAAACCAGTGCCTTGCCGCAACAATGGACTGGATGAGGGATAACAAACTGAAGCTATGTCCAGACAAGACTGAGATGCTATTAGTGGGTGGTTCTTCTCATTGGATGGAAGGAATTCAGATGGTGTTGCACTCTCCCTGCAGGAGTAGGTTTGTAGCTCAGGAGTGCTTCCTGAGTTATCTTTGTTACTCGGGGCCAGTGGCTCATCCTTATCTGGACAGAGATAGCCTGCTATCAGTGATCTGTGTTCTGGTCATCGATAAACTGCAACACATGAGCCTCCCCTTGGAGAACGTTTGGAAGCTGCAGCTTGTGCAAAGCACAGCAGCCAGATTAGTAACAGGGATCAGATTTCCTGATCACATAAAACCAATTCTGGACCACTTGCACAGGCTGCCTCATTGCTTTCGAGCCCAATCCAAGGTGCTGGTTTTGACCCATAAACTCCTTCACTGAGAGTCAGGGTGATGTAGTGGTTAAGAGCATGGGGCTGGGACTGTGACAATCTGGGTTCTAGTCCCTGCTCAGCCATGGAGTCAACTGGGCAACTTTGGGCCAATCACAGACTTTCAGCCCAACTTACCTTACAGGGTTGTTGTGAGGATAAGATTGAGAGCTGGAGGAGGAGAATGCTGCAAGTCACTTTGAGTTCTTTAAAAAAAAGAAAAGAAGGTTGGGAAAAGAAGAATTCTGTCAGGTACCATGTCCCAAGTGATGAATTTATTTATTTATTAGATTCATATACTGCATTTAATAAATAAATAAATTCATCACTTGGGACATGGTACCTGACAGAATACCTTTCCCAGGACATGGTACCTGACAGAATACCTTCATCTACCCAGGCATTACAATCAAGTTCTGGAGTCTACCTCTGAGTGTCACCTACAAAGGAGACTCAGATGGTGGCAACGAGAAGGGCCTCAAGTAGAGCACACTACAATACTCCAAAGAAGAGGCTACCAGAGTATAGATACTGCTGCTAGACTCTGCCTGACCCTCTGCCAGATAGAGTCATAACTGGTAAATCAGCCTAAGCCTATAGAAGGTGCTCCTAGTCACTAAGTCCACCTGTGACTCCAGTGATAATTCGGATTCTAGAAACATCCCCAGACTATGAACCCTGTCCTTCAGGGGGAGTGCAACCCTGTCCAGATCAGGTTGCATATTTCCCAACTCAACAGAAGAACCACCTACCAACAGTACCTCCACCTAGTCTAGATTTAGTCTGTTTATTGGCTATCATCCAGGGTGTTCCAGAAGTAGGATATTTTCCATGATCAGAGTTTCCACACTTAAAATACATTTTCACTAGTTTTAATAAATTAATTTTATAACATTTGCTTTCATGAAAAGTTATATTTTAATTCTTTGTTAGGAAGATTTGAAAACCAAAAGAAAGATACTCAAGTAGCAGACACTGTACAGAATTGCTTAGAGACAAGGTGAGTCTTAAAAGCATCTTGCTTATTTGTTAAAAATGTATTATAGAGGGTACCTACCATGTACAAATCTACCATGCTTAGCAAAAATATACATTTAATTTATCTTGTGAAAGAATATATGATGGAGCAATACAGTCCTCTCACTTCAGAGAATTACGGGCATCCTATGCAGAGCAGAAAGAGTACAAAGATGAAGCTTGCTTCCATACTCATCCTGTTGTGCTTGCACTTAGGTGCTTAATTATTGTCCTCTAAATGCAACACCTTAGACAATGAGGCTGAGGCACCATCACGATACATTGTATCTTGGTGGTACTGGTCTCCTTCCTTCCTTACCCCCCAGAGCCCTTCTCTGAGGTCACTTTACAACCTGGGAGACACAGCTGGTGTGGGGCTTTCAGCTCCAGACATATACAGTATGTTTGTGTGTGTGTGTGTTTTGGGGGGGGGGGAATAGCTGAATGTAGTTCAAGTACAAGACTGGACTAATTTTCTGACCTCATACCTGGGGGTTTGATCAATTCTGCGGCATTGTAGATGCTGTCCAGGAGCCATAAGATTGTTCTGTAAGGCTATTAATTTTATACTAAAAGTAATGAATAAAAATATAAGAAAGTGATAAAGAAAATGCCACCAGGGTTCAAAACAAAAGGCCATACATACTCATGTATTAAATTAATGCATGCATATGGATCCCCATAGTTCAGCTGGAACATTCTGGAAATTGTATCTTGCATTCTTCAGCATGGAAACTAACACCTTGACCAGACAAGAAGCTCAACACACACATAATTTTATCTCCCAAGTGTTCTGTGGAATATGCTTGGGAGAGAGAATGATTGGCTCAAAGTCAATCAGTGAGCTTCATGACTGAGTGGGATGTGAACATGACTTCACTCCCGGTCTGACTATCAGCAGGCTGGTTTCTATTATCATTGCAGCTCACCATGGCTTATTTAAGTAATGGTGCATGCTGTTGGCCATTCTGGATATCCACCACAGCACCAGCAGATTGCCATGATTTTTCATGTTGCCCAAACCCGGGTTTCAGGGGTTGTCTGATAGTTAAACAACCCTCAAATAACTCCTGGTCCATTGTAAGGTTGTCTGAAGGTTGTCTGTTCTTCAGACAACACCTGCTGCCCAAGTGTGGATGACATGACAAGCCATGGCAACAACCCTGTGTGGTATTAGATCTTTAGAATGGTTGTTTGCTTATGCCACAATTAAAGGCTTAAATTGATGATCTAATCAAAGTGTTATACAGGTAGTTTCTTTATCAACAATTCTCAGTTTGCATACCATAGGTAATTGATTAAGGTAAGAAGGAAGATCAATGACAGCAGTGATACCTCCTATGTAAAAAAGATGTAATGGGTGTATGTCTATATTGACCGATGGAGTTTCCCAGGGCAACTAAGCAGCCATTGTGCAATCTCCCAGGGAGGTCTGCACTAATCTGAAATATTACATAGTAGCCATTATATGTCCAGCTGGTATATATGCAGATCATATTAAGGTCCAGAGTGGCATTATCACTATGAAGTCTTCTAGTGTGACCAGTTAAAAGATATAATCCTTTGTTTTCTTCATATCAAAAGCAACAGTTTTCAGAAGTGCTCTTGAACATGAAAAAGGAGAATTTACTTGGGTTTTGTAAGCAAATATATTTGATGTCACAGATTTATGCTTCCATTATTTATCTCTGAATTTCAGTAGTCTCTAGATCTGTTCCATCACCAATTTATGCTAGCAAGTGTCTTATTCCTTCAAGGTTAATTGTTACAGTTGAGAATAGAACAGATGCTTAAGTTAAGGTACCTAGTGTTAGGTATCCACTATTCAAAAAGGTATAGAAGCAATATTAGTTTTCATTTGGTCAGGTGAAATTGCAATGAAAGTTACTTTTTTCTTTTCTGTATTTTTCTGCAGGAAGTGTGGACGAGCAGAACCAAATCTAAATCACTTGCAGATCTTTGAACTGGAAGAGGTAAACATATTATATTGTCTGTATTTAGGAATGTTCCTCGACCCAGAGCTTTCACTGGAAGCTCAGGTGACAGTGGTGGCGAGGAGCGCTTTCTTTCAGCTTCGGCTGGTCCATCAGCTGCGTCCCTACCTGGAGAACGACTGCCTGGTGACAGTGACACACGTGTTGGTGACTTCCCGCCTTGATTTCTGTAACGCGCTCTACGTGGGGCTGCCCTTGAAGACGGTCCGGATACTTCAATTGGTTCAGAATAGAGCTGCCAGGCTGCTGACGGGGACTGGATGTTATGTTCACATGACTCCAGTTCTCCGTCAGCTTCACTGGCTCCCCATTGAAGTCCGGGCCCAATTCAAGGTGTTGGGTATGACCTATAAAGCCCTTAATGGCTTGGGTCCTGGTTACCTAAAGGAGCTCTTACGTCCATATGTGCCCGCCTGCCCCTTGAGATCAGCGGGAGAGACCCTTCTCCAGGAACCCTCCGTGAAGGATATTAGGAGGGTAAGTACTCAGAGGAGGGCTTTCTCTGCGGTGGCGCCCAATCTATGGAATGCGCTCCCCAGAGAGGTCCGCCTTGCGCCGTTGTTATTTGTTTTTCAGCGCCAGGCGAAGACCTTTTTATTTAAACGTCATTTTAATTGCTAATATTATTTATTTGTTTTACATCTTTGGCCAGGACGTCTCCAATTATATTGTTTTTATATTGTTATAATTTATTTATTGTTGTGAGCCGCCCCGAGGCTTCGGCGAATGGGGTGGCATAGAAGCTTTATAAATAAATAAATAAATAAATAAATAAATAAATAAATAAATAAATAAATACTTGTTTCTAACGTGAAGCAGCTTCAATCCAATTTAGTATATTTTCAGTGCTGCTTATGATCTGAAAATATATAATAGACATAACATTATTTCCTTCTGTTTGCCTTCTTGTACTGAAATATGGCATGAGACAAGCATAGAACTGTCTGAAGCAATCTTAAGCAGATACTGTGTGAAAAAAAGAGGACTCGTTTGATGAGCTTTGTTGAGGCTTGATAATTTCTAAATTGCTTGAGTGGTTGTCAGCAGATTGCACCTAGTAGAAAGCAATCTACTAGGGTGGTATTTTCTTAAGAGAAAATTTCCAAAAAAGTTTCTAGTTAATGACATTCCTTAGAAGAGCATGACAGTTCAGAAACCTTTACTGTTAGTAGGAGGCTGTGGCCTACCTTCATCTTGGGCCTCAAAAATAACAGGCTTAGGCTTTGGGTGGGTGCCCTCTGTGTAGAAAATCTGTGGAAGGAATCCTTTTCTATGCAGGGTGTAGGACAGGTACAGAACATTCCTTTTCTCACACAGGATGTTGTTAGAATCCAACACAATCTACACCATGGATCATTAGGACAGAACTGCACACCTTAATATAATACTTCAGTTCTCTGAAACTCTCTTCACTCTCTTCACTGGCTAGTGCTGATGGTATTTCAGTCCAACACAATCTGGAAGGCTACTCATTCCTCACTCCTGCCCTTTTGTTTTCTTGTCAGAAACTGAGCTGTTGAAGAGGTATACGTAGATGTGTTTATTCACAATTTATTCTACTGTGTAAAATTTTGTATTGGCCACAAAGTTCATATCAACAACTTCAACTTTAACACTGTAAATATGGTCTTGAAAGAGTATTAACTTTGTTGGTGAATTCTCTGAAAGTCTGGAGTAGGTATATGGGGAGAAGTAAGCAAAATAAAGATCAGATTTCCCATGCTATTGATCACTTTTGGTTTTCCAGCTCCAGCAAAATCAAAATGATCAGCAGTTCTTAATTAGTTTAATTTATGAAAGTACAAAAGTCCAGCTTTTCTTGAGTTACCTTGGTTTTCTAGCTCCAGCAAAGTCAAAATGATTAGATGATTTTTTTAATTAGTCTAATTTGTGGAGGTAATAACATCTTTGGCTTCAATTACTTTAGGTTTGGTCTGGACCTTTCTGTAGTCCCTCACCATCAGGTGCTTCTAATCCTTCCATTTCTGCAGTTCATGACTATAATATTTCTGTCAGTAAAGCGATCAGTGTAAGGCAAGCTCTAGTAAGACAAAGGGCGATTTTTGCTTAGTAGCTTTCAGTGGGAATCATGATGCCCCAAGAAGGAATATGTAATTAGTGGAATATGGCTCATCCTTTTGTCCTGCTAGGCTGAGGGGAAGGTTTAGCCTGTTGTTTTTTGCCATTCTGCACTGGATCTGAAAAGAAGGCAGACTTTGCTCTCTGCAGTCCTATGGCACTACAGATGTTTCTGTACTTCAGAGGATGAATAAAAATCTGGAGTGCTAATGTTGTGAATTCTGATATGTTTGGCCTATAAATACATTTATTTGTACATAAACCTTATTTCATAGGAACATGATAAGCCTCTTGTTTGAAGATTGCTCATGTAGAGCATACCTACTGAAAATACCTGCCCCCTGACACATAGGCAAATATATAGTGCATACTGGAGGAGGTGATGTTCTGTATGTGAAAGAAGACACAGTGTCCATAGACTTCAAAATACAAAAGGGACAGAAGCACTACGGGTGTCAATTCCAGACTCCAAAATTAATTTAGTAACGTATACATGGTATTATCTATCAGACCAGATTGCTCAGGATTATCTCAAGATGTCAACTAGGAAGTATAATAATAGGCGACTACTTTATGCCACACTGAATGAACGGATGAATGAATGTATATTCCAGTCACAAAGAAGAGCATAAGTTTCTTGATGCCCTAAATCACGGTGTCCTAGAACCAATGAGAAGGAACACAACCTTGGCTTTATTCCTAACTAGTGTTTTCCATGCCCTAATATGTAAATATTGTTGAACCAGTTCGAAGTAGTGACCATTATCAGATTCAATATATATTCAAGTGGGAAATTGGCAGGAAGTTCAGAGCAGGCACATTTAATTTCAAAAGAAGAAATTTTTATAAATGAGAGAACTGGTTAAAAAGGAACTTGAAAGAGGAAATCAAAAGCCTTAAATCCTTTCAAAATACTTGGAAACTCTGATAGAATGTTTATCACAAGTAGCACCAAGTGCAAGTCTTCCTCTGGAAAAGTGAAGGCTCACCTAAGAGATGAAAAAAGGGACCACAAACTTGTACAAGCTGACCAATAAAGAATTCTTAAAATTTAACAGGAAACCAGCTAGGGAGGCAGTTAGGCTTTTGGATGATAATGAGTTAAAGTATTAAAGGTGGATAAAGTGAATGTGGAAAAGCTGAATGAATACTTTTCTTCTGTCTTCACTGCAGAAGATATAGGACAGAGAGCTATGCCTGAACTGATATTTTCAGGAAGGGTGTCTGAGCGTGCTCCTTCCCTTTCTGCAGGGTCAAGTCCTTGGAGATGCAGCTTCTCTCCATGCCAGCTTCATGGAAGTGAGTGGGGTTGATTGCCAACTCCTTCTTCCAAGATTGGAACACTGTATCCAATCTCAGAAAGATGTTGTCAGCAATCCTATGGTCCTGGGATATTCTCCCAGGGACCATAGGACCATTCCCTCCATGATCATTCATTAGCCCAGTTCACTACAGAGATGACAGGTTCTCAGAGACCCTTCTTCGGGTAAGGAAAGACTTATAGCCATTTTATGTCAGAACGGATAGACCATTTTTATGAGTGAGCCATTATCATCATGTCTTTCATTGTGATCATGCTTTTGATCACAGTGAAAGACACAGGAAAAGGGCCCTAAAAGAAAATGGGTATAAAGTTATGAATTCGTACATTGTTATAAACTAACATGAACTTTATTTTTTTTGAAAAGGATGTCTACAATTTTTATGATCAGCATTCAAAGCAAGAAAGGCAAAGAGGTTTGTACTAAATTCATATTGTCTTAATTGTTTTGTCTGTGTTTAAAAGGGCATTGTCATTTAATCATGAAGAACAACAGAATACCTCTGTACTTTGAATTTGAGTTCCTTATCAACTGGGAATAGAAATGTCTACAGATCTGTTGTAATGTAGTTCAATGTTGATGGGATTGTAGTACCAATTGTGGCAATAAACAGCTTAAATGATCCCCATTTTTAAATTCTTCACCATGTAACTGTATTCAGAATTTTACTGCTCAGTCCCTGTGGCTCCTGTTCAGTCTGGGAATCCATTTTCTTTGGAGCCAGAGAAATTTTTGACCTCGTCATATGACCATAACAGGATGTTAGATTTAGCATGACTGCAGGGCCTTGGCAAGTGGATAGCATATCAGGATGTATTGTAAGCTGCTGCAGAGACATGCATGGTGCCTACATGAGTTGATGCTTTCTGTTCAGGCCCAAGCAGGGCTACAGTTTCTGCTTGTTTGGCACTGCCATGTTGGCTGACGGGAAATCAATGCAATGTGATAGCCTAATGCAATTCCTAGTTGTGACACGTTTCATGCTTATTTACATAAAGAGTAAACATTATTTCAGAATGATTTGTTGGTGCTTGGTGTTTCTTCTCACAAACTGAGGTTTGTTTGTTTTTTCAGATGATGAATTGCAACTAAACAGCCAATCACCCAGTTATTCTCCAAAACAAACAGACAGATATGTCAGTACTACATCTGATGAGGTAAAGGGAAGGCTAATATTACTTTAAATTGAAGTTTATCATTCATTGTCTGGGAAAAAGAACTCAGTGAAAAATAGTTTGTTGAATATATTTTGGCTTCACTCTGTAGGAAAATGTTTTTCTCTTCAAAAGAAATACAAAATAGTAGTATAGTAGTTAAATGTCATACATGAAACAGTCAATTGCATTGGCCAGTAGTAATATTGGAAGAGGTAAATATTTGCACTGTTTTGCAGAAGTTCAATTCTGCTTGGCTACACATAGTATATTAGATCCTTTTGCAGGGTTATAGGAACAGCAAATATTGCTCCGATATGGTAGAACTCATTGGACTTTAATATGCACAAGTACCCTGACACAAATTTATTTTAACAGTCTGAAAAGGAAGAGCAGGATGGAAAAGCATCATGTCTCTTGGAAGAATATTTCCCAAGAAATTATGACAGCCCACTTTCAGCTTCAAGAAATACAAGGTCACAGTGCAATTGTCATTTGATGGGCGGGTATTCTGCTATTCTTTGTAATGGGTCCAGTGATACAGCAGAGATTCAGCCCCTGACAGAACCAGCCATGAATCTAAGAAAGTATATGTTACAAAAAGCTGGAACAGAGTTACCAGATGCATCATTTGAAAACAAATGTGCTAATTTCAAGGCAAAGTACAACGCTTGGTCACAAACAGAGACATGGGCTAAAGGAATGGAAAAATCTGATGCAGCCGTGCAGTGTGATCTAATGCAGGGTTGTGGATGTAGAAACGAACTATCCTCTGTCCACAGTGCTGAAATTGTCACTTCAGTCAGCAAGATAAAGACCACTGGAGGGCAGAACATTCCAGCAGATAGAGCAGCAGTCCATTCTAGTAGCAGCGATTCTGTGTTCACTAAGAATCTGTCGCCTGAAAGAGAACACCCCACAGTACCTGGCAAAATAAACCAAGACATAATAGATTTCATCCAAGTAATAAATAAAGTGTAAACATGTGACTATCTTAAGTCAAGTCAATGTGTGCTCATTGACAGTATAGTACACATGAGAATTTTGACTGATTTTTCACCAGATATATTTTCCAGCCAGCAGCCACTATATAGGCTTAGGAATACTTTAACTGGCAACAGTACAACACGAAATTGAACATATATAACAATGGTGATTATAAGGAAATGGAAAATGTTCTGTCTTCCATTGTGCCTCTTGATTGCAATAGGTTTAAATAAGATATTTTATGATGACTGTTTGCACAACTATTTCCCCCTAGATTTAAATATTTTCTTCTCTAGTATATGCTACCAACCAGAACATATTCATGTAAAACTGTTCATAAATTTGCATCTTTCCCTTTCTGTTTGAAGTCAGTAGAGACTACATAGTGGTCCAGTTCAAGTATAATTGGCTGCTCTTACACAACTTTCTTTTTGGCACATGCCCAACCTTAAGCATGCCAGCCCCTCTACCCCATTTCTGCCTTCTCTCCCTTGTGCACTCAGCTGCAAACACTTCCTGGTTTATTAAACCATAGTTGTTCATGATGCCTGAAAGGGGGGTTGAACCTTGCCTGGAATCAGAATCATGCCACAGGAAGAAGGGAGTGGGGCACAATGAAGCCTGTTTGTGTTCCAAGGTATCTTGGAGTGGCCCATTGCATCTGAGCAGAATCTTTGAAAGGGGGATTCTCTACCAACCAATGCATTTCTACCTGCATTGTTAGCACCAATGATGCATATTAAATATTTGAACAAGAATATCGGAGATCTTTTTACATAGTTGGAATAGGCTATAAAAATGTTCTTCTGTAGCTGTCATCCTAGACTTCCCCTTCCCATTTGATTTAATTCACCAGTTCTTGCCTTATATATTGTTTGGATGTTAATTTCAGATTCAAAAGCTTTTTCCTTTCATTTTCTTTTTGTAACTATAGTGTTACTTATAATCCATGAAATAAAATTTGTTTTATGCTTTCTTTTAACATATAGCTCCTCAAATATAGCCATATCTTTTACTGGCTGTTGAATCCTTTGCTCACCTCAACATTATCACATCAGTGTAGGTCAGCCTTGACAAGCTGCAAAATGGAGTTTCCCATTTTACTTCACGTCTTGGTCTTCTGATTGCCTGCTGTGAACCCAGTTTGTGAAGAAATGCTTTGGGTCAAGACATTAATTGGTGTTCTTTAAACAGTGCAAGAAAGGGATCGTTATTGAAAGGGTTAACATACAATGCCGGCTTCCTCTCAGTAAGCACTGTTGAAAGAACTTCAGCTGGGTTTTTCAGTTAGCACATTTCTGATTTAAGAGCTCTGATGCCTTAAGGAAACGGTGTGTTCTCTGGCATTAGAATTGTATTTTAAAGTACCACAAGCATCCTCACACATGCAATTAAAAAATCAATTGTAGGCTATACAAGAGTGGCTTTCGACATTGAAGGAAAATCTATGTGAAGCAGTTTGTTCCTGTCAGAAGCATGTTAGTTATGCTTAGTATGCTGCAGGCTAGCCATGCTACCAGAGATGGGATTCCAGCATACAGAACACTGAGCAGTAGGATTTGGCCATAGGGGGGCATTGTTAGAGCTTCTCTCTACTGCAGAACAGTCCAGCATGGAACAATCCTGAATGGAGAAAAATCTAAAAACCACTGGGTAGATGAAGAAACAAAACTTCAGGGGCTATTTTCCTGGAGAAAATTCTTTCTCTCCCCATGCTTCTAACAGTTGTAAGCAAAGTATTTGGGTGCAGTCCTATCTCCTATACCCTGGATGCTTGTAAGCCTCCAAATGCAGAGTGGGAGGAGTGGTACAGGTGATCTGTACCTCTCTGCTTGGTCCCCTTTGCAATTCAGCTAGTTGGCCATTTTGAGTCTTGTATTTGACTAAAGTGCAACTTCTGTGTTTCTGTACATTTGCAAATCTTACATATGGGTGGCAAAGGTGGTGGGAAAATACTTTCTCATGCAATCTAGAACTCTAGCCAGATTGAGTTTATAATAATCTTCCCATTATTACAATGAGAAACTCAGACTGGGCAATTCAAGCTCATTATTAGAACACTTAACTGGCTGGTAATCCATAAGGAACATGTGGTATTTCCTGGGACAAAACACCGCATGGAGCAAAGGCAACCTCCCTTTAAGGATTGCATG
The DNA here is from genome assembly GCF_004798865.1 of Varanus komodoensis. NCBI lineage: Eukaryota > Metazoa > Chordata > Lepidosauria > Squamata > Varanidae > Varanus > Varanus komodoensis. Next base: position 7,355,418 of record NW_025335409.1, read on the forward strand.
ACAGGCAGCAGTTAAGGAATCACTTGTTTCCCCACAAGTAGATGTGGTGCGATGAAATGCTGCACCTGTGGATTCTTTGCCTGCCATGTACAATTACAGTGGCTCTGCTCATACAAGGCTGCACTCATGTTCTGAAAAGGCACGAGGAGCTTTGTGAAACTTGTGCAGAGCAGGAAGCCTTTCTAAAGCTGTAATGGTTTTGACTTTGAAGTCACTTTGGGATACAGCTGCATATACTCATTGCTGTTGCTCATCCATTCTCTTCATAGCCTACACATATATCAAAGCAGTTTTTCATCAGTGCCCAGTTTCCATATGGTAAAGTCATCCCAAGAGTGCTTAGGCAGTTCAGCATGAAAAATATTTATGCATACACCCCCTTAAAGTGACATCTGGTATTCACTACACTAGTGGAAAAACTAGAGAGCTAACAAATTCCAAGCCATGTTGTCAGTACTGAAAGAAAATTATGTCAGAGCAGCTGCCTTGAATTTCCCATGTTGGGGGTGGAGAACCATAAAGGGTATGTCCTTGTAGTCACACTGCATTCACTGCGACTTAATATAATGTGTAAAATCCCTGCCTTCCATTTTCTTCAATCTCCTGTACTGCATATTATACAGGAACTTCAAAATTATATGTGCAGATAATTCTTGGTTCAAATTTTAAAGACCTGCATACTGAAGACTTACAAACATGTGGCTTGACCTTTTTGATAAAGGCTTGAAAACAAGTTATCCCAAATGACTGCGCACATGCACACACACACATTTATTGATCACTTCTGTCAGAAGTGAGAGATCAAAGCTTGCTAAAAATGGGCTGGGCTAAAGAGAAATCCTAATCATAGGATCTGATTTGCATTTTGACTGTACTACTGTAGTCATGGTTACCAGGAGTCCAAGAGCACGTTTCTTATGCAGAAGAACATACCTACCAGGCTAGCTTTTTTTCTTTAAAATGGATTTATTAGCTTGACAACATAACTAAACATGGAAATTCCCTATGCATGACAACAGCTGTTTTGTGAAGTGCAAGTATACATATGTCAGACTGTAATGTTTCCAGTATTTTCTTCTACTAATCAGTTTCACTCTGTGTTGTTGCTATTTCAATTAAATACCAATCTTTCAAATTTTGTGTTTTTATTCTCAAATAGAAACTCCTTTAATTTTATATTTGCCTAGATCTCAGATCAAGCTGCCAATAATATTGAACCCATTCCGAGGAGCAGATAAGCAGGTAGCAAAAAGGGACAGAAAAAGGAAGGCCCCACTAGACTGCTGCTGCTGCTTAGTTGTAAGCCGCCCCGAGGCTTCGGCAAGGGGCGGCATAGAAATGTTCAAATAAATGAATGAATGAATGAATGAATGAATGGTTATTCTTTGTAACTTAGGAGTGCAGAGCCATGCAGAAATGCCAAGGAGCTGGGGTAAAAGGATGACTATTTTTACACTGACTTCAGTGGGATTATTTGAAGTGGTAAGCCAGTGAAATGAAAGCCCCTCTGAAGATGTCTTACAAGCTAACAATGTTGCAAGGCCAAAGATTAGGACCTTCTCTGTGCATTCTGTCACAGGAGCAAGCTGTTTTCGGGAAGCCGTCTAAGTCCAAACATGCATGTTAAAACAGATTTCTCTTTTTACCTTGCTATATTCTCGATTAATGAGCATAAGCAGCTCTCTTGAAATTTCCCTCCATGATAACATAGTGCTTTTAATACCAAGAAGTATATTTATGTGAATCTCTAAAGTGTGAACATTTATCCCGCAGTGCGTCATCCTTGATCATATTTAATAAGGGATACTTAGTATTGCAATTCCAAGCAGGGGGGCATGGAAACAAGAGGCTGCTTTTAACAGCACAGCATCACAAACAGAAATTGGAAGAACATGGGGGTGTAAGCACATACTGACTGTACATTTTACAGTTCATTATGTTGTTTCTTAAAAAAAAACAGACGTTTTAAGTAGCAACTCAGCAATATAGAATGTTCATCTATTACAGCAAATACCCATTTTGCATCCTATACAATGACAATGAGGATGCTTCCATAGGAAGCTTTTTTCTTGTTTCACATGGGATTTTACTGGGCATCAGGGTGTCCCGACATCACTGCCTTCCACTGACAACCCTCCTGTGTTTTATTACCACTTCCATCTTTATTTTCATACTAGGAAAAAGTTAAGGAGAAACAGATGGAATTCCTTTTGATTAAAAGTGCCAGAAGCCATCTGGACAGAAGCATCCAGAGGCACATACAGTTCAAGCTCCTGAAAATCATGCTGCCTCTAGATCACACGGGTACCAGTTGCCAGTGGAAGGAGATGCAATATAAGATTTAACCTTGTTATTTCCAAGAACAAGAATCAGCAGAACACCCAGGTGTGGAGTGTAGGCAACCAGTGAAAAGATCAAGGAAAAGTCCAGTCATGTGTATATGCAATGCTTCCCCAGCAGAAAGCACCTAACTAAATAACCATTTCTGAAACCCAATTTACTTATGAAATGATTGGATTTTCTGGAGATATTTCACACAGGTTCTTTGTTACCTGTGTTGGTCACCTTCAAACATCAGTTACAAACCCTTTCCAAAAAAAGTCAGTTCACACAATGTAATAATACTGTTTGTGATTTCCATGAAAAGGTATACATACAAAATAAAACTCTTGCTTCGTTGTGCAAATATGTTATATTTTCCTTACGCTGAACACAGAGAGTTCAGTATTTTAAGTTTTAGTATTTACATTTTGATATTTATTTTTATAGCAATGTTCCATAAAATTAATCAAAAAAGTATGATACTGTTAATTCCCCTTCTGGAACATAGTATCTAGAAAAGGCGGTAGGATAAATCTCAAGGAAGAACAAATGATATTTCATTAGCCCAACAGGCTTCAAACTACATTTTACATTTCTTCAGAGCTGTCTAGGAGTACACACAAAAACACAACACTGTGCTTTTCAATAAATGAAACACTCATCTCCTTCCCTACCTTTTTTTGTTATCAGTGCCTTCCTTCTGGAACATAGTATCTGTTACTACCAATCTGAAGTGGTCCAGCCATGGAGGAGGACTCCGCATGATTCTTTGTAACATCTTCTTCTCAGGATCCAGTTTTTTACCACCAGTTTTGTGTGATTTTTGCTTCACTGTTGCATAATTTTCATAGTTCCAGTACTAGAAGAAAGGAATCAATCATTCCCCAATCTAACATTGTTACCTTCTTGTCAACATAACCATGACCAATCTTCACTAGTTGGACAATCTTTTGCTTTCCATTTTGTTGCAATTGTAATTCAGCAGTTGTAATAATTATTAACTTTTTGTGAGACTGCCTGCATTTGGAAGGAATGGAACATACGTGGAAGGTCCCTTGGTACCTTTGAAATGTGTAAAAGTAAGTAAAGAAATCTAAAAAAACCCTGTAACAATGGTGTGAAAAAGCAATTGTATTAGAACCTCACCCCATGTGGCTCCTTGCAACAGGCATTCCTGGAGCAGTATGGGAATCCCTTGGAGAGTGCAGCAGGGCTCCAGTGATGCCACTCTGGCAACATCAACTGGTCCAGATCCATTATTTAAACATTTCAGCTGTGTGTGTGTCTTTGACTTCATTTCTGATGTGACTGTGTCCTAAGACTTGCACTGTTGTCTGTGAAGGCAATTTACTATATTGGCAGTTAGCTGTGATAAACTAGCTCTGTGCCACAAAAATACACATGGCAGTTCACATGTTTACCACTGGGTAATATGTAAAGTGATCCAAGTGATCACAATATAAAACAAAATGGTTAGGGCAGTGACTTCAAAAACAACAGCACGCCACACCCAGTGTGGTGTGGTGGTTCGCATGTCGGACTACTGGACATCTGACTTTTCATCCATCCTCATCCAGGAATCACACTGGGTAGTTTTGGGCCAGTCGTGGACTCTCAGCCTAACCTATCTCACAGGGTTGTCTTTGTGAGGACAAAATGGAGTTGAGGAGGACTATGTGAACCACCTGGAGTTCTTTGCAAGAGGCAAAAAGTGCAAAGTAACAATTTTTAGCCAGTCATACTGCTTTGAGGAAGGACGAGAAACACCCAGAATCCAACAATTGTGGCAGCTGTATTTGTGACTTTCCACTGCAAGAGTCACCAGCTTGCCTCTCTCATATTTTCAGAGATTCCACCTTTACAGACTGTATAAAAGCGACAGCAAATCCAGCAGTCGTTTCCTAGGAGACCTGAGCCCAGTGACTCTGCCTCTTCTGTGTCCAGCCAGCAGCCAGATTAATCTTCCAAACAGATATGGATTTTTTTCCAGCAGAAGCATTCTGCTCAGATACTTCTTTACTTTACTCTAGTATATTCAAATACAGGAATGCTTTTTTTAAGCCAACTTGCTATGGAATGCAGCCAATAGAGTACAATAATTACAGGCAAAATGAGGAAGTGATACAAGAATATTGGGCAATCCCATTCTAGCTTCCCCATCTCTTGATCTAAAGCTTTCACATTTTCCCAGTGAATCTGATACACAGTAACAATTTCTGACAAACTGGGAAGCTTTATTTAAAAGCTATCAGGCAGGGGGCATAAGCCATCTTTCTCTCTAGATTATAAGAAAATTGCTTACTTGGTTGTGGTTACTTTTATGTTATCTTTAACTACACAGGCTTTTCGCAGTAATAAGCAAGCAGCAGGTGCACCAGTCTGGATTTGTGACTTTGCTTTGATGCTCTACACATTGCAGTTTGCTCCCCTTTGGTCCTCTCTCGTCAACTCATTAGGCACAATCGCACAGGGGCCCCAAGACAGAACAGGAAATACCAATAAATTCAGTGTGTGTGCTTGCATCTTTTCTCCCCCACACAAGCATCAGGTTCATCATCAGGTTTAGGTTGTGGTTAGATATAGTGGCTAATGTTTATTTTTTAAAAAGCCTAAGTATGACAACTTACTGCCAACCCAAAGAATATTTGGCCTCAACACCTTCAAGGAATACTTCTCCATTCTCCACAGCCAACCTTATTCAAAAATAAGGGAAGTATAAAGAATATTTTACAAGGCAGGTCCTTTCTTTGGATCCCTAAGTCTTTGGATCTTGACACCACTTAACATCTACCATGGGATCACTTCTCTTCAGTTTTACTTTTATATATGTATGCTAGTTTTGCTTGTATCCACTTGCTACAACCTTTTACTTTTTAAAAAGATCCCCCCCCCCCACACACACACTTTTTATGGCAATGGACCTGGAGCAGCTGAGGGTAAGTGAAGTAAAATCTGGATTCTGTAAGAAATGTCATCCCCCTAAAGCTCTTTCCAAACCATCATGTTCACTCTTTCCTACATCTTGCCTTACAATAAACATTTTTTAATTTGGCTTCTGGGTCTAAGTGGAAAAATAATCAAAATAAAAATTTTAAGAAACAGAATTCTAGATCACCTGTTTTGAAAATATTTTTTAAAAAGCTACACTGTATGGGCATTTCTAAGTTTAGCATAACTGTTAACTTTCAACACATATCCCCTGCCATAGAAGAAAGCTTTTAATAGCAATGGTGGTAACAAGTTAACAGTGGCTGTGTGTGTGCATGTTGTGTATGTGTGGGGGGGTTATGCAGAGATTTCTTTGATTTGCAAGGTCCCTCTTACAGTGATATTCTTCAAGTGTTTAACTCCTAACAACCCCTTGGGTTGCTGCAGGTTCAACCTCTGATGTCTCAAAACAGCCTTCCTCAATCTGGTGCCCCCAGGTTAATATTGCAACTCCCAGGATTCCTGACCAGTGGCCATGCTGACTGGGGCTAGTGGGAATTGAAGTCCAAAATAGCTGGAAGGCACCAGGTTGGAGAAAGCTGTCTCAGAGAGGTCACAGATACTGTCAGAAGTACTCGACAGTTTAGGAAGATCAACCTAAATGTCTGATAATGGGAGTGAGTGATGGTAAAGAGGGGGACAAGAAATGTTGCAGTGCACTCCAGACTGAAAACTGGGCTGCTACAGGTCAAAAGTCAGTTGCTGCCAGAAAGACTTGGGATTATTTATATGACAAACAAGGAACACAGGTTTAGGATTTCTCGCTCCCTCCCTGTAGAAGTATGCCTTATTCTGGTTACCCTTGAGGCCCTTGTGAAACTGTAACTTGATGTATGACTAAAATTAGGGGTGGTTCCAGCATGACTAAATAGATGCTGAATTAGTATATTTTTCATTTTTGAAGTACAGATTTATGTATTTAGTTTGCATTTCTAATCTAATTATTTCCTTTTTCAGTTCTTTAGAAAGTCTTTTAATTCCTGTACATGCTCACAATGGTTTTCTATGGTTGTATGACAAAGAATGTGTATACAAAAGTTAACTGGGCCAGCCACTGGATCTCTGGCACCTTTGTATGCATATTCTAGAATGCCACTCTCTTTTTTATTGCTTCATTACTGGAATAGATATGGTGTTAAATGTCAAGTGCCTGCCAAGGTGGGCAATATTCAACAGGTTAGATCACTTTACTTTCTGCTTGGAATTCAAGAACTACACACACAGTATTTGCTTGCCATACTATAAAGCTCTCTTTGTGAAGTTAATGCCAATGTATTCAACTGACAGACATTATATAACAACTTGGCCTGTTGTGCTTCATCCCTAAGAAAGACCAGCAGCATATCTTTCAGCATTTTCAGATTGCTATTACAATGTGTGAGAAATAAATGTGTGTTGGTTATGTGTGCATTATACATGTAGTTTCATAATCTGCCAATATTAGGTTTCTTTTCTTTGTGGCTTCTTGACAGTACCTTAACCATATGCTTTACAATAAAAACAAAACCCAAGAAAAAGTCTGTAATCAACTGCCTTTTATTTTGTTCATTTACAATTGTCAGACAATTTTTAAAAGATATTTATTTTTACATAGAGAGACTGAACTTTCAGTGAAGCAATTGAAACATAAAAACATTCAACTTTTTATCACTACATTTTCATAAAATGTACACCACTTTTTATACATTATAGGCTTGGTTGGTTGAGAAGCAAAATGACAAGTGTGAAATGCTGAGGAAAGGGATGGCTGAGGACTCCACCCACCCATGCTTGTCTTTTGGAGGTGGTTGGTTCCATCACCATCTTGGTTTCACATGGAAAGCTCTCTGCCAGAATCACCTCCAAGGAAAACCAGAAGATCATGGCATAGCAAAACAGGAGCCACTGGACCAGCCACTTCAGACTGCTAGAAGGGTGGGTGGTTAAGTATGAGTACATTTTTTCCAAGAAAAGGAATATGATCCCTTTCCCTGACATGAACCCTGTCATGGGCAAGGAACTGTGTTTTTTTTAAAGCAGCTTAGACACTTTGCAGGACTGATGCTCCAATACAGATGTTACACAAAATAATTATTTATGTGTTTATTTAATTTTGTAACTTCCATACCAGCCTATAGCCAAAGATCTCCGGGCAGTGAACAACAAAGTAGACAACTTTGACTATCAAAGTAGACAACTTTGTACAGCTAATGTGCAATGTCTCAATGCCTTTGGTATGTTACATAAAATGAATAAAATTTCAAACTCCAATATAGAAAAAAGACCCCAAAGAAAACATGTATGCCAACATTAGATAGATAGATAGATAGATAGATAGATAGATAGATAGATAGAGCTTCATCATTACACATGCCCTGTTCTTTAGTGTAATATAGTTTATAATTATTACATACAAAAAGATTTATAGAAACCAGTTTCTTACACTGATCTTACTGCCTTTGCATCAGAACAAGAAATGTGTTTTGAAACTGACTAACAAATTTGGTGGCTAAAATATTTTCATATACAGTACTTCTGAACAACATTTCCACTTGATTACAAAAACACCACAGTGATGATTATTGGCACATTAAAAATTCTTTCTCTATGTGAAAATACACAAAATAGATAACTGCCCAATATTTTTTCTGAGTTTTAAAATCTACATAAATACTTTTAAAGAATTCATTCAGCAGTACCAGAACTTTGTTCACCAAGAAGTATATATTTTGCTGATTTCCTCCTTTTAAAGCATGCTGCAACACACACCATTCTGTAAATTATGCCAAATGGTACTTTACAGAAGGCTATGAAGTTCTATAGAAAAATCTGAAGAACAATTCAGAATCATTTTATGGTCAGTAGCTACATTTAAGCTGTAAAAGTTACCCGCAATAACACTCTTTTTTGTTTTGTTTTTACTGTAAAACATATATTGTAGCCTCACTGCCTCTGGCCTAATACATTTCCAGAACAGAGGCAAAATAAAAATGCACAAAGACATGTTAGTGTTAAAGTGCATCTCAGTTCTTTTATCTTCATATTAAAATACCTTTATAATACACAGTGTCTAATTTCTGAAGCACTGTTTTCATCGCATCTTCTCTTATGTTTCATCAGGCACGCACAATCTGCGACCCTGAGGCTACAAGCAGCCTTTGGCCACTGTAGTCCCTAAAGCTTCCTGGACCCCATCTATTTCCCCCCACTGGTCTGTGATGGTGATGGGTGGTGGAAACATTGCCCCTGAACTTCTGCAATCAATGTTGGTCTGTTGATGGTAGCAGACCAGAAAGAGCAATCCAGGTGGCAGTCACTGGGGACCAGAGAGTCTTTCATTCACACATTATAAATCCCTGCTAAACGTTTTAAAACAACCTACAAACTATTTCTAAACAACAAGCACAAGCACAATACTCTCCTGCTCAGGTTCCTTAACTCAAATGGAAGCTGTGCAAGAACATGGGGTTGGTGGGGGCACTTCCCTGGAATGCAACCAAAGTGAACTCTAGTCAAATGAAAGAGTGATTCTTGGATTATCCAGTTTGGACTAGTCCTGGACAGACATCCCTGCCACTGTGCTCAACTGTCCTGGACCTAAAATTAAAACCATTCCCATTTCTAAAGCTATTTCAGGGAACAACAACTTACTTTGAGCTAAGACAGGGGAATTAGGAACCTACAAACAGCATAAGGCAGGAGATGACAGATAAAATCTCTGTTGTTACTGGGGACACAATGGAGATGGAGGAACATGCTTGAAAGCGTCTATGAAAAATTTGGAATCCCAGGAACTGTAGTCTTAGTTTGCCTAGCCTGAATGGAATGAGCCATGGGATGTTAAAAAGCCTGGATCTGAGGGTTCCTAGCTGCTGTGGATGTGTCAAAGCGTGCTCAGAAATTTTCATCAAATACACTGAGATGGGCCCATGGATACATCCTGACACAAGTGCTCCACTCACCTCACCAGGAAGGTTTCAGAAAAGGGGCAGGGGCAGGAGCAGTGACAGAAGGAAAAGCAGAACCCAGCAAATCACAAGCTGGGTCAAATTTTGGAGGGGAATTCTGGCTTCCTTGGATAGGGTTTGCTTGCTTGCTTGTTTGAAATGGTAGAGTTCACTTTCAAATCCTTCCAGTTCTGCAATTTTAGTGTGATCTTGGCTTTAAACAAAACATTTTAGGCCATTTCAGGTAATATAGGTGCACAATGCTGACTTGTACATTCATTGCTTGGCAATTCTGGCCCATATAATGTCAGCAAATTTCTAGATTTAAAGCTTTCATTTAAGCATTCAAACTCTCTTTGTTTTACTATACTAGAGAGCTAATCCATGCCTGAGAAGGTCCTTGTGCTTCCTGAAGGGTCCTAGCAATAGTTTACATTTATAGAAAGAAGGTTTAACTATTTTGGTTAGTTTATTTACATTTCAAATCCCTCTAGTGCACCTTCCTTCCTTCCTTCCTTCCTTCCTTCCTTCCTTCCTTCCTTCCTTCCTTCCAGATTTGTATGCTACCCACTAATCCAGATGGATTCTCTGGATGTTAATGTTTTTACCGTAAGCATAATTACAACATCTTGTCTGTATTTATGGTGGGTAGAGATGAAAATAGTGTGGCTGGTGTTTCCCCAAGGTTCTTAGACCTAAAACCACAGTGACTTCCAATTCCTAATATGAATATTTTTCAAAATAAATTCCACTTAAAGCATCCTGTTCTCATGAGGTTTATAATGCTGCTTTCACTGAAATTCACAGAATAGTATATTTTACAGGAAAAAATGAAGCACAGTGCAGATTTGACAAGCACGGCTACAGATTTTTATGAAATCCCTAAAGGACTTACTCTATTTAATCATGTTTTACAAATTAATTGTAAAAAATATCCAAGAAACTTAAAGATAGTATTTAAATCTGCTCCAGCTGCTAACAAAAACAGAATTTTTATATGCTAAGGGGGAGGGGAGGCAGAATTAAGGAGCAATGACTTTGTAGCAAGCATGTGCTATGTCTGATGTGTCCGACATGCTCATTAGCCTAAAGTGGCTTATGTGGGGAAATCTGGGAACACACATGTATGACCCAGGCAGCCAGCATAGGAAACTTTGATGGACCATCCGAGGGCGGGGATAGGGGCTAGCCTTCGCCTCACCATCACAAGACGTCACCTGTCCTATCTGAAATGCTCTTCTATTATGCTACGGAACGCTGCACACACAACTCTGCACGTGGCTTGGAAGTTGCTCGGCACCTTCCTGCACAGAGACAACCTGATCCACCAAGCAGATTTTTCTGAAGAAGCCTGCTTCCACCTGCAGATTGCTCTTGCTAGACTGAAACAATGGATTAGTAGCAATGGATTACTCTGATGTATTTCAGTTTTGTCAAATTCTGTTTAAGAAAATGGCACACCACCTGAAACCATTAAACACGGGGTTGTATCCAATGTTAACCCTACTTAGAGTAGGCCCATTGAAATGAATGGGACTTCAATTATTTTGGATACAACCTACAGACCACTGGAAATTGGTATGCTTTACTTAGAAAGGCTCACTAAGGGTTGTGCTGGAGCATGTTATTCATGTTTTATTAAAAATAAAATTCCTGGTATAACAAAGTAATCCGATACATTCTAATTAAATAATTGTATCTGGAATACTAAATCTAGGCCTCTAACATAGTCCTCTTAAAATTAATATATGCAAAAAATATAAACAAAAATCTGCTGCAAAATATAAATATTTCATCTTTATTTTTCATTATAACAATTCACAGATTCTAAAAATAAAACCCAATTTTGTAGGACTTACTTCAAGTATTAATTTAATTAAGCTTTATTATAAATAATTCTTGGTACTGTGACTAAGGCAGGATTAGCGCATAAAGCAATATTGAAAGGAAGACTTAAACAAGAATGTCCAGAAGAAAAACAAAGGGATCGAGAAAGGTGGCTGCAGGTTTTGTGCTGTCGTTAGTAAGCTGAAATGCTCTGCTCTCACCTTCTAAAAGGTAGAGGCTGGGGAAATGTCACAGCTGACTTTAAAAAAAATGTACTCCATACCAAGATAAAGCTAAGAAGCTTCGGAAAAAGAGTGGTGCATGGCTGAATGCCATTTAAGAGAATGTCAAGGAACTAGAACTGTGGCTAATGGTTTTCCCGTTGATAAAGGCCTAAGCAGAAAGTTTGTATAAATTGGATCATAGCTTGCAAAGCTCAGCACACTGGGTTGTTGCAAGGTTTTGTCAAAGCGATCATCCTTTCATTAAATCAGGCAAGCTCTCAGTAATTATTGTTATTCCTCAGTAGGTAACTCCAGCAGAAGAGAGAGGAATCACCAGTAAAGCATCCATACTCCTCCTGACTGTAAGTAAGCCTGCAAAGTACTGAGATCAGTTAGGAATGACCTCATGTTTACCTTGAACACTCAAGCTGGAGGCTTTTTCTTAGATTAAGGCTTTAGGCAGGCAAACCAGTGAAGGTATATTTAAGGACTGTCCCTACTGAAGGCAGCACATAGCTTGGCACATGGGTATTACTGGACTCAGTCGCAGGAACAACAACATGTTTGGGAATTATGCTTGCATTTTATCTAAACTAAGAGGAACTTTAGGCAAGACAGAAACCAGTTTCGTCATAAAAGGTTTGGTTTATTTACTTTTCCTGACTTTGTTTTTAAAGGCAGGAAGAGACTAAACCCATTTAAGGCAACACTGTATATTTGGTGGAACCACAGACAGACAATTTGAATGGGAAAGTCAAAACATCCTGTGAAGAGAAGAGAGCTGCTATAAATTGTGAACCTTCCCGAAACATTATATATGCTTCCCCAGTTTTGACAGCTTTTTCAGCACTTCTCTGGTTGTATTCTCAAAGTTAAAAAGGCATTTGGATGGTAAGAGAAAGAGCCAGGGGAAGAAAAGTCATTATATGGAGCAATTTTTGGGGCAGTTCTTATGGCTTTTATAATTTAAGTTTATAAGCAGCACTAAAGAAAGTAGAAATTTCTCTTTCCAGGCTTCCACTGTAATACTCTGCAATGGAGGCAGTCATAAATCAGTCGCATAGGGAGATGGATTTTGTCTAGGTGTGGCAACAAGTTTATGTTCTTCCCTTCCAGCAGACAAAACATCATATTACAAGGGAAAAGCAAACTTCACATTTTATGTTTTAAAAACTAATGTCCGGAGTGGTTCACAGTCCCAACCTATGGAAATGAACACATATGCTATAATTACATTTTAGTCATAATGGGGTTCTTAAGAGTAATTCTACATCCAACTGCATTGAATTAAGATTAAAAACATTCCGGTCATTCCTTTAATTCCACATTCATATTCTAGCAACTGAAGCAACATCGCCCAGCTGAGAACATACATGCATACATACAACAAAAGAAAAAATGTTCAGACAGGCCGCTTTCAGACATAAAAACCAGAATTTCTGAGCACTGTGTTGCTCCACACTGCCTGAGCTCCCTGCTGCCATGCATTTGTCTCCTTGCATCAGGCAAACTAATGAGGAAAAAATCACTGTAATGTCAGAGGCCAGATTCTTGGTTTCTTGCAATCCTAGCAAACGAGAGGGACTGTACAAAAAATGCAACAGCCCACAGTGGATTAAGTATCCCCCTTGAGGCTGCCATTTTAAATATGCAACCCCTGTTTGAGGGCTGCCATGTCATGCGAACCTGGTCAGCTCGGCTTTCACAAGGCTTAGGCAACCCTCAGCAACCCTCACATAACCCATGGCCTATTTTCACCTTATGTGAGCTTTAAAAAAAAGAACATCCTGGCCTAAGTCATGCTTGCTGGGTTGGCACAACACAATCCCAGAGCAGGTTTGGATATGCAACCTGCACCTGTCATGAAGTAAAACAGCTCATTACAAGCTGAGCAGGGCATTTGCACCCAGACAGTGGCTGAAGCCAAGGTTTGAAGTTTGCTTCTCATTCCTGCTTTATTAGGTGAGCGACAAGAAGCTAGGGTCTATGTTCGGATGTGACAAGGAGCTGTAGTTCCTCATTTCTAGCTTGTTCAGCTGCAAGATGGGCAAGGGGCAAAGGACTGGGCATTAGGATACAAGAACCTGCACATGAAGGATGATGCAGAACAGTCAGAAATGCTGGCTAGTTGGTACATTTGGAAAATGTCCCTTATCAGATATACCCGTCCAGCTTAATACTCATTTTTCTATGGGTGCCCTCCTAGCTCTTGCTTCTCATGATGGTTTTTCTTCATTTTAAAAGTTTATTTAATTATTGACCTTGGTTTTGCCTTAACTAGGATGCTGATGAGTTGCAAAGCAGCCCACAGGCCTCACATAGCATTTCTATTAACAAGAATGTCCCTGGGTCCCAGTGGGCAGGAGAGGCTTCTTAAAAGAAGAAAAATGGTGAGATGGGTGGTAGACTCCAGCACTTCACGTGAAGCATCTTCAACCAGCCATAACAAAGCAAAAAAGAGTTAGAAGTATCCTGGAGGGCTAAGAGGTGGAGCCGTAGGGAAGGGATGCGAGAGCATGGCAGAGTGTGTGTATGTGTCAGTTTGGCTGGCTTGGTTCTTTGGTGTGTGCTAGCTGGCTTGTCTGCTTGCTTTAGTGTGGTGTGTGTTTTTCCTGTGTGTGCATGTTTCTCAGAGCACTGCCAGTTTCCTTTTGTGAAGTATTTTGTTGTGCTTTGTGTGGTCAAACAGGTGATTTTGCCTGTAGAATGTGGACTCTTGACCTCAGTTCCTCGGTCAGGTCACTTGCTTATCAGGTTGCCTTCAACAAAATGAATGCCCAAGCAGAAAAATCCGGGTTCTGTCTTGGAACTCAGTCCACACACCTCCCTTTTATTAGGTTCATGGCATGTTAATTTTTCTTTTGGTTTCATCACTTTGGAAGATGGGTAGTTCATCACTTACTATGTCTGCTATGGCAGCTACTTTCTGAATGAGCAAGCTCCACATAGTGGCCATTTTATCAGAACACTCACAAGGACAACATTCCAGATATGTTTGTCAGCCAATAAGGTTCAGAGCTCCGGCCACATATGGATCATTATTTCAAGTTATGGGTTCCAAACAATAAGAGCAGCAACAACCAAAACAGAGCTAGTAAATGTTTACTTAAATCTATATTAACATCCATTATAATTATTTACCCAATGGAGTTAGAAAACACTATAGCTTGGGGCTATTTTGATTTTTAGGACTATGTTATTCTTCCAAGTTAAAAGGAGGCAGAATTCTGGCAAAAATAAACAAGTGAACAACGTTCATTCACCTTTCAAAATGACCTCTGCTGAAGAAAACCTATTTACCAGTGGGTGAACTGTTCTTTTTTTCCAGCATAAAGGAGGATATGCAAAGGTAGATACCTTTGCATGGGTGGTGGGGCTCGCCATTATTCAGAGGTAATCATAACGTATACATTAGTTTGACAATATTATCCTTTTTGATTCTGAAAGCTGTCGAGCCAAATATTGTTCAAAGGAAGCTGAACTAGCAGTGGGAAAATGAGAAAAGGCACATACTCAGCAGAAGGAGAGGTTGCTGGTATGATTAAAAACTTTGATTTGTGCAGTTACCAAGGCAACAGCTAAAGCCCCTAACCTAGGCACATATGCAGTCACTTTCTCTTAGGCACACAACTATAACATACTAGAGCTTTACTGTTCACAGTATTTCATGATCATTGGTTATTTCCAAACAAGAGCTTTTTAGTTTTACTCTCCTGTGATTAGCTGGAAGTGCAGGGTCCTCAGAGTATTATCTAGCAATGCCTTTCTCCGTAAGCAAAAGCTTTCTGTAACCTGACTCATGCATAAGTTTTCACTAAAAAGGTACTTTCCATGGTTAACAAACTGTTTCTGGATCACAGGTACTCTAAGGACCAAACGGAAATGACTTAACATTGCAATCTACCAATGTACACTCCCCCTTTTTATTCTAGAGCAGCATCAGGACTGTAGTATGGGAAACTAAGGGGGTCTTTTAATGGCTGAGGCCTTGCACCAACTCTAAGGTAAAAATGAGGGGGCAGGGGCAGCTGTTTCTGTCCTTAGTAGGGGGATTAGGGGTAAACATCTTAATGCAAAAATGCCAAAATACTGTAAGAAGCAATTTCTGCAAAGCTTTTATTTTATTGAAAAAATAGTCAAATAGCACTATTTCACTGTACAAAGTAGCAAGGAAAAGATACTGCAAAGAAGCCAGTAATTAACACCTTCTCTCTGCCAACCCCCTAATTCATGGAAACCAAAACTCACATTGGAGCCAACTAACTGAAACAATTCATTGCCAATCCACCAGTCAGAATCAACAGGAAACAATAAAACAGGCAGGACCTGTGAACAGAAAATCCTTAAAGCATAGGACCCCTGACAAGCCTCAATAGTGTTGCAGTTCCACCAGGCAACCAAACCAACCAACCAACCCTCACTGAAAAGCAGGTTTGAAAAAACACAGCATGACAACTTTCCACACTGTTATCAGTCACTTTTTACATCAGCTAACAATGCAACCATGGAATGGCTTAGATTCTGAACTACAGCAATGTTCTTTAGATCGGCATATTTTTGCCTTAAATGGTACCTTTTGTCTATGGTAGTACATGTTTTTAAAAAAGCCCTCGTAGCATCACAAAACAGCCCTGGCTCTGGTGGCTGAGCAACAATAAGGCCTTGCGCACCAAGTCTGCCAAGTCTGATAGATTTGGCTTCTGAGAAATCTGAGCACCAGGGCTACCCCTCTGTTGTTTCCATCCACAGTTGTTTCCATGACCCCCTTTTGCCCCTGAAGCAGCTCCTGGGTACAAAGGCTGCTGAAGAGCATGGCTAACGTTTGGCGTGAGAGCTGACCTGCTCAGCTTGCAGCCAAACGCTATGCTCCACTGTACAGGCAGCACAAAATACGTTTACATGAAGGTCCTTTATGTCTACAACACATAGAGATGCATGGCATACTGTTTCCACTCCACGGCTAATGGCAAGAGAGAGATGGGGAGGGGGCCACTGGGGCATCCTGGAGGAGCTAAAAATGGCAAGTTCGCTTAAAGATATATACATATATCTGTACACAATTGTGTACAGCCACAATTATATCTGTATCACAACAACCTGTTCAACAGTCAGTTTCACAGCCCCAAAATATCAGTAACTCTGGATTTTGCCGTAGAGTCGGCATACACTATTCTAACATGCACACCTGTGCAAAGTGGGAACAACAACACTAGGTTATTTTGCAGACCTTGAATAACAAGCTTTGCCTCCTACAGTATGGACGTAAAAATGATACATATATTCTCAAGATGATTTTTAAATGTTTATAAACTCATAAAGATATTAATATGACCTAAGACAGAAAGATTATTAACTTCTGGCTTTGCTGCTATCTTTGCTTTTTGGTAGCCACACTTCTGTCCACACTGCTGGACCTCTACACTCTTCCTTCTACGGGGCTGCAATTATGTCCTAAGTCCCCTAAAAGCTTAATACACAGAGAAGGGTTAATACAGCCACATAAAGAATGTATCAACATTGCTGTGGCTGCATTCATTGGCTCAGAATACTGAAAGGTAGGAGCAGGCGCACTCCCAGAGCAGGACCCCAAAGATACAGGTAGGTACATATAGGTTGAGGTGATCCTTCAGATAACCTGGCCCCAAGATGGGTAGGACTGCAAATATTAGTACTAGCACTTTGAATTGAGCCTAGACTTCAACCAGCACCCAGTGTCACTGGAAGAGGACTGGCATAATGTGTTTTCATGTGCTGAAAAACAATTCATGGATTTGCTTTAAACTGAAGTGAACTCAGTTGGAGGGACCTGCAGTGGTAGGGCAGGGAAGCCCACCATGCTATTAGCTCATTTGTTTTATGAGGAGGATGCTGTTGTGGGTTATCAGATGAAGGGTCCAACAGGCCATGGTGTTCACTGACTGGGCCTGACGGAAAGCCAGCCTCGCCGTCCCTTCCAAGTCCACACTGTCCTGTTTGAATTACAGCAGCCCTCTGCTGAACTCAGGACTCCCACCTCCCTGGGTCTGATTCACTGCTGGGAGCCTGTCGTGCCGCTGCCCATTTGCCATTCTTCAAGGAGACACACCTTTCTCTTCCACCTTTCATTTACTGACTTCCTGTCCTGTCCTAAGCCTTGTCCATGTGCTTGAAAGGTGAACGCACAGATAGATGGGCAGGTACAGCACAGCTGCTGCTCCTTTGAGAAGAGCATGACCTGATTCCAGGGAGGGGGCTGCTGCACCCCGTCTGCCCCCATGAGAGAAAGCCATGCTTGGGAGGGATCTGAACCCCGCCTTCAGTTGAAGAAGGCTACCGGAGAAGCCCATAACTGAGTGATCCTGAAAGCAAACATGTCGAGCTATTCCTGGAGAGCTAGTGTGTGGTAAGCCTGGGCTGAAAGTCTTCTTCGTAGTGTGTGCAGACCCATGGAATTTTTATGCAAACATCCAAAATGCTATCCCAGAAGGAATGTCTTCACAAGCTTCTGAGAAACATGTTTCCCTGCTCAGTTATTAAGGACATGAATATATTTCCAGAAATCAATAGACAGAATTCAGGGACTAACAGCCTTCCACATACTGTTGGGGACCTACTTCTTAATCCTGCTCCCTTTCCAGCACACAATGTGCTGCTGTTGCAACCCAACTTGGTGAGACTGTGACCTAAGCTGAAGGCGAATAATGTATCTGCAACAGTGTATGTGTTATGCCTGGAGGTTTTTTTGTCACCAACAGGTTTCATGTAGCTGGTTTTATGGAAGCCTCCAGCTTTTGGCAAATTTCATCTTATCAAAGCAAAACACCGAGAGATGGGAAGCAGTGGTATGGCTGAAGCAGTGTGTTTCGATCTGCTGAGGAGCACCTTCATACACGGACAGTTACAAGACAAAACTGCCTCCATGCTGTGGCGTTTCAAGCAGCCTTTGTGATATCACTATATACACATATCAACCAGGCCTTAGGAACACCCACACTCGCTTCTCGTAATTCTCGGGAGACCCACAAAGGCACATTTCTCAGGTTTTCTCATACGAAGTAATGGGAGTTAAAGAGATTTCAGTTTATAAAGATAGGCATGCCTAAAGAAAGAAAACAAAAAAAGGAAAGTTGCAAAGACCTGCCTTCTCCATGCATGTAAGATTAATTTGCTCTTTAAAAAAGTAATAATATTAAATAAATTACGATGACAGCAGCAGGCAGCAGATTTTTAAAACCTCCTGCTTATTTTGAGTGAAGCTGAGCACTTTTGTATCAAATCTCGGTTGCCAGGTAACCATACTTTTATGATTGATCTGGTTTCTGACTAGCTGTTCTTTTTAGCATTTTTCAAGATGGACAACTCCACATGGTATTTCATCAACTAAATCTGGCATCATAATTTTGAGGGCTTCAGAAACAGCAGCATAACAACCCGTTGTAACGCCTGTATCCTCACAGAATAACCCCTTCGCAAACTATTACTTCAGCTAATTGAAAAAAAATGCTGTATTTTATTCTTTTCCAAGACATGGTTTAGGGTAGGAAACTGTTTCTATGTAGACAGCAGAAACAGAGCCTGTCCAGAGGCAGGGCAGTGGCGTCATCAAGCCATCCATCCTCCCCTCCCCTGGCACAGGCTGCAAAATGATTTAATACATCAGCAACTGGAAATCATTCCACATCAGAAGCATCATTGTCAGAAAGATGGTAATTACTTCCCTTCACCCGGATATATTCAATATACCTCCCATCATCAGAATCTGAAGTGCCACATGTACACAGCGAGTTCTCGAATAAGCTTTCAATTTCCTCCAGTTTTTTCCCTTTCGTCTCAGGAAGACAGCCGTAGAGGAAAAGGAGTCCCACAAAAGCAAACCCTGCATACAGAAAGAATGCTCCTGCAATTAAAAAAAAAAAAAAGAGCACACACGGACCATTAATACAAGGTTCGTTCTTTGCCTCACAGGACAAAATGCAAAAACACAGTCAAAGATTTATTGGATAAATATTGAATGGCAGAATTTAAACCAAGGTTCCCAACAGTGGAGGAACCTCCCTAGCAAGCTAGTATGGACCAAAATGTCATGAAAAGCAAAGCTACTGAATGAAGAGACTTGTTCCTGCAAAAGAAAGTAAGTATGCATACACCAGGAAAGTCCTTTTAGCTGTAAGGGGCAGATGTATTCGTTCATGCGAACACCAGCAAAAAGAGCCAAATCACCAACAAGCAGCTTTGTTGGTTGAAATAGATGTTAGGCTTCTCAGTCATACAGTTAAATTTTCTGTTGTCTTCCTGTTGTTTATCCAACCCTCCACTGAATGATAAACAACTATAAACCACAAGCCATAAAGCAGTGACTGCATGCAGATTCCTGTCCTCAAAGGTGGGATCCCACAAACTGGAGTCCTTCCTGCCACTCCATAACCTTTATGAGGGTGAAGCCTGACCATGGCATTCATAAAAGAGGGCAGACATCAACCACAAAGCACTAAAGGATGGCAAAGAGTAATAATACAATATGCAGCAAAATTATACAGGGGATTAAAAAGCCTGCCAGGAAAAGGTTGTTGGATGGTGCCATAGGACAATCAAGTACCAGGCAGCATTCCCTGGGGTAGACATTTAGGGAAGGAGGAACTATTATTGAAACTACCTACCTCTTAGTGGCCACAACATGTAAGAATGCTCAGACTGAGCCTTTGATGATGACCTCAGGGCTTGAGAATGGGAAGAATCTTCAGCTACTGTTGCACCAAGCCATAAATGACCTTATACGTTAGCACTAGCACTCTGAATTGGGCATGCAAATATTACAGGAGCAAATGAAGAAGGTACACTAGTACCACTAATGGGCAATAAACCACATGGACCATCCCAAGGTAGGGCCAAATCAAGCCTACAACCAAACTGAAAAGGTTCTAAAAATTGATTTCATTCTAAAGTGCCTGGATCTAATCACTGACCACAGTCTAAAGCATATTGCCTGGGGAAGAAGGTACTTGTCAATGGACATTTTTTCCCCTAACGGTGGTTGCACCATCACCCCCTTTAAGGATATGGGACCATGGCCGCTCTGAAAGAAGGCTTTATAACCAGTTGGTTATCTTCCCCCACCTCCCCAGAGATGCAAAATACCATGGAAGGCAAGGGTTGAGCTGGGCTATTGAAGTGTTTCCCAGATCAGGCCTTGTGCAGGTGCAAAAGCCCAAGTGTGTGATACACTGAGACCACAAAGAAGAGGCATAAAATACCTATTAGTTCTTCTTTTCATCTGACAAGTAAACCCCCACCATAACTGCCCTTAGAGAAGCTTCCTTGTCCTTTTGCAGATTGTCACCACAAACATATCCCAAGCACATCATCTTAAAAACTTACTGTAAAGAAGGTAAAAAGTAGAAAGAACCAAAACAGCAGATGCTGATTCTCCCTGTGGCAACAATAGGGAAGCACAATGGAGAACAGTAAAAATCCTACCCTTGCTTCTCAGGTGCTGTGGTTTCTCTGTACTGGTGCTGCTATTTTTAAGAGCACCACAGTCAGTAATCCCTCTAATATCCTTTTTATGCTTCAAGGGCCA
Organism: Varanus komodoensis; assembly: GCF_004798865.1. Taxonomy (NCBI): domain Eukaryota; kingdom Metazoa; phylum Chordata; class Lepidosauria; order Squamata; family Varanidae; genus Varanus; species Varanus komodoensis. The sequence goes on from NW_025335409.1 coordinate 7,376,261, forward strand.
CCATATCCTCCTGTGAAACTCACAACTTTCTATATTGAAAACTCTGAAAAGATAGTTCTGACATTACCATGGAATATGCTAGTCAGTATAACTACTGTACTTGACTTTACACACACACACACACAAATGCTTTTTAAAGGACTTTATGGAAAGAAGTTAAACTTTCCAGAAACAGCTGTGTAAATGAAAAGCTGCCATTTCAGTCATCCAAACTGCTGTTGATCTGTGTACTATTTAAGGCAGTAAAAAAACACTTCTTACCATAGTATGTCAGATACTCAGCTGTGTGCAGAAATGTTAGTGACACCAGGACATTGAAAATCCAGTTTATGCCAGAGGAGCATGCATTTCCTGTACTTCTTGCCCAAAGGGGGTATATTTCAGAATTTACTGTCCAAGGCATTGGTCCCATTCCTTAGAAAAACAAATAATTAACTTAAATAGAAAATTCAAAATTACTAAATGATCTTCAAAAATGAGAGGTAGAGGGGAAAAAGAGGGGTAGACAGAAAGATGCTATGAACACTTTAGTTTAATATAAAGTCACAATATGAAGCATAATATTAGCAGTGGGTATAAATCTTAGACTTCCAAAAAAAAAAATGTCTGCCTCTCAACTCTCTGTTGAGGAACTGCCAGAACAGAAAAGTTTAGAAATCATCTCAGAGATCTAATGAAGTGGCAAATTTGACTTACTGGAGATATTACATTATGAAATACATTTTGGAAGAGGTGGGTAGAGAATGACGTTTTTTCACTTTAGTTTTTTTGAGTATGAGTTGGGAATTTTGCCAGTACTGCATATACTGCTCCGGTTTAGGAAGCAGATTAAGGGAGATAGCACATGAAATTATTTGAATGATTTAATGCTTAGTTTTTTAATGCTGAAAAATGCTTTCCCACACATTGACACTTTGCACATAGAGGTGATGATTTTAGCAATACAAATGAAAATAAATTGTGAAGCAGGCAGGTCACTGAGAAAAAACAAGGTAGCAGGCAGACCTCTTTGGAATTATTGGAGCAAAAGGATAGAAGTTGGGGTTCTGGTAGCATTACATAGAAGTGATAGGACACAGTGGCCTGAATCCCCCTCCTTTGATATTTTTATTGCTCAGTTTGAGAACTGAGACGGTGAAAACAATAGTGAACTAGAAGAGGAGGAGAGAAACTGATAGTTACACTGATTAAAAATAATCTATACAAATAGCGTCCCAAGGTTTTGTACCACCTAGACTAGTAAGTAAACTCAAAAGCTTGCATGTTTTTGTGGAATTTTGGTTTGTCCTAATCAATGTTGTTTTCAGGTTGTGGTGCATCCTTGGAAAAACACCTTCAATGGGCCTTCTGCCTCGGCGATGCTACCATCTCATCATCCTTGTCACCAGCTGCTCCAGTGCCTCATCCCCCTTATCACTGCTACTGCCTCCTTCCTTGACAGAAAGTACGCAGCAAGTGCATAGTGGTGTCTATTATGTCACCTTCTTGCCACCATTTTTGCCTTGGTCAGAGCAAGAAGCAGGTGAAAAAGCAGGTAACCTCCATGAAGAAAAGGAGCAAGTCCTGGAGGTCTTGTGCAGGACTCCCTGTTGGACTGTGGACCCTCAGCAGGTACACAACCATGACTTACCATTGATTCTAGAACAGTATTAAGCAACTGGGATTATATTTAAAAAGTAAAGAAGCTTTACACAGAGAAAAGCTGGATAGCAAAGAGTATCAACAGCTACTGTGGATGATAATATACTGTTAGATTCAAGGAAATTTTTCAATCCAGTGTGAGCCTTAAGTTTAATCCAGTGTGAGAAAAAAATAATCAGGAGTGAACTTGGTAGTATCAGTTACCTGAAAGCAAATATTTCCCTGATGATTCTGTCTACCTTTCAAAGGAAAAGGGTCAGGTAGACATAGTGTGCTCAAATAAATGCAGTACAGCCAGTTAACATGTCATTTTCTCATCACAGGGTAGAAGGAACACAGACATCCCCAAGATTTGCACCAGATTGAAAGTTCTTCCTAGAACATAACAATTCAATAAGCTCAATTTATTTTAATCAGAAAACTTATGTGCCAAGTTTGTTTACCTGGTGCAAAGAAAACCAAGTATAAAATAAGTCCCAGGAGTGCCGTCCAAGAGTATGGTGTAGGGCAGAAGTTATATGCCCAATGCATATCTTCAGTTTTGAGTCTGGTCTCATTTGAACATCTGCAAGACAGCCACCATATAAAACAAAGGTTTAATGATCAAATTGATATCCATTAGCCATTAGTTCAAATGCAGAGTGAGAGCAAAACATATTCAGATCATGAAAGAAACCAAATACCATATTTGCTATGAAAAGCTGATGGTAGGTCAATTTTCTCTCTCTTTGAGATGTGTGTGTGTGTGTGCACGTGCGCGTGAGAGAGAGAGAACACATGGGTGAGCAAAAGCCTTTGGAGAAATATACCATTTTATAAACTTCCAGGCATTATTCCATAACACATACCTCTTACAGTTATAAATACATTAATCCAATTTAGATTTAAAAGTGTCCCTTAATTTCATGTTTCAGTATAAAGGAAAAACAAATATTCCTGTTCTTCTGAGATCCTTTCAAACCAGAGAACCTCTCTGAAGTTTTTATCTAGGCTAAAGCACATCTAGTTCTTTCTGGACCCTGAAGTTAAATGCTGCTCAGAGACATGGAGGTCTTTCAGAACCCTGCTGAAGGCATGCCATCAATAGCTTCCAGGCCTAGAAGGCTAATCACCAGGAACAGGGTGCATCTCTGTTTAAAGAAGTAACACTTCTTAAGCACCTAAAAACCAAGATGTTGAATAAACAAGGGAAACAGAGCCTTGGCAGCAAGTTTACAATCCAGTTCATGCATGCAAGAAGCTGTCCATTTACTGTGAGCCAGCAGAAGCCATGTGATGAATGCTACCTTATATAGTTCCATTTCATGCACACAAGTGGATGTCCTTATTTCACCACCTAACTGCATATGCATAAGCACATGGAGAAAAATGTGAGAATTGATGTTGGGAAATGATCTACCCAGGAAGCTCAATCAGTTTATGTGACCTGGAGACTCTGATTATTATCAAATTTGAAAACCACAGGCAAAGAATGTGCTTGTGACACAAGCATGCGTCCAACAGAAAACTTGCAGCTGCCCTCCTGCATATCCTGCATAAAGTCTATCATTGATTTTAATTTTCTGATTTGCTACTTGATTCTTTGGCTTTTGTTTGATTGCTTTTATCATATTTTACATTATTTTTATTGTTAGTCACCTTAAACTTAAGGGGATCTTAATATTTCAAATGGATTTTAAAAAGAACATAAATAGCTTTGCATGCAATTTTAGCTGTAAAACACATTATACAAGGAGCACATTAAGTCGACCACAATCTCTTGTACCTCCTCCTATCTTCTTGTTTCCTATGAAGTATGACAGCTGATTATAATGGGCTCCTAGCCATTAGACCTGTTTCAATAAACACTTGTCATGTATTCCCTATCAATAACTAGAAATTAAGGGTGGTACAGGCAATTTTTGACTTTGTGTTGAAAAGTACCCCGTACTTTTCATATGCTACTGATTAGTGTCATACTAAGCAAGTGGCTGCAGCAAGTATATTGCCTTCTCTGATGCACCTTGTATCACCAGAGACTTGTATTTATGTCAGTCTAAATGATGGACAACAGAATAACAGCTTTATACCAGCGTATAGACTCATTTCAGTGTTGTTCTTAGTCGTTTTTGCAGGTGCACAGTGATGAATACTGGCTGATTATCCACACTGAAGTGTCTTGAAGCAAACAATACTATAATTGGCTTAGTAGATTCCTTTCAGGCAGCATTGCAGCTGCCCACTAAAGTGAAGTCCCAATGTTTCTTATGAATGCAGTAAATAAAGATGCTAGTTAGTTAGTCATCTTGAATCTGTATTTGTCAGTATGAAGCAACCTGCTGATTGCAATATTAAGCAGCTTACATTTTTGATTGGCAAAATGCCTATCATTATTATGAGAAAGAAGGAACACATATGTATTCTAAGAATCTGTAAGAAATACAGTGCATTTCTGTAAGATCAGCATATGATGGCACATTAGAAACATAGAAACAGAGCGAGTCAGAAGGGGCCTCCCGGGCATCTAGTCTGATCTCCGGCACCAGCCAGCTCCGCTCACGACATGCCCACCATGTGCATGTCCAGCCTATCCTTGAACACCCGCACCGATGGGGCCTCAACGACCTCTTGTGGAAGCCCATTCCACACCCTCGGGGTCCTGACTGCCAGGAAGCACTTCCTGGCAGTCAGGACCCCGAGGGTGTGGAATG